>NW_026137745.1:1024132-1639182 GCF_019393585.1 Leptopilina boulardi
CTTTTCGGTGTATTTTGTGCAAGAATATGAAATAAAATCGTCTGCCTAAGAAAAATTGAATTTTTTTGGTTAGATTTTTATGCTTTTGGATGCGTTTTTGGTCATAAAAAAGGTCTTCCTCTACTCGGATCTGGGTGTCAATTTTTTTCTACACTTTTCTGTGTATTTTGTGCAAGAATATGTGTGTGTGTGTGTGTGGATCACTATTTTGTTTAGAAGATAACTTTAACAGGTTTTAATGGATTTAGATAAAATTTAGTAGTCTCATTTATCATATTAATATCTCAAATCTGACCAAAGGATATTGAAAAATACTCCAAATAATAAATTTCATGGTCTTTTTTCCAAAATTTTTTTTTTATTCGAAAAAATTTTTAAATAGAAAAATTTAAGGTTATATATAAAATATAATAAAATCGTATTCTTTACGTCAAGACGATCGATCGATATATATATATAAAGTATTCATTTGAGGTAAATTTAAAGAATTAATGAAAGTTAAAAAATCAAAAATTCACATTTTGGTTATAAAATTTTGTGATTTTTTAAATTGAAGTTTATATATGAAATAATTGTATTTCTTACGTCAAGACGAATCGATCGATATATAAAGTATACATTTGAGGTAAATTTAAAGAATTAATGAAAGTTAAAAAATCAAAAATTCACATTTTGGTTATAAAATTTTGTGATTTTTTAAATTGAAGTTTATATATGAAATAATTGTATTTCTTACGTCAAGACGAATCGATCGATATATAAAGTATACATTTGAGGTAAATTTAAAGAATTAATGAAAGTTAAAAAATCATAAATTCACATTTTGTCAATAAAATTTTCCTTTCTCCACGAGGAAGCAAATTTTTTTCCTGATCGTAAAGAGGAAGCAAAATGTTCATTTATTGAACATCTGAATTTACAACTTGTTATCAAAGCACCGATAATTAATTTTTGTCAATATCAGAACTTTTGAAAATTGGAAATTCAAAATAAGCAGATTCAGGGTTATGTTTCTAAAAATTAGCCTTATGTATAATACACATGTAGAAAATTCATGTGTAATACGTGTATATTACACGTAAAATATCTTGTATTATACTCGAGGTTTTCTACGTACCCATCTCTGGTCAAGAGGTTATGTTTTCTATGCATCAAAAGCAGGGATGGGTAAGTATTATACGTGACGTATTATACGTGGTTTTCTACACGTATAATACGTGGTATTATACGTCTTTAGTTTTCTACGTATGTCACGTATAATACTTAGATCACGTGACGCGCGGGATTTTTAAATTTTAGAAAGTGAAAAATGTGATTTTAATAATTTATTTCACAAAATTTTCAAGTAATTTCTATTTAACAATTTATTAATTAATATGAAAGGTTTTTTAAAATTTATAAAATAATAAAATAAATACTAATTGCTCTAGTTAGGTCAAATTGTCTGCCTATTGAAGTGCTTAAAGTTTTCTTGGTTGGTGGATTGTAATTAGGATTCAGAGAGTGGGAAAAATTTTTAAAATGATCTGATTCAATAACTGAAAATGGAATGTTACATCCGAAAAAGAATTTTCCCAAATATAAATCCATATCTTGAGGAGTTTTTGTGTTTTGCGATTCCTGTAAAATAAAACCGGTATAATAATTTTTAGAATATAAATATAAGTAAATACAAATTATATTATTGGTATCGTATAAGCATAATTTTAATTAATAATATAGAAGTTTATTTTTACTTATTTTTTTCATGGAAAAACCTTTGAATAAAAAATAATAAAAATACATATTTAAATTAATTTACAAGGTTTTTTAAAATTCCAATAACTTTTTTTATTCTAATTAGTACAGGTAAAAGCAAGTTAGAATTAAAAACCAAATGAAAAATTAACAAATATATATTATATACATTTTTTGTAAACTTACCTTGCATTTAACTGTTTTTTGGTTTTTTCTTGGCATTCTTGGCTACAATTGAATATAAAAAGAGGGAATTTGTATATCTGTTATTGTTATTATCAATTAACAGCTGTTTATCCATATGTGCGCATGTGCAGAACGAGACACGTATAATACTCAGGTTTTCTACGTTTTCTACGTATAATACGTAGAAAATGTATTATACGTAGAAAACCTCGAAAAACTCACTTTTACCCATCCCTGATCAAAACTAAGATTTTTTATATGCACTTATATAAAATATATTTATTTTTAATTAATTATAATTTTGGCGAATTGATTGTTTTAATATGTTAAAAAATGTGTACATTCATACTTTTCTGTGTTCATGAAATAATCATGTGTTTTAAGGCCAACACACAATAGATTCGCGAACGAGATGCAAAAGATAGAAAAGGATACAAATATATATCTGTCCTTTTCTATCTCATGTTTCACGTTCACGAATCTTTTCTGCTTAGGCCTTTATACTGTACAACTTATCATAAACATAGGGTTCTAAAATTTGTTAAGGCCAAGTGCAACTCGTCAAATGTAAACAAACATTCTCAAGGTTACGAAGAAAAAACCATTTGAGTATATCTGAGGCACGGACGTTGTGAACGTAGGTGGGAGAAAGAGTTGAGCGATTGGACGGTCACATCTTGGAAAGGGTAAAATTCTGAAATTATACCCCCACCAGAGGACAGAGACTAGGTCTTTTACCCCTTCCCACACTATTTCTCCCACTTAGGTTCTCAATGTCCGTGTCTCAGATATACTCAAATGGTTATTTTTTCGAAACCTTGAGAAAATTGTTGTTTCAGTGTAATTTTCATTTTATTATAATTATTAATATTATTCATATTACATATTAGTCAAATACGGTGTCAGGCTGTAGTTTTATATATGAATTTTCCATTTTCACATAGAGAAAGAACAATTTTTATTTTTTATTAAAAAAAAGGCTGTTGCAAATTTGTCAATAATTACGTACATTTTCATGTTTGTTTACATTTGACGAGTTGCACTTGGCGTTAAATATTAAAAATTATTTTAAGAAAAGATTATATAGTTATAATTTGGAAGGATAAATAAAAATAGTCAGTAATTTTCAATAAATTTTACATAATGTTTATTATTCATACTTTACTCAGAAATGTCAGGCCTCATCCAGTGGGCCTCCTCTTTTTTTTTTTTTTTTTTTTTTTCATTTTGTTGAACGTGTTTGATCAGTGAACATCACAATATTAATTCTTGTCGAGTCCACGTACAGAATTTTACGTATTCCTTATTTATTTTGTTTGTTTTTTTTTCTATAGAAAGTGACGCAGAGGCCGATCAATTTTTAGACATATGTTTGACATAAAATATTTTAAAAACAAGTCGTTGATTTTACAAAAAAAGAGAATTATTCGATCCTATTCGCGAATCTCTCTCTCTCATCTATGGCAATTCGAAAATTCTCATTGAATAGCCCATACGTCACAGAAAATAGATACATGTACTCTTCGTACCTCAACATATTGACGCAAAAAAAAAAAAATAATCGAGAATTAAAAACAAAAAAAAAATTTCAAAGAACAACAATAATTCTTGTGTAAATAAAAACAAAAGAGAATCAAGATTATATATATACCACAGGCAAATATACACAGTATAATAACAGTTTTCGAAATTTCATTTCGAAGTAGCATTCCATTTTATTACATAATAATAATAATAATAATATAATAAAAAACAACAAACGCGATTCTTAAGTTTTAATACAAAAAGGATCTCATTTCACAACTCCGCTATTCCAATTCTTTTTTTTTTATCATTCTTTGTGAAAATTCTAAACTTTTTTTTTCATCTTGCTTTGATTCTTAGAATTTTTTTTTTTTTATACAAGTTCCCGAGAAAGAGAAAATTTTGGTCTGACAAGATTAAAAATTATTTTTCTTTACACAGAATCAAAGCGACTTTTCTCCTTTTTTCACAACTTAACATTATTTTTTTTTTTGCTCGCTTTGAAATTGCGGACATTTTGACAAAAAAAAAATAAAATTACCACAGATCATTCGCGGAAGGATCGGAAAGTGGAAGTCGTTGATAAAAATCAGTGTGAGAAAGTCGCGAGTCATATTACAATTATTATACATATAATTGTATAAGAGATTATTAGGAATTTTTTATTTTTTTTTATTTATTTATAAAATTATATATAATAATCAATGGGGGGAAGGGAAAAATGAATTATTATCCGCGTGAGTGCCTAGAATTTATGGACGCGGTGATCGAGTGGGTGTTGAAGGCGTCTATCAAGGGTTTCTTGGAAATCTTTGAAGGGACTCAAAAAACTTGGTAAAAATATCGCGACACTCAATTCCCACTCGACCTCCTACTCCCTCAAAAATTAGGCCCACCTTAATTAATCTCGAGCCCTCTGGCTTCATCTTTTTGTGTCTAAACGTTATTTTACGAAATGATCGTTATACGGATATTATAATTTTACACATATGCATATTAATAAAGAGCGCACTCATCTCGTTCTTAAAATATACATAAATGTAAAATATAATATTTTCTATAATATATTCTACATTACATTACTAAGTTCGAAAAATAATATTACAATATATAGTGTGTATGTGTGTCGCTGTGTGTAATATCGACTTTTTTTCTTTTCATTTTTTTTCCCACTTCATCAGATCAACTTTTCTACATTTGACAATTTCTCCCCCTTTTTTTTTTTATTTCGTCGTACCTATACACTAATTGCGCGTTAATATCTTTAACGTTTGTATAGTTTTTAGCCCTCATGACTTTCGTCTCGCTGAAAATTTTATTTTACAATTATATTGAAATTTTTTAACCTAATTTTTCTAATTTCGATTTTAATTTTTCAAATTTAAATATATATATATACAATTTGATTGTATGGAATTTAATAAAGATTGAATGAATATTAATTTTCTATATAATTCAATTTTTTTTAATTCAATTTGGTTTTTAAATTTAATTTTTAAATCACTTAACAAGGTGAGCGAAGTAGGCGAAATTTTTGCGTCTGTTAGAAATAATAGCGCAGTTGGTAAGAGCATTGATGGCAATTAAAAGCGTCTAGGGTTCGAATCTTCTCGCAATTACTTTTTTTTTAATAAATTTTTTACTTCCAATTTTTTAACAAATTTTACGTTTTAAAATCATAATTAAATTAAATTTTATAATTAAAATTATAATATTATAATTAAAATTAAAATAATTTAATTACATTTTTTTGAATTTTTTTGTTATAATATTGAGAATATTTCAGGAAAGATTTAAAAAGTTTTATTCCTTTTTTTATTTATTTTTTCACGTTATAAATTAATTTTACTTTAAAAAGATATTGACGAGAAGATTCGAACTCTTGTCGTTGTGAACTACCTTATCGTCCATATTGCTTAAACGGAGGCGCGTTGATTTTTCAAGTCAGAAATACTAACAAATTTCAAATTATATTTTTTCAAAAAAGACTGCATAGTGTGTCTTTTCACCTTGACATTTACTTTAGCAATACCAAGATCTATTATTATTGTAAGTTTCATCAAAATCGACGATGTCAAGTTGATGCGCTCACCTTTTGTTTAATGAAAACTGATTCTCTTATACATAACCTCAAATTCATTTCAATTTTTTCGCATATCAGAAATAAACTTCAAATAAATTTTTATAATAAATATTAAATTAATAAATTCTCTTTCAATAAATATTTATAAATAAAATTAGCAAAAAAATAATTCCGATTATTTTATACCCTAGAATTTACTAATCTTTTTTTTCGATTTAAGGTCCTGATTACAAAAATATTCTTCATATTTTAGGGTACACTCACATTTCTTGGCTGCCTGCCAGCAGGAGTTGTCATGGCAACGTACAGGAGTAATAGAGATAGTAAATTCCAATTTGAATTTTCTCTCTTTCTTACTTTTGCACGTTGCCATGACAACTCCTGCAGGCAACCAGTCAAGAGGTGTGAGTGCGTCTTTAGGAGAGTGAAAAAAAAATTTCCCAATTAAAAAATAATAATTTTTTATCAACTAGTTAATAAATTTAATAATTAATGAATTATTCATTAAAAAACTAATTTAATATATTGTTTTTTTTTTTTTAATTATAATTCTTCTTAGAAAAATAAAATGAAAAAATTTTCTTTTTAGAAAAATAGAAATGAAAAACTTGATAAATATATTTACAATATAAAACGAAATGAAATAACAATTTGACAAAGAATTTTTCTTCTTCTGTTTGCAAGGCAGTTATTTACAAAAGCCATTTTTTTTTTTTTTAATCATTTTCAGCGAGAGAAATCATATAAATATGGAAATTACTAAAAAGGTATTCTTGTAGTGTGTGAGAGAGTGTTAGTGAATGTAAAATCGCTAGGCGCTTTTCTCATTAATTTGAATAACAACCATTTTCTCATTTTGTTTCACTAAATATATCACAAACTGCCGGTGGTGAGTGCAGTTCTGAAATTGACGTTAAATCGTTAGTACAATATTTATATATATATTCAAGAGATGATATCAAGAACTTGGTGGCGCCATTATTATTATTTTTTTTTTCTTCCCTTATCTTCAAGAATCGTTTTTGGGGGGGATTAAAGGAGAGAGTTTTGGGGAGGGGGGAAGTTTAGGAAAAGTGCGATTTAACCTCAAATCCCAGGACTACCACCGGAAAAATATAACATTAAGGGATTACATGTTAATAGTTACATCACTGTCGACATAGACGCAGCGAGTCCTTGGAGATTCGACAATCGTAAAATGAATCTCCAAAAATTCACAGATCGACTTATATTCGACGTTAGTTTTAATTATCATTATTCATTATTTATTATTAGTATTAATGTTATTTATTATTCATTATTATTAAATGTCGAACTAGTAGTTTTCTGTATATTATACTGCCACATATGACTTCATTTTTTTTTTTTTGTTTTTTTCTTTTTGCTTTACCTTTAGTGTGTGTGTGTAAATATTCTTTATAAATTTATAACTTTTAGTGTTTAGGTGATTTATGAATCGTCCGACAGAGTTGGATTGGTTTCCCATTTTTATAACTCTTTCTTTATTTTACTTTTTTACCGCACCGGATCACGATTTTCATCTAATCTGTTCTACAATTTCCGTTTTTCTTTTTTTTTTTAATTTACGCGAACAATTTTTTTGTTTACCACTGGAAACTTGTAGTCAAGGGGTAGGGGAAGCAAAAGCTAAACAAAAACTTATTTTAGAAACTGGTTCTTTTTTCTAATCCAGCAATAAAATTTAAATGAAAAAAGCGACAGGAATACGAGAAAGTTTTGATTTGAAGATAGAAAGAATATTGAGCAATGTATATATATATATATATATAGTTGTAGACGCAAGAGAACTTGAAAATGGGGTTTGTGGGGATCTGATAAAAATTGAGGATCCTCGTAACTGTATTGAGAACCGCAGAGCTGCGATACGCCATCTGGTGTCGACCCACTTGCGGTAGCCATTTTTTATTTTGTCTCTGTCTAACATATGTATAAAGGAAGAGACAAAACAGCAAGATGGTTGCCGCAAGTGGGTTCAGGGTTGAGTAGTTACACAAGATTTCGGATCCCAATATATAACAAGCCCTTGAAAAAACGAGTCATCGGTGACTTTTGCTTTCTCTGGGGAGAGAAAAAGCATGAAGCTGCTTCGCCCCACTCACTAAAATCCCTATTTGCCATTTGTCATAATTCTCGTCAACTACCGCACCCTGCTCCAGTAAAAATTTAGTAACTTTATAGTAACTTTTAATTTTAACTATGAAGTCACTAAATTTTTACTAGAGCAGGGTGCGGTAGTTGACGAGAATTATGACAAATGGCAAGTAGGGATTATGGCGAGTGGAGACAATGGTAACCAACCGATAGAAGAAAAAAAGTCATTGTAGAAACAGCTTTATGATAATTCATGTATGAAAACTGCCGATTAGAAAATCAAGTTAAACATTTTTGTTACAAAGAGGATTTTTCAATATTTTTCGCTTCTTTTTTTTAATGGGGAATTAGACACTATTTTTCTTCAGTTCCAAAATATATCTTGAATCGGCAGTTAGAATTTAAAAGCGAAGCATGAAAGGAAACATTTTTCTAGAAGAAGTTACGGAATTTGCGAAAAGGAGCTAAATTTCTCAAAAATATGATAAAGATCTTCAGAAGTTTCAGGAAGTCGATATTTATATATAAAGATTAGCTCTTAGCAAAAAAAAAAGCGCAAAGCTCGCACTCAGAAAAGCGAAACATTTTATTAGAATATTCGAAACGCTCTCTGTTGACAATTTTCTTAACTATTGAAAGTAGATTTTTTTTGTCCAGTTTCTCCAATCAGAGTAACTTTCAGACAAAGTGGCGAAAAATTGTACTACTCCCCTAGCGGACATTCCAATAATGTCTCACAAAATTGGGAACATCATCTCCATTGTTAGTACTGGCTATTTGTTAATACAAGAGGCCATTTAAACAAAAGAAAGAAAAATCTCCATTTTGGTGATAAGATTTATCAACTGGAGATTTGAAAAAAGTTAAAAAAAAAAAAAAAAAAAAAACTTGGAAGTTTTGTGCTACCAATATAATAGTTTTTTTTTTAACTAAAAGCCTGAGAAATAGGATATATTTCTTTTTCCACTAATAAGTTGCTAACGATACAATTATTTTCGATTCTCGAAGGAAAATTCGATTGGCCAAGAAACCAATCGTGGTGTTCCGAAAAGAAAATCGGATTTAATTTTATTTTTTTTTCTCTCTTCTATAGGCCGAAGTGGAGACGACTCGTTGAAAAATTATTATCGATCGATTTATATAAAAAAATCGATCCATTAAAAATGCTCTCTACGAATAAGGATTAAATTGTGATTTAGCTCAAATACATTGACATGCAAATAGATTTCCTTAAATTAGATTCTGGCTACGCGCTAAGTGTCATACTAATTGTCTAAATGAGATTAATTTATTTGAAAAATATTATAGTCTTCGTACCTTAGTTAAGAAGTCATTATCTATTAACGCATTATTTGTTTGCTTTTCTTTTTTTGTTATATTTCTAATTTCTAGTTTTTATTAATCCAAGGGCGAGTTATACAATTTTTGTCGATAGTTTACTGTCGTAGATCAATTCCAATTTTGACGTCGATAAAAGTAGAATTTCATTTTTATTAATATATAGTTAAAGGAAAAAAATTCCTTTTTTAACGACAATTCCTATTGTTGGATGCTATCTTTTCTTTGTTTTTTTTTATTGGTTCCTATATTTTGAAACCACTTATTTAAAAAACAGGTACAAGGGAAAGAATACCAGATTTTAACATCTGAATGTGTGAAAGCACCTTAATCATTTTTAGTTGTTTGACACATTGACATAACCTCAAACTAATTAGTGCCTTTTAAGGGCATAATAATAATAATTATTGATAACACTGACTAGAGAAGATGGCTGTTCAAACTATCTTTGTTTGAAATTTGAAAAAAGTTATTATGTATCCAGTTATTAGAAGTCGTATTTCGAAAATAGGCTATGAGAGAGAAAGAGGTCGTATACAATCGGAATAATGAGTTAGAGAAGGACAAACAATATATCTATCCTTTTCTAATTCATTCTTTCGGTTGCGTTTGCGATTACGATTCCGGTTACGTTTCTATTAGGCCCAAGCAGAATGAAATCTCTAAACGTAAATCTTAAGCTTTTACATGAGAGAGAAAAGGATAGAAATATCTTTTATCCTTTTCTCTCTCATGTAAAAGCTTAAGATTTACGATTAGAGATTTCATTCTGCTTAGGCCCATTCTGCTCAGGCCTTCATTGATTAGAAAGAGTTCACTTCCGTATACTTAACAATACATTGAAATCGATACCGTCTGATAATACATATTTTCACCACTAGAGTGCGCCTGGCACATTTCGGTAGTTTTGAATTGAAATTGAACCAAATTACAATTATTTTACAAAATTTCTAAAAGAAAATTGTCATTTTAGTCGAAAACGAAATAGTTTTTGGAAAAAAAATTAATTATTACTTTAGTTACAGTTTTCATTATCTATATATTCATAAGTTTGAGGTTATGTTTGATACATCAAGCATCCACAAATACTATTGACTAACTATTAACATCTGAAATTATGTGAAGAATCTGTATTTAATTTTTCAATGAAAAAAATAGTTCTTGACCAAGGATTTAGCGACTCTCTCTCTAGTAGACTAGCGTCTTTGACCTTATTAATAATATAATAGAATTACGTAGAATAAAATCAAAAATATATTATTTATATAATATATAGTGTGATATATATGTATATAGTACGACTGCATCTTAGTATTCTGTAAATCCTAGCAACTACTGAGGTGTTCACTGGGTATTCGAATACGATAATTCGATTACAAATAGGACCTAAAATCAAATAGTTAGGCAACTTTATTAGTTTACAAAAAGAGTTTTAGTACATTAACTCTTCTTTCATTTTTTTGTTTTTTTTTTTTTTTTAATGAGAATAAGCTTATCCTTGGTACAGTGGACGGCCTGTAATATAATTATCATTCAGTTATTGAATTTTTTTTCATGTCTTGATTATCGACGTCTTTTTGACAAACAAAAGAAGAAAACAAAGTTTTCATGATATTCCACGAAGTAAGCTAATCGACATATTGTAAACTCCACCCTATTTTTTTCTTAGCAGAGCAAAAATTGCATAGCACGCAAGCTAGGTAGGTCATATTGGGCACGCACGAACACACAAAACCGATAATGCAAATGTCTAACATATTTCTTAAAATTCTTTTCTTTTTGTATTCAAGATAATTATTATTTGTCAGAAGTTGCATCAGTCGAATGAACTGAGACCTCAATAATACCTCAAAATAATAAGAAACAAAGTATTATTTGCAGATATGAAAAAATTGTTTTCATTTTTTAAATTAAAAATAAAATTCTTTCATTTTGACAAAAAATGAATGACTTGTTTATCGATTGTGTGTGTTAAGCAGCATTTTTTTTTTTTTTGAAGCAACAGCGCAAAACTTATTCAAAAGCCGCTGAAAGGCAGAATATACTCGAGAATATTTAAAGGTCAGCTTTTTCTTGACTTGAGAAAGTATATAATTCTGCTCTGTTAATTATTATTTTGCTGCAACAGCTAAAACCCTTGACTCAAGTTAGGAAGCTCAAAATTAGTTTCTCGGGCTGTTTCGTCCACGTTGAAATTATTTAATACCGCGCGATGTGTAAAAGAATTTTATTATTCAATTTCTTTTTTTTCTTTTATGACATTCGACCTTTTTGATTTCTAATCACAAGCCGAGAAATGTATTTTAAAGTAATTAAAATTTATTTAGTGAACAAGATATTATTTTAAAGAAATTCAAATTTCACAATTCAGATCTTCTACTTTATCAGAATCAACGTTACCATCCAAACAGAAGGCTTACATAACCTTAAATTAGTGAGAGCACAAATATAATTTTGAAATTTTTAAATCGTTTCATCTTTGTTACATTCATTGTTTAACAAAAAACATAGCGTTCGAACGCAGTCATGAAAAGGCCTGAGCAGAATAGAAACGTAATCGGAATCGTAATCGTAAATACAACCGGAAGAATAAGTTAGAGAAGGACAAACAATCTATCTATCCTTCTCTAACTTATTCTTCCGATTGCGTTTGCGATTACGATTCCGGTTACGTTTCTCTTCTGCTCAGGCCTTAAACCCAGCCTAAGGCTGTGTCTGCAATTGGATTATTATGTTAAAGGCCTGAGCAGAATAGAAATGTAATTGGAATCGTAATCGTAAACGCAACCGGAAGAATGAGATAGAGAAGGATAGACTTGTTTGTCCTTCTCTAACTCATTATTCCGGTTGCGGTTACGATTCCGGTTACGTTTCTATTCTACGTTGGCCTTAACATAACAAAACAAATACAATATATTTCTTAGGCTGTGTCCACAATAGGTTTCTTATGTTAACATAACATAACGAATACAATAAAATTTATAAAAAAAAATGTATTGATTTCGTTATGTTATGTTGTGTTATGTTAACATAGGAATTCCACTGTAGACACAGACTTAGAAATCTATTGTATTCGTTGGTTGGTTTCCATTGTCCCCACTCACCATTTGTCATAATTCTCGTCAACTGCCGCACCTTGCTCTAGTAAAATTTTAGTGACTTTATTGTTAAAAATTAAAAGTTACTATAAAGTTACAAAATTTTTATAAGGACAGAGTGCGATAGTTGACGAGAATTACGCGTGGGAACAATGGAAACCAACTGTTATGCTAAGTTAAGGCCAACGTACAATAGGTTCATGAAAGTCGTTCGGGAACGAGATACATGAGATAGAAAAGGATAGAAATAAACTTCTGTCTTTTTCTAACTCATGCTTTATATCAGCGAATGACTTTCGCGAAACTATTGTGCGTTGACCTTTAACATTTAAGGTGCTTATTGTGGACATAACCTAATTTACATCTTCAGTAAAAAAATTTCTTCACTTTGCATTTTCCGAAATACTCAAACCTGAGTGGTTGTCCAGAATCTGATTCATTGTGAACAACCAATCAGGTAAGTGTGTTTTAGAAAATACAAAGTAAAGAAAATTTTTTACCAAAGGTGTAAATGTACCTTTATGGTGTATTTACAACTTCTGTTGAAAGTTTTTTTTTGCGCTTTCTAAAATCCACAAAACTGATTCGTTGTCCACAATTAGTCAGATTGTCGACAACTAACCAGATTTGTATATTTTGTAAAATGCAAAAAAAAAAATTTACTGCAGGTGTAAATTCTCCATTAGGGTACGATCACACTATCTCATGCATGCACTGTGCATGCATGCAGAAATATTTGTCCGGTCACACTTCAACAAAATCTAGTGAATGTTTAGTAACTTTCTAGTTACAACCGAAATTTTTGGAAAATTACTAGAAAATTACTAAACATTCACTAGATTTCATTGAAGTGTGACCAGACAAATGTTTCTACATGCATGCATGATATAGTGTGACCGTACCCTTATGTGAGCAGAAAACAAAAAGTTTCAAGAACTTTATGAATATGGATCATGAGTTAGTAAAGGACAAATTTATTTGTATCCTTTTCTATCTCATGTAATCGTTTGTGAACGATTTTCAAGAAACTATTGTGCGTTGACTCTAAAACAGAATATTACTATTCTTTTCACTCTCATATTTGTTGCTTGTTTTCGGTTTTACGTTTTCTGCTCACTTGATATTGTTCCAATATTTATGAAAAGTATTTTTTTTCGCCTTTTTAGGCACATAAACATTTCTCGGCTTGAAAATAGATTCCAAAAGGTGCATATTTTGAAGGATTTTTTTTTTTATATTCACATGAGTATTAATTCATTTCAATTTTTGTTAACTATATTATTTATAATGTACTGAGAGTGTGGATTTGGTATTAAGAGGGAACTAGATTCCGAATAATATTACAATATATATCAAACTTGTACTATACTTATATAATCTCAATTTCTGAACTTTGATATTATCGATGTCCTTTTTCAATCTTTTACTTTTTTTTTTTGCTGTTTGTTTATAATGAAATTTGTAATAATCTATCTAAAAATTGTAATTTACTTTAATTTTACTTAATTTATTAAAACTAGTCTAGCTAAAAATTGCTCAATAGAGGTACTTTTTGAAAAATGTGGAAATTACGTTTCCCTTTAAATACCAAGTGTTCCATTTTTTTTTGTGATTTGATGAGGTGTCGTTTGATTCTTAAATGCTGTACAGGAACATTTACTTGTTTTTTTTTTACTTGTTAATCTCGCTATATTTTAATTTGTTAACTAGAATCAGTTTTTTTTTATTATTACGTCTAGGGTGCATTCGAGTAATTATGTTATCGTAGAATGAATAGGAAAACCAATCGAATAATTAATCGAAACGCGGAGAACCCTAACGTTATCGTTCATGACTAGTTAAATTTGTCACATTTTCTTCTTCATCATCATCATCATCATCTTTCTTTTTCGCATAATATCTAAAAATACGGAAAACTTTGACTCGCAGTCTGTTGAATAATTTTTGTTTTTTTTTGCTCATTTTTTACCAGGGGAATGTTTGAGATTTTCATGGACGGTTGATTGTGTGTTCCAATAAATAATAATTGGTTTTTAAATAACCTGCTTAGAAAAAAATTATTCATGTCAGGTTAATTATTATTATTTTTTTAAATCCTCTCTAGTAGAATGAAACTCGTTGAATATCGTTTACATTTTAATCACAGATCATTAGGCAATAAAATTATTTCTTTTTTTTTTATTTTCCACTGCTAGAATCTCTTCTATTCCCCTGGTATTAAAATGATAATCACCTGGCTTTATTTTATTTTTTTGTATTTTGTCATTCAATTGGAAAATTTAGAATTTTTCTTTCATTCTCATCATCTTTTCTCTATCAAATACAATCGATATTTTTTTATCTATATAAGAGATATAGAAAAATTCGTTTAAGTTTATCTACGTGAAAATGAAGGGACCGACGTCAAAATCTAGTCTTCGACGGAAGAAACTAACTTTTTTGTGTATATATCAATAATCTCAGAGTTAAAACGATTATTACAAATTATATTCTTATATAAAAAATTTTTTTTTTTTCAATTATTCACGTAAGACAGTCAAACTGTTTATGAGAATTTTAAATTCATTTTCCTTTTTTTCTTTCTCAGAAGCAGTTTCTTACAATGAGTTTATTTTTTTTTTTACGCGTTTTATTTTCTTCATTAAGTCGTGTTTGAATAAGTGTCAAAACTTCGCACCTATCATTTCTAGTTAATTATTAATACCGTTCTTTGAAAATCTATTTTTATAGTTAAATATAATTTTTTAATTACATATATATTTATTTATTTATATAATATATATTATTATTATTCTTTGAATAGTACAGTCGCCAGACGAGAGCTTTCAGCACTTTTTCATTTTTTTTTTTTTTTTTTTTTTGTAATTTATAGACAAATTCTTGACGCTGAGAGTGAGACACAAGTTTAAAGGGCTGAAAGCCTCGTCATAAAGCTTTATTCCCGATCCGGGAGATTTTTTTTTTCAATGCCTAATGTCTGGTGTTTTTCAGTTTTTTTTTTTTTTTTTTTTGTTCGTTTGTTTTGTTCGTTAATTATTATTTCGTCTTGCTTTCCCTATCGCTCTTTCTCTCTTTCTCACACACACACGCACTCACATACGTTTTATCATTACACTTACATACATACATATTGCGTCTGTATAAAGAGCAACTTGCAAGTTCCTTTTTGACATTATAAGCACAATCGATTCAAATTCATTATTGCATTTTACAAATTATTCCAGACTATTATCACAATTCAAGACTATTACATCTTTAAAAATTATCCATTCATAATAACCAATTCATCGAGTTTTTTTTTTTTTTTTAGTTTTCGTAGATGCCACTTTCTTGAATAAAAAAAAATTTTTGTTATCCAAGAAAAAATCGAAATCTCTAAAACTCTCTTAACTATCCGATTTGAAAATAAATTTCCAAAATGAAACTGTTGCTCTTAAACTTGGACGGCTTTATAAAAAAAAAAAAATCTGTCCCTCTTAATCTCACATTCATTGATCATATATAAAATGAACCCTATTAATTAACCGAGAATTAATATTTCTGTCTTTCCAATTCGCAAAAATCTACAAAACTTAACTTTTTTTTTTATATAAAATAAAAAAAACGATTGCACTAAATTTTTTTCTTTACAAATTGCCTCTAATCCTTAAATAATAAATAATTTTTTCAAAATAACGAAATTTTTCTAAACGAAAAAATTTTTCTATAATCTAATAAATTTTTTTTTTGTCAATATCCAAATGAGATTTTTGCCTCATGAAATGACAGAAATTAACGGTTAATTCTATAGTGGTGTTTATTTTTATACACGTTGCTCATGAATAATAATTTTCTTTTCGAATAAAATAAATAACAAACAAACGAAATATTTGATCAAGTTTTTTTTTTCTTTTGTTTTACACAAGTATAAAATCTTTTTTTTTCAAATCCCCTCGTTGAAATTGTCATTATAATAATAATAATAATAATAATATAATTCTCATCACGATCGCGTCAATAAATCAGTCATTCGTCATCCGTTGGTTGGCCCTTGAGCCCTAGCTATCCTACTTATGCGATACAATATTAATAATAATTTCATGGTACGCGCATACGAACGCGTCAAAACTGATGTGAAACACGTTTTTCGCGTCCACATGTGCATACAAACATATATATATAATATATTTATTTATAATATTTATATATGTATATGCGCCGTCTGCCTGGAAACTATTATGATTCTCAACGATCCCAAAAAAAAAAATTTTTTCTTTTTTTTTTTATTTTACATCGCGCGATGATGTCCCTGAAAATTTAATAAGGAACGAGTCCAGGGTCGTCTGTTTTCACGGATGAACTTTAAGATAGCAAACTTTAACATTCATTTGAAAAAAAAAAAAAATCACTTTCCATCAGATTATATTAAAATCGTCTTTTACGGTTTTAATCAATTTTTCCATTTTATTTATGGAAGAATTATTTAATTCTTAGAGAGAGTGAATCGAAAACAAAAATTAAATTAATTACTTCTTTATAATTAGGGGGAAAAAAAAATAAAATTACGATTCCTTTTCTAGTGAAAAAATACGAAAAATGATTTTTCTCTCGATAATGTGTAATTTTTTTTGGTTCCACAAAAAAGAGCGCACCAACTTGACCTCATCGATTTTGATAAAAATTGAAACTGTAATAGATCTCGGTATTAGGAACATAGGGGTGAAGTATAAAAGCCCACTATGAAGAAATTTTCGAGAAAATGAGATTTTAAATTCTCTCTTTAGGCAATAGCGCAGTTGTTAAGGTGACTGACCGCTGTTCCCAACGTCTAGGGTTCGAATCTTCTCTCACATACTTTTTTTTCTATATTTTTTGTATTTTTAATTTCTTTTTTTTCTACTGAAAAAAATTTTTAATTCTGGTAAAAAAAATAAAAAGTATTAAGAATATTTAATCAAAGATTTATTGTTTATTTTATTCATTTTTTCTTGTTTTAAATTAAATTTACTTTATTTGAAAAAAAAAAATATATTAGCGAGAAGAATCGAACCCTCGACGTTGAGGACTACAGTCAGAGACCATAACAATTACGCTAGTGCTTACAATACAATACCAAGTTCTATCATTGTTGTAAGTTTCATCAAAATCGACGAGGTCAAGTTGATGCGCTCTTGTTATTTAAAAAAAAAAAGAATAAAAAAAATTTTCCAAATCTAAATTGATTTTAATATTGAAAAATTTTTTAAAAGAAACAATTTTCAGAAAAAAATATTTAAAATTTTACTCAATGAAATTATTTAAAATTATTTATTTTATTATTTTTCGTGAAAAATCGTTTCTCGTTTTTTGAATTTATATATACATAAACGATTTAAACATTCTTAAATCTATTAAAATTCAAAATCTTATAAATTTCTAATAATAATATAATATAATAAAACTTCGACTTAAACAAATTTTGTAATAATAAAAAAAAAACTTGTACACATTTCTATAATGAGAAAATTTGAAATTGTACAATTTTTTTCTATATATAATATAATAATAATAATAATAATAATAATAATAATAAAACATGATGGAAAATGAACACTGGGATAAAATGACTTGAATAAATCAGACACACTTAACGAACGTTTAAATATATATATATATAGGACTAACTTAACTCAAGGTACGTGAACTTTCGTTTCGCTTGAAGATCGCGTATAAAATATTTTGTTAACGTTTATTAGTATAAAAGTCGATTTTCAATATATCTATACACATTACTTGCAACTAACAAATAAAAAGAAGAAGAGAAAAATCACTCGACATAGTAGAAAAACCGAAAAGGTTTTTTAAAAATTAAAATATAGAAAGTTAAATGAAATAAAATCACAAATAAAATATTTCTTAAATCTAACGGATCTAATTGGCCATAATATCAATTATTATCACGAGAAATAACGTGAGGGATAGAAATTAATTATTATTAAACCAGTCAATAAAGTCACTGGAAGCTAGGACTATTCTTTTTTTTGTTTTGTTCGCAAAAGTTGAAAATATTCAGGAAGACGTGAAAATTTCCGTTTTGCAATAAAAAAAAAAAAAAATGATATTTATCAAAATTAATAAAATCCAAAATGGCAATTGTTATTTTAAAAAAAAAACTATATTTTCTATCGACTATATCGCGAGGCCAAAGTTTAAAAAGATTTTTCCTTCTTCCTCGTTCTTCTATATTGAAAACAAAAAATAAAATTTTGAACTTAAAATTGCTAGTGAAAAAAAAAATTGAAAATAAATAAAATTGTTTTTTTTTAAAGAAGAATGAGGAAAAAAATAATCTATTCGTTATAAAATATATATATAATAGGCTTTTTTTTTTTTAGTAGTTCGTTCCGTGAAACAGCACCTGCATTCGCGTTTTATTATTTATTATCGCGTTCTACCTCAGTTATTTCTTTCGACGAATTCTGCACGCATGTCAAGTTTTGAAAGGTGACATGACGATTCGCTTTTATAGTCTATACTAACTACTGCGATTGTTCGCGTCTTCGACAGCCAAGGTTTTTTTTTTGTTTTCTGGATCCTTTTGAGCGGGCAGAAATATATCCTCTTCGATCCTTTCTTTTGACTTTTTTCTTTATTTAAATTTTTTTTTTTTTTTGCTTTTTCTTGTAACTCTTCGTCGACGATGGATGAGATCGTGAGTACGAGAACAAGTTACTAGGTAGATGCAGAGGTGCTGACAGCCAATAGGGGTGCCGGAGGCAAGGCCACCGGTATATGGTAATATTTACACTGGGGCCGCAAACACGCGCCCTTAACCGCATCTCTGCATACTGTTACACGATTCTCTATTACCTCTACGTTTCCTAAAAGAAAAAAACAAAATTATATATAATATTTATCAAAAATTTTCATTATATGGTTGATTCTTAAAAAAAGGGGACATTTTCATATGTCTTTACGTTTAATATCATCTAAACATTTTGTCATTTAATTACACAGTCCCATGAAAAAAAATTTTTGAACAATCCTTGATTTGAAAACTTTTTGTGTGTCAATTTTGCAGCGGATCATATAAATTTAAAAAAAATTCCATTCTCCATGTAAGGTTACCCCCTATTTTAAAATTACAAAAATCTGAATTTTTATTTGCAATCAACGATCAGAAAAACCCCCATGTACTAAATTTACATTTCTCATCAGCAATATTGGATCTGCCATTTTGAATTTTTTAAAACTGACGCCAGATTCGTAATCAGCTACCCAAAAAAAACCCCAAGTACCAAATTTCGAGCGAATCGGAACAATTTATAAAATATCCGCCATATTGGATCTGCCATTTTTAATTTTTTAAAACTGACGCCAGAGTCGTAATCAGCGACCTAAAAAACCCCCCAAGTATCAAATTTCGAGCGAATCGGAACAATTTTTAAAATATCCGACATATTGGATCCGCCATTTTTAATTTAAAGAATCCATTCAAGTGGTAAGTAAATTTAACTTCTAAATTGTAATCCATGGTCATAATTTCAAAAATAGGTTACGCTTTTTCATTGTTTCACAAAATGTACCGAAAAAATAAGTTTTTTGAGGTTAAAAAGAAAAAACGAACCAACTTATGAATTCTGACCCCGGATTCGGATTCAGTGACCCAAAATACGTAAGAAATGACTAGTCTAGTTCGTCGGACAAAAAATTTTTTTTTTTGGTGCTGTGTTATCTGCTTTAGACAAAAAAAAGTCATTTAAAGATTTCTTAACTATGCTACCTTATCATAATACTTTCACGGTGCTCAAGAAAGATATTTAAATAAAAATGAGTTGGCACTTAAAAATTCTTTTTGATTATGGTTAAATAAAAAATATTTCTCAATAGATTTTAAAATCAATTTTCGTGTCTGATTTAAAAAAAAATTACGTTTTTATATAAAAACAGTGTCTTATGGGAATCAGAATTTATTTAATCTATAAATACTGTAATAAATAATAAAATAATTACTTATTTTCAATTTTACATATAAATAATTATATTGCTGTAGTGTTTGTGTCTTATTTGAAAAAATTAAGTTTTAATATTAAAAGAACGATTTTAGGAGGAACAAAATTTATTTAAGAAAGTCGAACGGTTTTTTGAAATTCTTTGGCAAAAAAAGAGACCTTTAATTATCGCCCTATAAAAACGGTACTGAACGTGAAAATGATAAACATTGATTTTAGAATTCTTTTTTCTCGAATGACGGACACTTTTTACAAAAGTATCAAAGATACGAAAAAATACGAAAGATTGTGCGAATTCATAAAAAAACGCGGTTGCAAAACGAAAAGGAGGAAAGTAATATAATGACAGGTTAATTACCTCCTGCCGCCGTCAGATGGCAGAAGTATGCAGGGAGCATAAAGCCGCAGCTTAGATTACTTTTTAACTTTTCGTTTTGCAATCACGTTTTTCTATGGATTACCATAATCTTTTGGATTTAGGAAATTTATAAGATAAGGATTTTGGCTGATTTTGTAAAAAGTGTCAATTTTTTTTTTAAATCGAGCACCTAAACTTGATTTTAAAACCTATTGAGAAATATTTTTTTTATTCGTCTAAGAACCATAATCAAAAAGAATTTTTAAATGCCAACTCATTTTTATTTAAACCTCCTTCTGCTGCATTTCTCATATGATAAGAATGTAAAAAAACATAATTTTTTACAGTTTAGTAAAAAATAACATTTACATTTCCTATAATATTCTTTGAAAAACAATTAAGTGGGAGTTAATTTTAGTTCTATTTCGTAACTTATCACTTTTCCTTTTAAATGTAAATCTTGATTATATAAAAAAAAGTACTAAGAAAAAGAAAGGGAGAAATCTCTTACAATCTTGCGCGTTTCGCAAAACGAGTGGCACTTACCATCATAAAGGTGAATAAATTTGCAGGCGGGACGGTTGCAGAGTTGTCGATTAAAATCTTGGCACACCGGGAGGGTGTCCAGTAACTGAAAGAAAATATGGCAGCATCATTGTAAAATGGTATTCACATTTTTATTTTTAATGTTTACCTCAACAACACAGTTCTTGCAATCTTTTTTTTATTTCTCTCGTTCAACTTCCACTCTCAGATTCAAGAATCGTTCAGACAAAAAAAAATTACTAAAAAAATATTTTTTCTCGCAAGTTTACTCTTTCCCCCTTCAATTCATTCTCTCTCAGAAAAAAAAAATGAAAAAAAAAATATACATTTCCAGTTTGTTAGAGCATTATCATCACGTCTTACATCTCATGCTCTATAAAATATGGACCGAATACGGATATATTATAAAGGTAGGTAATAATTACCGCTAGGGGCGTTCGAATACTCAACTAAATTTTCTCATTTTAAACAGTTGGAATTTTTAATTTCAAAGTTTACCAATATGTTCAAATTGGTTGTGAAATAAGTGATTTAGAATAAATACTGTTAATTAGAGACTATTAGTGTGTATTCGTACGACAGTTTTGGAGGTAAATTTGCAGTAGAACGTTTTTTTTTCTTTTTTTTTAAGGGGAGTATTGCCTAGACTTTTCTTTGTAAAATAATCTTTCTCTTCAATTTTTATTATTTAAAAATTTGCAATTCTATGGGAAAACTCAGGCTCCTTTCATTTTTTCAGACTTGTGATCTTTTTTTAAAAAATGAAATAAAATTTTCTTTTCTTTAAATCATAAGTCTTGTTTGTGAAATGCTATACTTATCGTAAGAAAATATCTTTTTTTTATGCTACTTGCGTCACATTCTAAACCCAACTCAAAATGCAAAAGGAACGTGCCTATAAACAAAAAAAAAAATTCTCGATTCGCAAATTTATCCCTAAATTATTAATTTTAATCTATTACACTTGCTGAGAAAATCTAACATTTTTTCATGGTCCCACTGTACCATAAATTTAAAAAAAAATCGGTTATATAATAAGAAATATATTTAATACTAATAATTTTAATAATAATAAAGAATATGTTTAATTAGAAATGAAAAATACTGTTTGAAAATTTTTTTTTTTAAGTTTCGTAAAATAATGATTTATTAGGTATATTGGATAATGCTGAAAGTTTTTCTGAAGTTATTTATGGGAAGCGATTTGAAAATTAGATAGTCATATTCTATATATCTAAGGGAGAAACTGGAGTGAAACTTTTGGAAATATCGAATTATTATTATCTAAAGTATTAAAGTGTTGAACTTTGAAGAAGCACTAGTCATTGGAATGTCAAGCTTTAGCACGCCAGATGTCAGAAGAGCAAAGGTTGGAATTCTAGGCATTGAGAGTTTACAATGCCAAGCGTTTGAATATCGCGAACTAGACTGCCAAGACTGAGAGACATCAGTCACTGCTGAGGTTGAGGCACTGAGGTTCGGAAATATGCGGTTTACGAAAACAGGCCACTGGGACGCTGAGAGAGAGAGAGAGGCGCCCAGGCGTCGGAAACTTTTAATTAATTTAAAATCATGTTCCATGCCTTCATTTACTCTTTAAAAACTAACGAGCTTTTCCTTCTTCAACAAATAAATTTACCTAATTATTTCCTCCAGATTTGTTACGAAAAAAAAGCAAAGGGGGTTTCAATTACTAATTTATAATTTCTTTTTTTAATAGTTAAAAAAATAGATTTGAAATTAAAGAAAAATTTAATTAATTAAGAATATTTTTTAATTGTTCCAATAGAAACTGAATTTTGTAAGCATTTAATTAAAAACTGAAATTATTTTTTTACAAAGATAGCAAATACTCTACTAAATTTTGGTAATTTTTGTTTTAGATACAGCCGAAGGGTATGAAGAAGAAGAAAAAAGTTATCCTTATAAAGATAAATCGTAATTTATAAATATCGAAAAAACCTCAAAAGAAACTAAATATGAACATCTTTCTAAAAAAAGTGTACTTTAAGTGCCATAGTTCCGTAAAGAAAATGTTTAATGTTTCCCTTTTATATATTAATTTTTTTTTTCTAAAGAAATATAACTTAAATTGAAATATTTAAATGAGTGAACAATTGTGATCGAATTTCGATGCAAGTGTAATAAAGGTAATTAAATTAATAATCCGCGAGATTAATTTGCGAAACGCGTGTATGGAAGCCCTCTTCTCAACGGGCCATATAGCATATACCAACTGGGAAGAGAAATAACCGATTGTTAATAATTCTCTTTCTCGCTTCTTTTTTTTTTTTATTCTCTTAAATCAATGAAGAAAAAACGGGAGCAAAAAAATTAACGAAAACCGATTGGGTTCTTTTGCTATATCGCTTTATGTCGTCCGCCAATCAAACACGATGGCTCTAAACTTAGAAAATTGATAAATGTGTATGTGTATACATATGTGAAATTACTAAATGCGTGTATTGAAATGCATTTTCGATTGGCCGAAACGAAAATGAATAATATGCGCAAAGAAACGAAAAAAAAATAAGAAAAAACTATACATAAACATAAAAAAACCAAAGTGAGTTTGAAAGCTGAAAAAAATATATCAATGACACAGAAAACGATTAATAACTGTAATATAAGAATACAAAAAAGCCGTAAATGCATTAATAGCGTGCGCGAAATACAAAAATTTTTTTCTACTAACTTTTCTATTTTAGAATAATTTTTTTAAAATATCGATTCTATTTTTTTTTTATTTACACGCGACTCAAAAAAAAAATGTGTGTCAATGTGTAATATGTGAACAAACCGTTGTATATAATGATATACAAGAAATCTAACAAAAAAGGGCGAAATATATATGATAAAAAGACAATAATAAATATGCAGCAAATAGGAAATAAATAACATTGAACTCCGGAAATGGTAATAATAATAATAATCGGTCGTGTTAGCAAAAAAGTTAGATTAAAAGCGTTAACAACCTACCAGACAGAGATTTATAAAAAAAAATAGAGAAAGATTCATCGCGCAAAAAAGTATATATATATACCATAGGCTCACCATAGAAGCGTGCAAATAATAATAATAATAATATGTATTTGGAAAAAATCAGAATCACGTAAAAATTATTTAGTAACTTGAATTTTTTTTTTCTCAAGTTACGACAATCTTCTGATTCCGTATTTGCCGGAAAAGCGTCATTTATACTGAATTATGTCAAATTAAATTTTTCTCATGTAATAATAATAATATATTTATATATATATATATAAGTAATTCTTGCACTTGCGTAAGAGATAATTTGCTACAAACACAGAGTCTGGTCATGCAAATAATGGCCCGGGAGAAGGGGTTCAGTGCTTGGGTGATTTTTATACCGTATATTTTATATATATATCATAATTCTAATAATAATAATAATAATTGCCACAATAATAACAATCGTTACAGTACGTAATCCTTAATTATAATATTTGTAAAATGAATTTATGCTGTAATTAATAAAAATTGATAAAAAAAAATATATAAATTAGGCGATAATAGGAAATATTTATAATTCGAATTTTCGTGATAGAAGAGTACAAAATATAAAAATATAAGACAATATCTTTTTCTTAAGTTGTCCGTTGAGTTTAATTAATTATCATTCTAAATTTTTTTTTGCCAAAATTTAAAGTAATTTTTCGTTTTTTACATTTCTTTGAAATTTACCCGGAAAATAGTGCTTAAAATCAAAAAAATATAATTATTTTAAAAAAACAACAAGTTAAAATTTAAATAATAATCTCTCATGTTAATAAACAAGAATGTAGTAATCAAGAAAAGAACGGTAATCAATGAAAGAGATAATATAATCAATTTAGCTGCAATGCACCATGCGACGTGAAAACAGAGACGAATCGGAAATATCCGTTTTATTGAAGTGAAAACATGAATCATTTAGGATATGTATGTATATAGATATATATATATATATATGGCGTTATTTGATCGATTTCTTTTATCACCCAAGCAATTTGTTTTCTTTTTTTTTTTCTTTTTTTTTTTAAATGTCGCCGAACGTCGACCGTCGCCAATTGCTTCGCTCATGTGATTTCGACTGAAACACACACATCCACTCACTACTAAAGCTACGAAAAAAAGGTGAATCACATGGGCGTACCAATAGGCGGCTTACGAGTCAAGCGATCATCGGCGCGTTTATCGTACATATAATAATAATAATAATAATAATAATAATAATAATTAATAAGTACGTTTAATATAGGTACTGGGAAATCGTAAGCTTTCAAAAGTAATGTATTCTACTGCAAATAAGTTCAACACTAGATCAACTGCGACTCCGCAACCATAACAATAGCGTTTGTTTATATATGTAATAAGAAAAAAAAAGCTCGTGCTCAACATTTTTTTTTTTTTTTTTGAAACGAAAATTAAAAAAAAAACTCCATAACCGATTTTATTATTTGAAAATTATTTAGAAAAAATTATTTTCATTAATGTATGATGGGGAAAAAAAAAGATTGAGGATTTAATCTACTATATAGTCCCTCACAGCAATGAAACTTTCCTAAAGATTTATTTGAAATGTTCGGAATATTTAATTGCAATGTTTAGTGAAAATTGTGTAAAGATTCAAATGTCCCGATTAAATAAATGTTTATAGTGTGAAACTTTCCTGTACATTTATTCAAGTGCGGGACATTTAAATCTTTAGACAATTTTTACTAAACATTGCAATTAAATATTCCGAACATTTCAAATAAATCTTTAGAAAAGTTTCGATGCTATGGGGAGAGGGGGGTGAAAAAGACCAAAAAAAAGGGGGGGAAAGAAAAATAAGCTATTTGAAGCAGAGGGAATGATTTTTTTATAATTTTTAGTATTTTAAATTAATTTTTTTTTTATTCATTTTAAAATCACTTATTATTACTGTAATTTCGTTTTTTATTTTTAATTTTGGAAATTGGTTGTATAAAATTATTATTTTTTTCATTTTCAATGAAATTAATTTGTGGAACTGTACTTTGTGCCTCAAAAGCTTCCAAATGCAAGCAAACGTGATTATATGATTTTGTGCTCGAGTATTTTGAGCTGTAATAAAAAAAAAAATGAAATGTCATCTGCCAGAATACGTAATTTCAAGTCGTTTAAAATTAAATTAAAATTCTATAAAAACTAAAAGTACAAAATACGAATACTATTTTTTCGCTATTTTCTGCTATTCATTATTCATATTAAATTTTACTGTCTTTTCCTTCCTATTTTTTTTATGTTATTTTATTATTATTTCTTTTTTTTTTTTTTATTTAATTTTCCCCCTCAGATTTCTGTTTCTATTAAAACTTTATGTGTAAAATAAAAAAAAAAAATTATCATAAGGGAGAAAAAAATGTTATAAAAAAAAAAAAAAATTCTCCCCTCGTAACTGTAGAAAACTATTTAGGAAATGAAATTCTTCCTTCGAAATCTATAAATAATGACACTAAATGTACGAATTGTTTTGCCGGATAACATAACAAAAGGGGATTGGTCCATTCTCAATGGCTCGAGCTATTGAAAATCTATGAATCCCGTGAGTGTGGTCATAAAACAATTTCAAAAGTTAAGAACTCCATTCTCTCTCTATATATATAGCTATATATACAAGATAAGTTTCAGAAACTGAAGAAATCGTTGGATAAACTTTTTCCAAACCAGAATACAAAATGACGTATTTTATTCTCTTATATATAAGTTCGCGCGGATAGTGCGGAGCAAAAATAATATTTTCAAGTTTGATGAAATAGATTTTTTTTTTTGGGTGTCATTTATATTTTTACAACCCTCTTTTTTTTCCATCCAAGAAATTAAACTTCCATGAAAATTGTCAAAGCGATAATAAAAATGTAAAGCAGAAGAGAATATTTAAAAAGTTGTTTTTACAAAATTTGTTTTTTTTTTTAAATATTTCCAAAAATTAACATTTTTTTGAATTAAAAATTATTAAGTAAAATTTTTTAAATTCAATTAATTTATAATTAAAAACAGATATTGAAAATTAGATTTGAAAAATAGTTTGTGAAATTGTACAGAGAATTTTAAATGTTGAAATAATATTGATTAATTAAGTTCGCCAAGTATACTATAAAATCAATTGCTCATTGAAATTGAATTAAAAAGCAAGTCGAATGGGACTTTTTTTTTTCGTCAACAAGCATTGAATTTAATATTTACAAAAAATTGCTGAAGCACTGTTAATTGATTCCCGATAAAATGCGTTTTTTGTTAGTAAAAACAAATTTTATAAAACAAAAAAAAAATATTTATAGTCAGTGACAATATTTGCTAATTAAAAAATTAGTATTTAAATTATAGATGTGAAGTGAATTTTTTTTTTTATAAAGAAATGAATTCCCATAAATCGAATAAAGATCATTAACGCAATAATGATGGAAAATTTTATGAAATTGGTACACTTTTTTTTAATTAACTTTTGATATTTCGGTATTAATGTGAAAAAGAGAAATTATACCTCCTCCAGAGCGATTATTTAGTTTTTCATTTTTTAAAACACAGTTTTCTTTTCAAAATTAATTTTTTTTTATTTGTGTCAATAAGAAAGCAGCTGAGAAATATATATGACATGATATACGTAAACTGGCAGTATGACATTTCAAAAAGCTTTTTACTCAAACTTTTTTGAATTTCTAAATTTTACTTTTTTTTTTGAATAAATTTGAAAATTTACAGAAAATTGAATTTTTTATTTAATTATAAAAAAAAATTTTTCTTCGACTAATAAAAATTTCGTTTAGTAAATAGCTTTTCATAAGAATTAATATTTAACTTGATAAGCGTGCTTGGCCTTTTTCTTTTTAAGGGGAAATAGATATATATATATATATATAATATTCAAGTGAGAGGATCATTTGCACAATAATTAGGAGAAACTGTTTATCATGACAACAATATACATTTATAATTATCGTGACAAACAGAAAACGATTAATCATTATAATATAGTGATAATAAATATATAGTGATATTTCAATAACGAAAAAAGTAGACTATATTTGCAATCGATATAGACTTAAAAAAAAAAACAATACTGATGAGGATGATAATAATAGCAGTAAAAAATAATTTATAATATTAGTGATAAAAAATCATGGACAGTAAAAGTGACTGATAATTGTAAAAATCACTGATAATAAAATACTAAAAAATACTGACAATAGTACTAATTAAAAATTAAATAAATAATTTACAAGAATAATCGCAATAAAAAAATAGAAAAATAAATTTTTTTTAAATAATAATAATAATAATAGACAGACACCAGGTAAGGCAGTGGTTATTCGCAGTTATAGTTGCGGTGAGCAGTTGTGAGGGAGATACCCCCAAAAGCTACGTGTTAGCCAAGATCCTCTAAGAACGATTCACAGAATGCAATAATTAAAATGAAATTTTTTTAATTTCAACAATTGACAATTAAAAATTTTCATATTACTGATAATAATATATAATAATTTAATATTGAAGAAAGATTAACATTTATTTATAAATTACTAGAAATTAGAATATTATTCTAAACAGAGTCTAAAGTAGTGTTTTATCGGTGTCAAAGTTAAGAATACTGCGCGCGCAGCAGTGGGGCTCCCCACTCTTCGGCGCAAAGACCAATCGCTGCGCGTTGTCCCTCTTAGTAGGCGGTGCGCTATCCCCACTCCGCGCATTATTCTCAACTTTGACGTTCAAAAAAACACTAATCGAGGCTAGTTAAAAATAATAATAATGAAATATATTTCATGTATTAATTTCTTTATAAAATTCTAAAAAACTAAAAATAGTCTTGCATTCTTTGCATCCTTCCTGGATCTTGAAGGTTAGCAGCATAAAGGTTTCGATCCGGCATTAAGGTCTCGAATCGTGCCATGAAAATTGAAAGCAAAAGGGGGAACCGATTATTCGACATTTTTTTTTTTTTTGTTTTTCTATATTTTTTTTTTGCATTTTATTTTAATGATGACAAGTGGTGGCGGTGATTCGAGAAAGTCCCTTAATGCAGGCTCGCCACCCGGGTAAAAACTGGTTACAATAATGAGTCTACCTGTCCGCAGCTGTCTGTGTAGACGACACAGTGAGCGTTTTGGGGGACCACGTGGGTCCCGACAGTGGCTAAGGCTGCTAAGGCGATCCACATGCAGCAAACGAGGCAGTGTTCGTACAGTTTTTGTTTATCCATTACCATTTCGGTCGGAACGCACCGAAAAAACCAAAGAGAGAGGCGGCACACGAATTTTTTTTTTTTTTATATACGTTGCCTCAGATTCACCCAGGTACATGTCCAATGAAATTTTTCGTCAACAAGTGTTCAATTCGGTGCATCAACAGAGAGAGATTTTGCGAAAAATTGTCCCTAGCAAGCAATTTTTGCCACAAGATACATTTTTTTTTTTTTTTAAAAAAACCGTTTAGCGTTTTTTGCCCAAAAATATATGTTTTTTTTATGGAAAAGAATTTTTTTTTTTAAATTTGTTGATAATATTTTTTAAACGATAAAAAAATTTCATTTAATCATTAAAAATATATTTAAAAAAAAATTATATTTTAGTTTTGAACGATAGTTCATATTTTTTATTGAATAAAATTTATCATAAGGAAAAAAAAATTGTGCGTTGGAAAAGCGCCCCAACAGTGGAAAAATGACCAATTTTGAAAAAAAAGAGTTTTGGTCCACCATGTACCAGGGTGCGTTTAACAGAAAATTTTTTTTTTTTTCACGAGTGATGAGCGGGCATGGCAATAATGCGGCGGCAGTGCACACATACCAAGCCAGCGATTCAAAATATTCAAAAAAAAAAAAAAAAAAACGTAGGTATATCCAATGTCACAAAACGCAATATTTTTTTTCAGACAAAAAAAAGTGACATTTTCTTATTCAGTCGCCAATCGATTGATTGGTTAATCAACCGTTAAAAATGTGTTTAATTTTTTTTTCAAATTTCGTGGCAAAAAAAAGAAATTAAAAGGTAAGGATTGTTTTTTTTTTTTTGGAAAAGGTAAATTGCAAAAATTGAAGTCGCGGTGAAAGAAAAAAAAAGTTACAAAATTAATTAATCATTTTTTTCGATATAATGAATATTTTTTTTTTTTTTTTTTGATATTGGATAAGGTAAACAATCGCCACAGGATAGTGAAATTTTTTAAGAGAATCATCAATTATATATATTAAAGATAGGTTATTATTATTTTTTTGAGATCATTACCAATTCAGGATCAGTTTTCAGGATTGAAGGTTTCGTGCGTGATAAGAGGGATTCATTTTGGAATTTGGAGCATTAAAGCGTTGGTGATGTGTTTTCGGGAAAATAATGTTCATTCATTTGGTTCAAAGTCGTGCGGCGTCCAGGCGAGGTCAAGCATGAAACAGAAATTTCAAAGAGAAATAATGAAAGAACATGAGTTACGTGCAATCGTGCTGGAAAGTTTTACTTCCCTTCAAAACTCACAATTATTATTCCCAGAGACCAATTTCAAAATAAACTCAAAGGCATCCCCCAATTTAACGCTCACTTCCATCTTAATTTCAACTTTCAATTTAAACTTTTAACTTTATAACTTTCATATTGAATTGTTGACTTTCATCAAGGGCTTAATTTTCATTTTTAATTTTACTTTTTCTTTAGTTTCAAATATATAAATAGATATTTTTCACATGGATTAGAAAATGTTACGATGAAGAAGGAGAAAATTTCTTTTTTCAATAAAGGATTTTTATGATTTCGTTTAAAAATTATCTAGATAATATTATTTAACATAATTCTGTCTATAGATAATATTATTCAGATTAAAATATCGAGATAATATTATCTAAATTATTTTATTTAGATTATCTTATGAAGATATCTGGATAATAGTATCTAGATGATCTTATCTAGATAATCTCTTTCCAAGATAATATCTAGATTATCTTGTTGAGATATATTATCTAGATGATCTTATCTAGATTGTTCTCTTACTGAGATAATATTATCTAGATTATCTTGTTGAGATATTATCTAGATGATCTTATCTAGATTGTTCTCATACTGAGATAATATTATCTAGATTATCTGATTGAGATATTATCTAGATGATCTTATCTAGATTGTTCTCTTACTGAGATAATATTATCTAGATTATCTTGTTGAGATATTATCTAGATGATCTTATCTAGATTGTTCTCTTACTGAGATAATATTATCTAGATTATCTTGTTGAGATATTATCTAGATGATCTTATCTAGATTGTTTTCTTACTGAGATAATATTATCTAGATTATCTTGTTGAGATATTATCTAGATGATCTTAACTAGATTGTTCTCTTACTGAGATAATATTATCTAGATTATCTTATCTAGATGATTATATTATCAAGAAAATATTGTCTAAAATTTTAAAATGTCGATAAAATTATGTTATGAAAGTAAAAGTATAAAAAATAAAATTATTTTTTAATGTTTTTGACGATTGAAATCGTGAGTTTTGGAAGTAAAACTGAAAATTATATTAAAATTAAATAAAATTACTTTACAATTTTTTTTTTAAATTAGTTTCTTATTCTATAAATGTAATATCAAATAATGAAAATATTGTAAAGCAACTTTAATTTGTCAAATTTCCCATTATTACATTCAGACAAAAATAGACAAAGTTCCTGATTTTGAATTTTCGTTTAAAATGATTTTTCATTTAATTAATTAGAATTTGATGAATAAAAAAATTTGCAAATATTAATTAATTAATTATTAAAATTTTTACTTCATTTCCAATTGTTGCAATTATTTACTTTTATTTTTCTCAATTTATGTTTAAAAATTTAATATAACTTTATTTGTTTAATTATGTAATTTAATTTTTTTATTGATAAATAGAATAATAATTTATTTTTCTATTGAGATATAAAATGATTTTAAACGAAAATTTCAAAAAAAAAAATTTGGATACTTTGAATAAACAAATTACATGCATTCTAAAAAAAAACATTTAGATTGATGCAAACACTGTTAACCTGTTTTTAAAAAAATAAAATTATAATTAAACATAATTAAAATTAAATTTGTTGCTTGGCATAAAAAACCATTATTAACATGCAACTAGTAGAAATAGTTTGTTTATTTTGTTAATAATATTAAAATCCCATTTTTCAGCTCTAAATTTAAATAGGCAAAAATTTTAATTAATTTATTAATGACTGACTTTTTTTCCAATTTGTTAAATTTTATCAATTAGTAAAAAAAAATTTTTTTTTTGATACTAATTAATGAGTAAAATTTAACTAATTTATAGAAAAAAGTCAGTCACTAATTTAAAATTAGTTAAAAATTTTACTAATTTAAATTTAAAGAAAGTCTACTAATTTAAATAAATAATTGATTTTATGATGTTTAGCTTTTGTGTTAGTTTTTTGTGCACAAAGATAATTGTGTGCAAAAATGTGTTTTTCATTATGGTTAATTATTATTAGTGTAAAAACTTATAATTATTATGAATGTTATTTTGTGTGTGAATTTTTTTTTGTGCGTTAATTTTTAATGCTGATTAAATCGTATTAACTCAGATTCTACATTTGCAAAAAAATAATTGCAATGTTTTGTTTCTTTTTTTTTGTACTTTATGTAATATTATGGGACAAATTTTAATTAATTAATTTTAATATATTGCTAATGTAGAATCTGTTTGTTAATAAATATTTTTTTTTTTTTTGGTATTAAAAAATATCTTACAAATCTAATATAAATATCTAACTTAACTTAATAATAATTACTAAAAAGAAGTTAAAAAATTATTAAAAAAAAAAATTTTTATAACATATACTTAATACTTTTCTGGCAGTGGAGAGAATCTATGAAAAAATAAATAAACAATTTTATTTTTAAATTATCTTTCACAAACTTTGTTTAATAAAGATTTAGAAAGAGAAAATTTATTAAACATTTTGATATTATATTAAATATACAAAATACTTCTTAGAAATTAAAAAAAAAAAAAATTTATCTACACTAAATTAAACAATTAATAAATAATATCAATTAATAATAAAAGCTACGAATTACAAGCAATTCTTACTTTTTAACTTTAGACAGAAATTATTTTCAATTGCTAGTATAAAATATTTATATTCTATTTTTAAACATTTTGTACATTTTTTTTTCTTATCAATTATTAATTTATTTATTATTAAAATTAATTTATTGAAAAATATTTAATAACAATATCTTAATTATTTTTATTATTAAAATAAAATTAATTATCAAAAATAAAATCTTATCAATTATTATTTATTATTAACATTAATTTTCTATTTAAAAAATATATAATATTATTATAAAAATATGTAAATAAAATTATATTAAATTAAAAATATTTTTCATTATTTCTAGAAAAAAAAAACAAATATAAATTTCCCTGTATGTATATATATTTTCTGTCTAGAGGAAAAAGTCTGCTGACTAAAGATATAGTGAAGGATTCAGCCGAGGATTGCAAGCTGAGAGGAAAGGGGCAGCAGGAGTAAAAGGAGGGGGGGATAATTCGGTTTATTAATAAGACGTGCATTCAAACCTTAGTCAAGAACTGCAGGTTTGCAAAAAAAGGAAGTTATTAGGGTTTTTTTTTTTTTTTTTTTTCTTTTGAAAGAAAAATAAAAATGAGAAAATTGGAAGACCGAAAAAAATATATCAGAAAATTTCAACTTACTCAACTGATTTTCACATTATTCTACAAAATTTTCACATGGAAAAGAAAAATTAATAATATACTTCTTCTTCATCTTCTTCTTCATATAATGAAAATTTTTGAAAAAATTATTAAATAGATTGAAAACAAAATCTTCTCGAATGCCAATAAATTAAAAATTATGAAAAATAGAAATAATATTTGTGATTAAATTATTATTGCAGTAAGATTAGCGTTTTGGCTTTGAAGATTAAGTTGAGAACACTTAGTGCGCGGAGTGGGGGTAAGTCACGTGTTGTGCGAACGCCAATCACTGCGAGCTATCCCCACTCCTCGCAAAGAGGGTTCTCAACTTATACATCAAACACTAGTCTGTAATAATATAAATTTATTATTTTAATTATTAAAAATAGACTATTTTTTTTAAATAGAAACAAATTTACTAAATTCCAATGGCATTTTACTTTATCGACGATAACTTTTCCAGCTTTTCCATCACAAAATGGACGATTAAATAGCATTGGATATATGAGATATCTGTCTCTTCATTCTCTGCAGTGCAATTTTACTCTTTCAAAAACACTATAAACCGATGTGGCGATTGATGGAACTATAGGAAAAAAAAAAAAGAAATTGACGCGATCGAACCTGAAACTCTTTTCAGATATCGTACGTGATGCGCGACTCAAGCACAGGAAAGCTTTCGGGGGGATTAAGAAGAGCAGGAAATATATATATATATATATAGCTTTAACATCGTCTCAAGGAAAGGATGGAAAGGTTATCGATATATATATATATACGTACGTCTGTATTACAGTTGTAGTGGTTTTTCGTCATACTGAAAGCAGCTAACATCTACGATATATATATTTATTATAAGACCCTGTGCTTGGCTTTTCAACGTGCTTTTCTACCAAAAAATTCTCACCCAAAAATCGTCCAATATAAAAATCAACTCAATAGTTCATATATATATATATATGTATAATAAAAGAAGCAAATTTTTCAACGTACATTTTCAAAAACAGCAACCTTTCTTCAATAATTCATATAAAAGTAATAAAGCAAACTACAAGCGAAAAATTCCTTATTTATATTTTCTAGTCGTTCAATGCTATCCCTACTTTGTCGTGTGCGGCGCGCGCAGTCAGTGTCAGCGCACTATCCCCACTCTCTGCGCGCAGACCAATCGTTTGCGCTCTGTCCCCTGTTTTATTTCCACAGTTTTTTTTTTAGCTCAGAAAATAATTTATAAACATTTCTTTTAAAAAATCGAATTTAGAAGATGGTAACCTATTTGTTAAAAGTAAATAATTCATTAAATATTTTATTTAAATTGCTAAAAAATATGACATATAAGAGTAAAATATAAATAAGGAATTTTTTCTTAAATTCTGAAAAGACTATAAATATATATATATAGCTTTGGATAGAAAACATGTCGAGAGAAACAAAAAAGAGTGAGTATTTTTCGGCGAAGACACGAATTTAATAATATGATAAAAATAAATTTATAAAATAATATTAAAAATGAGATAACGCAAAATGAAATAAAATTAAGCGTATATATAACTTGAGTGAAAGAATTTATAATTAAAAAAAAAGAAAATAATTTAATTTTAATAATAGTGTGCTCTCAGCAAATAAACAATGAGGCAAAAACAATTAGAAACTAAAATAAAACGCAAGCACGAGGTCAAAATAATAATAATAATAATTTCCTAGGATTTTTAATGAAAGTATTCTTTTTTTCATTTTTTTTTTTTTTTTTGGGAAGCAGGAAGCGAGGCTAGAAGGCTGTGAGCAAAAAATGGTCGCCATAATATAAATATGAGTATACACGAAGTATATAGATATATATAATAATTATATTATACTGGGATTAGCAGATGAAAGGCGACAGTGAAAAATTATCAATTCCAAAAATGTTAAAAAAAAAAACAAACAAAAGTTAATCAATTTTTTTTGTATGCGATTACATCGAAAAAACGTAATTCTCTTATAAATTTCTTCTTGCGGTTTATTTTAGAATATTTTATATGTATTTTATTCTAAAATTTAGAATAATAAAGGCTTATTTTAAGAATATTTCAAAAATATTCTACTTTTGAGAATATTAATAAGAATATTTTAATTTTAAGAATATTATAGTTATAATATAATATAATATAATATAATATAATAATATTATTAAAATATTCTAAATTAAAGAATATTTCACGAATATTCTAATTTTAAGAATATTCTAGTTGTAATAAAATTTTTAAACTATTCTAGTTTTAAGAATATTTTAAGAATTATTACAATATTTCAAGAATCTTCTAGTTATAAGAATATTCTAATTTAAAGAATATTTCTGAAATATTCTAATTTTAAAAGTATTCTAGTTTTAAGAATATTTTGAAAATTATTATTGTTATACTTATAGTTATACTATTATAGTTATACTTTTAAGAATATTATAGCTGTAATAATATTTTTGAAATATTCTAGTTTTAAGAATATTTTTTTTCAGAATATTTCAAATTAGAATATTTCAAGAATATTCTAATTTAAAGAGTATTCCAGTTTTTAAAATATTCTAATTTAAAGAATATTTCAGAAATATTCTACTTTTAAGAGTATTCCAGTTTTAAGAATATTCTAGTTGTAATAATATTTTTAAAATATTCTAATAGTAAGAGTATTAAAGTTTTAAAAATATTTTTACAATATTTCAAAAATATACTTAGTTTAAGAATCTTCTAGTTCTAAGAATATTCTAATTTAAAGAGTATTCCAGTTTTAAGAATATTCTAGTTGTAATAATATTTTTAAAATATTCTAATACTAAGAGTATTAAAGTATTAAGAATTTTTTTTACAATATTTCAAGAATATACTTATCTTCTAGTTTTAAGAATATTCTAATTTAAAGAGTAATTTAGTTTAAAAAATATTCAAATTTAAAGATTATTTCAGGAATATTCTAATTTTAAGAGTATTTTAGTTTTAATGAAACATTCAAATTTTTGATAATATTTTAAAAATATTCTATAATTTTAAGAATAAAATTCATTGGAAATATTCTTAAATAGGCGACTAGAAAATATTCTTTGGAGTTTCTTTTTTTATGATAATTACGGTAATTAATTAAGTTCCGTAATTTTTTTTTTATTTCACTGTCACCATTCAAATAGAAATTTTGGAAGGATGTTTTTTTTCTGGTCGATAGAATATAAATAGAAAGAGAGAGAGATGAAATAAGAAGAAGCATTAATAAAACAAATATTCATGCATTTTTCAAGCATTATTATTACAAATACTGACTGACTCCTGACAAAAAAAAACCCCGCGAGCGTGCATGCGCAAAATCGCATTCGACCTCTAAAGAGAAAGAGACTCTTTTTTGTCTCTCGTAGAATATATAATATATATATAATATAATATAATATTATATAATATAATATAATATATTTACAAGAGAAAAATGGTCCAAAATACAGAGACCAAAAAATTTTTTCTTTAATATTGTACAGCGATTTTTTTTTTCATATATATATACTATATAAAAGCCAATTTATTGGGCTATGTGCGCACCTAATTTAATAATATATATATATATAAGGTGAATATAATAATAATTATAGAGGGTTTTTTTTTATCGGCCACGAACGAATGCACGAATTTTTGCATTTGCATTCCCGGGGACGCACGAATATAGCATTATTCGAGATTTAAATATATATATATAGTATATTTAGAGATATTATACATATATGCATAAGTCCGTGTACGTGTTGGTGTTTAGTTTGTGTTGGACGTGCGTGTTTTTGCGCGCGCGATTTTTTTTTTTTTTTTTCTTTAATTATCATTACTATATATTTTATTACGTACACGAAATAGATTTTAGATATTTTTATATATATATAGTAATTTAGACAATAATATAATATTATCGGACATTCACGTATGTTTTATTTCCACAGGACGTGTTTACTTTCCAAAAATTAATTTTCTTTTAAGGGATTTAATTTCCTTTTTTTTCACATAGTAATTATATTTGAAATCACATAATTTTTTTTATCTAACTTGATTTTTTTAAAAAAAATTTAAATATTCGCGAAAGAGAGAAGTAGAAAAAATTTGTTTAGTTCTGTTTTTTTTTTTGGTAAAAAAATACTACAAATATTTATTCTGATCTATTGTTTTTTTTTTTATTTATCAATAAAAAATTAATTGAGCAATTTTTTGGGTTATTGTATAAACAAAGTACATAGCTAAAGAAATTTTTTTTATTCTCTCCTTTTATTTGCACACTTTTTTTTTTAATTGATTGAAAAAACCAATTTTCTAGATTTCAAATAGTAAAATTTAAAAAAAAAAACAATTTAAAAGATTGCAACAATATTTTCTTGTCTAAAAATTAGAAGTTATCGTTAAAGTTAAAATTTTTTATTTTATTCATTATTAATTTATAATTATTACACTGATGTTTAATAATATTGCATTAATTTTTCATTTTTTATCACTAATAAGAAATTGCAATTTGTGTCCAAATTTTTAGATAACGCAACGAATTTTTTTACAATTTTTAAATGTAAATTATTTTATCGATAAATTTTGTAGAGATTTCTCATTTTTTTTTTCTATAATTTTCTTCACTAGAAGTAAAAAGTCTTATAGAAATTTTTTTTTAAAATTGCATCTAATGTTAATTTTGAATTAACATGAAATTTATTTTCTAAATTTGCAACTACAATTTTTGGTATTCCAATTTGGAGCAACTTTTTTCAAATAATTACCTTTCAAATTGTTATTTTTCCCTTACTTATACGTTTTCTTTTCAATTTTTTTTTTCTTATTTTATTATTTTTATTTAAAAATTTTTTTATTGCATTACTTTCATATTTCTTTATAATTTTGTTCACTTTCTCATTTTTTTTATTTTAAACAAAATTTAACTATTTTTTTAAAATTATTATTTCTAATTATAATTGCGCCTTGAATTTTTTTTTTCTTAGAAATTTGTTTTAAAACTTCAATTTCAAAATTATATATAAATATAAAAAAAAAAAACTTAAAAACTTGATTTAAAATTATTAAAACAAAAAACAGTTAAAATTTAATAATTCCACACGATATATATAATTTTTTTTTTTTTAATTTTGCACAATTTTTATTATAAAACATTTTAATATTATGCGATAAATAAATACAAATCGAAAATCAACTAACACAATTTTTTTCAAACAAATTATTAATAACATCATTTTTTTTTTTTTTTTTTTTAATCAAACGAAATTAATATTAACAAAAATCTTACGTAATTTAACACGAATTAACCAACATTTACTTATTTTAAAAAAATTAACTATAACAAATTTTACTTAATCAAACGTTAAAACAAATTTTACTAATTGTAAGAAAAATTAAATTTTTATATTAAAATTTAAAAAAAAAATTTATTGTTAAAAAATATGGAAAGTAAACATCCTGTCGAAATACGTGTAATATTATATATATATTTTTTTAATATTAGCGAGGCCTGTGTGAACGTTCAAGTCTTTTGACTGTACTTTACTTTCCTTCGAAATATGATTCGCAGAGGCCTTTTATTATACCTATATATATATATATTTTTTTTTATGAATCAAGTTACTCCACTAAAATCCAAACTCAACAGAGGAGAAAAGTATGTATTTCTACTTCAATCCGACAAGGGGAACAAGACATGTTTGGTCAGACGAGACTTTGAGTCATTCAATGAAACCCCACGTGCATTATATGTGAAGGTCCCTGAAGCTATTCGTATCTCTCACTTAAGACCAAAACGTGTTCTGATTCATCCATGTTGGGATTTAGTTTTGTAACACAATATGCGCACATACACTTGACAAAAAAAAAATTGCCATCAATTTTTCTTTTTAATTCAATAAAATTTTTTCTTTACTCTCGAAAAAGTGAATTAAAATATTTTTTTTTTATTTCTAAGTTCCTAAATCTAAATTAAATAAAACTAGATAAAAATTTTTTTTCCAACAAATATGAATTTTTTTTTTTTATTAAAAAATTATTAATTAATTAATAATTTCCTTATTCAAGCAATTATTAAGTAATAATTTTTTAATTGAATTTAATCAAACATTTTTATATTCAATTATTATTATTATTATTATTAATGAATTAATAATTTATAAATTCAACAATTATCGTGAAATTAATTGATAACGAATAATATTTAACAATTTTCCCTTAGAGCTCAAAATAGAGTCGTGTTAGAGTACGTTATCAATTGAATTCTAAGAGAATTTAATGCGTGCGCAGCATAGAGAGCGGATACAATTGACGCGAGCGCTATCCCCACTTCTCGTAGGCGGCGCGCGCAGCTATTGCTATCCCCACTCCTCTCACATGCTGTGTGCGCGCAACTTTCTCAAAACATCTTCAATTTCTATTAAATTCTAATAAAAATTTTTTCTCTTGCCATTAATTTAATATTTACCCTTTGAAAACCGAAAAAAAAAATTTCGCAAGTGTTCATGGGCATTTCTATAATATTGCAAAGAAAAAAAAATTAATTTTTGAACGAGAACCAAAACTCGATTGATTTCAAAATAGTGATAAATAAAAATTTAAATGAAAGTGTAAAATCGTAAATCGAGTAGAGATCAATGAGGTTCAATTTCATCAGAAATGAGTCAATAATTTTTTTTGTTTTCTATTCCATTAATGAGCCAATATTCATTTATAAATATATATATATATATATATATATAGGTATGTTTTTTTTAAAATAAGTTTTTTTTTTTTGATAAAATTAAATTTTTCGTTGCACTTTTTATGCAACCTCACGATTTATATTGCATTGTATAATATTGTAGGTGTAATGTATTTATATTGTGTATATAAATTAGAGATATATGTATATTGTATATTACTATGTATGTTTATATAAATGTTATTATAATATATGCTTCATTTATATATAATTTTCTTTCCTTAAGTGGATATCATGTCCGTGTATAACACGAATGTGTGCAGTAGAGTGTCAGTGCAAGGGAAGGCACTTCCGCTATGTCTTAGCTTCGTATCCCATGACTTGGAATTTTTTTTTTTTTTTTTAGACACTCGTAAATGACAAATTTTATTTAATAAATATTTTTAGAAAATTTTTCAAGTAAATAAAATTTCTTTGTTTTATAAATTAAAATTAATTAAATGTGAAATTAAAAAAAAAATTATCCGAATTTGAAATTATTTTGATAGTATAAAATTAATAAAAATTTAAATTAGTTAATAATAATTTAAAATCAGTTAAAGATACAAATGAAGAAAAAAAAATAGAGTAAATTAAAGATGAATTCAATTTATCGGAAAGCCAATTGAATTCACGAAGGGGTTAATTGACAATTCAGTTTAATTAAATGTAAAATATAAGATCAATTAAATCGCAGATGATACTAATTAAAAGCAAAATTGACTATACAATAAACCTACAACTAAATTCAATTGAAATTTAATTTAAAAAATTTTTTTTAATATAATTATTTTCAATTTCAAAATAGATTAAACATTCCTTATTAGATTAAACATTTTTTGTTCTCATTTAATTTAGAATATTATTGCATTTTTTAAATGAAAAATGGTAAATTTTTGCTAAAACTAATAATTTTCTATGTATATTTAAAATATATTTTTTTTTTATAAAATTTATAATTATTTTAATTTTTCTACAATTTAAAAATTAAGTGAAGAAAAAAAAAATTTACAGTCATGGGATATTATCGAAGCTAGCCACCCTCTCGTGTTTTGTCCTAATTGTTTTATAATGAAGGAACCCTTAAAAATTTGCTGCCTTAATAAATTGTTACTTTTTTTTTTTTCATCATCGACGAATTTTTCTTGATCACACAATTTAGCCCATTATTTTTCATTTTTTGCATTATATCAAAAATGCAAAATAAATATTATCACTGAGAAAATAATTTATATTGCTCTATACATTTTTAATTATTTCAATCCAACATATAATTTACCATGGAACAAAAAATTCCTGTACACTGTTTTTGCAAAAAAAAATTTAATATCGAATATTTTCTCAGTGATGAACAAAAAAAAGGCTCATATAACAATTTTTGCAGCAAGAGGCCATGAGTTCTCTCAAAAAAAAATTTCTTCGTGAAAACTTTGTTTTTTTTTCTCCTTCTCTCATGTTTTTGTTTTTTAATATAATATATTTATAATGTTCGCGTGCATATATATATATTTTTTATTTTTCTTTATATATATATGTATATGCTTTTAGGACTTTATGCTGTATTACATACTACGTATACTATCACAATGACGGTTCTTAGAATTTTCCAAGCTAGATGAAAAAAAGGATATATCAATATTTTTAAAAAACCCCTTGTGAATTTATATTTTAATAATGAAAAAATAATTGGGGTTTCTTTTTTTTTTTTCTTCATTGGAAGACTGACGTCTATATAACGTTCGCAATTCCATTATTAAAGTTTTTTTTGTGCGATATTACTTAACCTTATTCATTTTTTTCATCTAAAATGGAATTCTGAAAAAAAAAGAAAAAAAAACTTCAGAGAACAATGCACAGGTTATCTTTAATATATTGAGAAAAATATTTTCGATATTTTAAGTTTGAAATATTGGAGAAAAAAAGAGCTGATTCGTGCGCGGCAAGTAAAAAGTGGAGGGGGGAAGAGCGAAGCTCCGCCCCTTTCTCGCTATTAGTCTAGGCAGAAAAGTGGGGAAGCGTCCTTCCCCCTCCACTTTTTACTTGCCGCGCACGAATCAAGGAAGGTAAAACTAATTATTTTTTTTGCAAAAATCGATTATATAAAAAAAAGAATTGTGCAACGTGTGACGTTATTTTCTGAAGCACTTTAAAAAATATGACCGTCGTACAGCTCTCTAACCTATACATCATGATACAATGTGAAACCCTACATAAAATCTACGTTGACACGTTTCCTCTCTCACTTTTGTCTCGACGCTTCAGTTGATTATCATATTACGGGAGGATAAACGTATAAATGTCTATATAGTTTTTTTTTTTTTTTTTTTTCTTTTTTGTTTTATATTCGTGTAAATGTGTTTGTTTCTTTAGTGTCTATATATAGTACGAACTTTATATTATCTCGACATCTTTGTTAAAAGGAAAAAATATGTACATATTACATATATATATTATATATATACGCCAAAAATCTAGACTGTTCAAATCACTGGCAAGTGTTTGTGTGTTTCTTTTTTTTGCATATATGCAATAATATTAATAAGGTAATAATAATAAATTTAACGAACAACGACAACATTGATTCTCTATTCACTTTTTTTTTTTTTTTTTTGTGTTTTCAAAAATTCTCCTTTTCCGTGTTCTTTTTTCACCCTTTCATACTTTTCTGAGTTTTCTTCTTTTTTTTTTTCTAGGTGAAAAATACGGTTTTTTTTTCTCAAAGGATTAAAATTTGTATGGTGTGTTTTATGTAAATATGTAAATTAGAGAATATTGCAAGTGAACTCGTGTATTCACGTCATTTTCTCTGCCTTATTTGCAAATTTAAATGCATATAATTATCGAATCATTTATTTTTATATATATAAATGCACCGGTTTCGAACTTGACGTTTCACGTAGTTCACCGTGCTATCGAACTTTCCCGAATTGAATCGAAGACGTAAAGGGCAACGCGCGTGTATTCAATTTGTTTTTTTTTTAACTAATTTGCACGAATTTTCATATAACTAGAATATTCAATAATGTTATTAATAAAAATATTAATATTTATAGAAATATTTAAAAAATAATAATTATTATCATTAATTAATGATTATTAATGAAATAAAATTAAAATATATATATATATTTTTTTAATTATAATACAATAATTATAATAATAATTATTATTAGAACAATAATTAATCTTCTAAAAAACTAAATATAAACATATTATTATATATATTTTTATCTTTATATTGGTAGTGAAAATTTTATTTTCACTTCCAGGCAAGGAAATTTTAAACAAAAATTTCATGTCACAATCGCGAATTAAGAGTTAATCGAAAAAACTTTTTAGAATTTCGATAAATTCATTAACCTAAACATCTTTGGTGATTTTTGAAAATTATAAAAATTTTCAAATTCCATTCAAAATTGAAAAAAAATACTAATAAATATTGAAATTAATAATTAGCAAAAATGACAAAAGATGAATTGGACGAATTTTCTTGTGATAACTCTTTAAAAAGAGAGAGAGAGAGAGTGGGAGTAAAATAAAAAAGAAGGAGCACTTCCAATGAATATGTCACAGTCTTGAACCATTAAAACCTCAACGCAATTCGATTAACAAAAAAAAAAAAAACGCCCGCAAAAACATGAATTGAAATTGGAAAATTTGAAAAACGTCACTTGGCAATTTTTTCAGCCGTCAAATAAAAATCGGGAAAAAAAAACGGATGCGCGGTATTGGGTCGATAAGGCACTGTTTACCGACAATGTCTCTTGACTAGAAAACGAAGCTATTCTTGGAACTTTGTTTATATATTTTCAAACGTCGCTCGTCTCTTTATATTTTAGACTAGTCCGCAACAATATGTGGTTCCTGCCCAATGCGTTTATTCTTTATTATTATTATTTTTTTAAAAATTTAATAACAAAGTTGAGAGGAAAAAAAATACAACAATCGGACTTTTTTTTTTAACTTCACTCTCAAACAAGTCTTTGTGCGATATTAGTTTTGAAAATAGGATCAGTAAAATTAAAATTTCAAATAAGCTTTAAAGTTTTGATTCGCTAAAATCCTTTGTACTCGAAAGTGAAACTAGAATTTTGTTATTCAAATTAGAAATGAGTTTTGATAACAAATGGAAATAAAGTACTCAATTTGAAATTGGAAATTCAATTTGGAAAATTTAGATATTCTTCAGTATTTTAAATTGAAAATTCATTCTCAAAAATCTGAATTAGAAACTAATTACTAATTACTGAAATAATTTTTTAGAGGAATTTCGAAATTAGAAAATAAAAACTTTTTTTGGCATTAAGAAACTGAAAATTGAATATATTTTTTTTGTTTTCAAGATTCTAAAGCGAATTAACACTTTTTCCTATTTTTTAAAATAATGAAACTATATACAAAGATTAAAAAAATGAAATCAAGAATATTTACAATCACTGTAAAATATTCAATTATAAATAATAATTAAAAACAGAAACGGTTTTAAAAATCTAAGAATAGCATTAATTTTTTTCAAATTAATGTTTTTCTTATTTAATATTAAAAAAGGCAAACACACACACACACAAAGGTTAAAAATGACAAGTTAATTAGTTCATTGACTAATTATTTTAATTAACTAAAATTAATTAGTTTCATTGAATATATAAATTGAACTAAAAAAAAATAGGAAAAAGGTATTATATCGCTAAAATTAATCAATTCGCTAAAAAAATTCAAAATTTTACTAAAATTAATTTCAGAAGTTAAATTCTGAAATTACTTTTCAATACATGATCCTTAAATTCAAACTTAATTTTCTAGTGAGCGGACTAGCTTTTTTTTTACATTTTCTAAAGAAGATCAACAACTCGACCTCGTTGATTTTGATGAAACTTGTAACAATAATAGATCTTGGTAATTGTTAAATTAAGTGCCAAAAAAAACCCAATTTTTTTTTTAATTTGCCTGCCTGGCGTCAAAAATTTGCATTACTATCAGTGATAGTAGCGCAGTGGATAAAGTCTCGAACTACAGTACCCAGCGTCCAGGGTTCGAATCTCCGCTTCAATAATTTTTTTAAAATTTCAATTCTAAAAATTCTAGTAATTAATGTAAAATTGCGTTTAACGTTCTAAAAAAAAGTATAAAAAATTATTTTTTTTATTAAAAAACTGCTAAAAAAAATACTGGAGAGAAGATTCGAACCCTAGTTGGTAGCTTTACAAGTAAAGTATACCTTACCAACTGTGCTATTACCGCCAAAAGCCGTCGATCCGTATTTTGAACAAAAATCGATTTTTTTCGAAAATTTCTTAATAGTGGGTCTTTTTATATTCATCCTTTTGTCACAAATACAAAAATCTATTACAGTTTCAATTTTTATCAAAATCGATAAAGTCAAGTTGGTGCGCTCTTTGAAAAAATTAGTTCTACTAAAAACTAATCCTAGTAATCCTTTCATAAAATCTAGTCCGTCGTTAATTAACATATTGAGAGTAAATAAAATGAGTCTTAGGCCAGTGAGATCGATAATTGCCGGAGTGTGAGGGGGAGGAACCATGAAACCCTGATTCATTAGACTTTAAAGCCTCTCCTGTTAAATTAGGTATTTGCAATTTCTTTCATCGAGTTAAAAATATATATTGAAAAAGAATTTAAGTTGTCTTCATTTTCTTATAGGGTTGCATGATGACTCCACTATTTGCGGGCAATGCAACTTGTGGTTGAGCGGCTATCGTTGCTGGACTAGCTGTTGATAATTGAGGCATAGCTTGAACGGCGGTCGCATATCCCGGATTACCAGCGACACCTGGTAGCATTGCCGCGTAATGACTTTGCAAATAGGGTGATTGAACAGTGGCTGCTGTTGGTACACCTTGCAATGATGTTTGCATATACGGCGATGTTGGTAGCATTTGTTGTCTAATAAGGGAATAGGGATTAAAGGTGGCGCTTGTTGGAGCACGTGGTGGATAGGCAAGAATACCAGCTTGTAATGGTGATGTGAGACCGGCACCACCAATACCGGCAAGGCCAGAAACGACTTGTCTAGATGCAGCGGCACCCGGGATTGCGGCAGCGGCAGCGGCGGCAGCATGATGATTAGCAACTGTTAACGCTTGTTTATTTAATGCAACGCCAGTATAATTGAGCGCGGTAAGTGGATTAATGGCATAAGACTGTGTGGCCTGTGAGAGTTTTAATGCCTTGGCATAATTTTTTTGTGCCACTTCTTTGGCAAGTGCTGCTGGATCAAGTGAAAGACTTGGCGACATACCCAATGAATTGAGAACATTTATATTTGCCATATTGGCCATTGTATAATTGGCCATTGACGTGACATTTGCCATATTATTAACTGATACCATATGATTCATACTGACAACATTGGGCACTGACGTTAAGCCTGACATTGATGTCATTGGACTCATTGGCGGTGGTGCTGGAAGTGCCAATTGATTTAATTGAGGGGAATTCGCGTGATTCAATTCGGGAGGTGATGTTTGAGTGTTGTCGGTGTCGTGATTAGCGGCTGAATTATTTTTATCGCCACTTGTTGCCGCGGGCGGCGGCGGAGGCGGATTGTTGGGATCCAGTAAGAGCCCATGACCATTGGTGTCGGCGTTCACCGCCGCTCCTTGGTTTTGTATTGTGTTTTGAACCGATTGATGATTTGAGGATTGGGCGGGTAGGGGTGGCGTTCCAGTGTACTCACATGACACAGGCACGAAGGGCTGCTGAAGCTGCATTAACTGCTGATAGGTTGTAGCGCCAGTTGGTTGATAAACCGGCACGCCGGACTTGTCGCCCGCCGGACGTTTGTACGGAACCATTCCTGGGAAGGCCTGAAATCAACGGCAAGAAAGATGAGTTAGATTCTATTATTTTTTGTCATTTACCTTCTTTTTTTTTGATTTAGGGGGAGATCGTCTGTGTTCACTGCTTCGTTGATCCTGTTTCTTTTAGGTCACGTTTCGTTACAGTCATTGTTTATTCCAGTAAGAAGGATTTATTGTGGATGCCGTTTGGATGATAGTGGAAGCTGCCTGTTCAATAATCCAAACGACATTTAGACAATTGGAATCGTTTATTGGAGTTAAAACAGAAAAAGACGAATTAACCACACAGAAAACTGAAAAAAATGGATAATAATAAGTAAATATTAGTAAATTATAAAAGTATCTGCAATTTTTAGAAACAACGGGTTTTATGAAATATTACTTTTGTGCTGACAGTGCAACACTGTACATGTGGGTTCTATGGTAAATGTAGTCTTCCTTACCGACTCTCGATAATTACCAACCGGAAATTTCTACTTTTGAAGAAGAAATCAGGTAATCAGTAAATATCAACAGTCGGTATAGAAGATCAGTTTTACCTACGAAATCATATGTACAGTATTGCACTGTCAGCACAAACTAATGTTTCACATAACTCGTAGTTTCTCCCACATAAAAGTATTTCTACACTTTAGTATTTCAGTATTTACTAATTATTATCCAGTTTCTTAATTTTTCTGCAAAGTTAAGTCGTGTTTTAATTTCTTAACCTCAATAAACGTCCAATTTTTCAAATGTTTTTTTTTGGTTATTTATAAGACGGCTTTCATTATCATCCTTGCATGCTCTTTTTTTACAGAAAAGTCTTTAAAAAAAGGGTCTCACTGTATTCTTAAAAAAAATATACATTTTTCAAAAGTGAATTTAAAAAAATAGAGGGCATAACAAAAAAAAAGGACTTAAAAATTATTGTCAAGATATGATTCTGTGTGTTGTCTGCACTTACAAAGTTCTCGTAGTAGAACGACCCGACAGACTTCATGTCCATCTGCAACAAAGACAGGATTGGTTTCAACTTGTTTTCAGGACAAGGCTAAAGTGTATTTTCTCTAGGAGGTGGAAAAGGGTATTTTTTTTTTTTTTAATGGGATGGCGCAGTAAAAGTTGTGCCGATGACGCAGCTTGCAGCGACGTTCCCAAGCGACGAGGTATCCATCTTGTGTATGCAACTGTAAATTCTCTTTTTTTTTTTGGAAAATGTCAGAAAAACCAGCCATTTTTATTTAGAAAAAAAGAAAAAAGATTCCGCGACTGTATTTTCAAGTTTCTCGTGATATTTTCAAACCGAAATCTAATCGCGAATTTCAACTATCACCGTTGTGCTTATATGTCTGTATGGTGTGTTTATGAAAAAGAGAAGTCAAGAAATGAATTTTTGAATTAAAAAAAAAGATGTTCTCGTAAAAAAAGAGAAACCTTTTTTGTTATAGGATTATTTCCTACTGTTATGAATTTTATATAAAAAAAAAAAAATTACGAATTGGACAATTTTATACAAATTAATAAGAGTTTGACATTCACAGGGTACATAATAATTTAGCAAAACTTATATACTTTGAACAGTGGAGCAAAATTTAGGTGCTCAACTAAAAATCTATTTCGAAATTATTGTTTTTAAATATATATATATATATACGAGTTGCAGAAAAATTTGTGATAAGCAAAATAAAAAGATAAACGAAGAATTCAATTAGAAGCTGCAACGAGATGCAAAAAAGCTCAAAAGCTGGGAGACGCGAGATAAGACAATTTTGAATAAGGCAGAGAGAGAGAGAGAGAGAGAGAAAGATAGATGGAGAAAAAGAGATAGAGTGTAATGATACAAATTTGACTTCTATTGTTTTAAACGAGTGTTACAGACTGACACAAGGAATGCAATGCGTTCCATTTTGAGAAGCGCGAATTGGTTAGTAAAATAAAAACAGCGAATCGGATGAATTACGAAAAATACAAAAAAGAAAAACTAGACACGCCCTTTTTCTGATAAAAAAAAAATTTACTAATTAGAAAAAAATTGAGTTGAGAAACTAAAATTCCGACCAATAGAAGAGAATGCTGCACTCATTGGACGAGAAGCGCGGAGAGGGAGAAAGGTCACTGACCGAATGCTCCGCCCAGTGTTCCCCCTCTTCGCGTTCATCCATCAATGGGCGGAGTAAAGCATCCGTTCTTCTTTCTGATTTCACCTCTATTTTCAAAACTATATCTACTCTTTACGAAACCTACAAAAGATTTTTTCTGTTTTTTAAAAATTTGAAAAAAATGTTCGTTATTTTAGTAATAAATTCAATTTTTAATGTTTTACAAAGAAAAATGAATAGGCGTGGCTAGTGAAATTGCTTACGAGTTTGAAAAATAGCATGAGAAAAGGATTTGTGTTTGAATCTAGGTGAATTTTTTTTTATAATGAAAGAGAAATATAATGATAGCAAGTGTATGTAAGCGATCTACAGTGCGTTTTTTTTGGCAGACACGACGTAACTTAATGAATGAATATGGTGGCTGTTAACAAAAAAAAAAGTAAAAAAAAAAAAAAAATGAAATCCAATTAAAGGCCAGTTGTAATGTCACTGAGATTCTAAGAAAAAAACACTCGGGCATTTGTTCCGAGTGTCGAGGAGATGACGTTGCACCATCACCTCGGGGTCGCGAAAGCACAACATGCATCATCGGCGCAAGCTGAGAATCATACGGATCAAATTACCAAAATCGGTTCCTCTTCTGCATTGAAAAAAAAAAATTCAGAAGAGGCGTCGATCATAATAATAAGAATTAAATAGTAATAATTTTGAACTCATATCAAAAAAAAATTAATGCACTTGTATCAAATTGATTTTCACTATGAAATTAAATTTCTAAATTGATATTTTTGTAAATTATGTATTGAAGGAAATTTTTTTTTTTCGATTTCTTAATACTCAAATTAATACAAGTACAATTGTTCTTGATACGAGTACAAATAGTCGATCATCATTAACGATTTCTCGTTAAGAAAAAACTGATCTTATAAAATGGTCAATAATAATTATTTTGCCAAAAAGGAATTAACAATAATAATATTTGTACGGCACATCAGCCAGGAGGAATTCCACTGTAATAATTTTGATCTAAATTTATTATTATTATTGTGAGAATTATTAATGAATGATACATTATAATTAGCATTGAATATTTATTAATAGTATATTAAATGATGATTATTTTCGTGAATTCATTGCTGGCTGGTGGCCTAATAAAATGGAGAAAATAAAAAGAGACTATAGATGTTGGTAAAGCGATCTATAAATACATTACGAGGCGTAAGCTCCGAACGGACAACATCGCAATGGACAAACAGAAAGAAGCGAATATATATATATTAATATATATATTTAAAAAAATAGAAGATATTTGAAAGAATTTTGCGCTTGTTTCTGAAGAAAGCGAATGGTGTCGTGTTATATGATGCAAAAAGATATTACGAGTTATATGCAAACTGAACCGTTTTTTTTGGATTTTCAAATTTATATGATCACTACGAGTCGCTAGGATTTTAATTTAATTGCTATTATTTAATTGTTTAAAATATTTTTACATTTATATTATTATTCACTTATTTTAATTATTATTATTTAATTATCTAAATTTAATTAGCTATTTGCATTACACAATTTCTTGCTTATCTAGTTTGGTTAATACAAGAGAAGAAACAAAAAGAAGAATAAAATCAGAAGACGCTTCATTCATTGGGGGAGAAGCGTAGAGTGGGAGAAGGGTCAATGACCGTTATCTCCGCCCAGAGTTCTCCCACTCCGCGCTCGACCTCCAATAAGCGGAGTGAAGCGATTTCTCATTCCCTCCTTCATTGCATTCCATTCTCTCCTATTGGTGGAAATTTTTTTTTTTGCCTCTAATTTGAAAACTACTTTGTATTTTAAGAACAAATTTAGATTTTTAGCTTTTTAATTTTTTTTCTTTTTTAAAAATTTGTTTAGTAAAAATTTTATTTGTTTCTAAAAGTAAAAAAAAAAATTACTTTACAAATTGGAAAAATTTATTTTGTCGTAAAAAAATGGTTTTCATTTTGATAATAATAAAAATCCATAGCGACACGTAGTAACACGGTTCTGTTTTGTTATAAGAGACATGACAAGAGAAATAACAGGAGCTAGAGCTCTAAGCGCGCTCGGCAGTGTATTCACAATCGCAGTAAACTATATATATATATATTTTGGTATCTGTAACTTAATCGTATTTACTACAACAGGAAACTCGGGAGAACTGTTTCATGGTATCTCTGAAAATTGGGAATTTAATCGATCGTAGCTAATTTGATTTAAACTTGAAACTACACCGCATCAATGTTTGAAATGAAGGAAAACATCCAATACAATTGAACTTTTCCTATTCATTTAATGATATAAAAAAAAAAATTCTTTTTTCAGAGTTGACGTACTCAATGCAATAATAATATTCTTCTGTAAAATCAAAAAAAATTTTAACTTGAAAATAATGAAGAATCAATTTTTTTCACTATCTTTTGCTTCAATGGTTGTGGAAATTTATCATAACATTAAAAAAAGAAAATATTTTATGTATTTTTTGCTATTTAGTTTCCAGTCTTCTGATAAATTATTGAAAAATTAATTTTTTTCAGTTCAAGTGAAAGTCAATTAATAAAACACGTCCTGACTTATCAATCGCGCAGGTTAAGCAACTGTAGACTCGGTTAGTTCACGGTATGGTCCCATTTTTTTCTAATTTACTTTAAAAAAAATTTTTTTTTTGAAACAAGAATTGTTAAAAATACATTTTTTAGTAAATATATATTATTATTTATTATTATTATTTAACAATATATTATTAATTATATTATTCAATATTATTATTATTGATTATTATTTAACAAAATATTATTAATTCTACTATTAATATTATTCAATAGTTTTGTTACTGTTACTATTTTTATTATTATTAATATTGTTTGCATTATTTAATAGCATTTTTTAATAATAATAATTAATTTATATCGTTAATTATAATTATAGTATAAAATTACTGTTTTTGAAAAAGAATATTATAAAAAAGAATTTCCACAACCAAGAATAAATTTTTTTTTTTAAAAAAGTGAAATACAGTTTCCCGAGAGTTCCTGACTACAAAAAAAAAAAAAAATTTAGAGGGATAGAGGTTGTGAAAGTGTGTAATTCATGCATAAGCCGTGGTACCATTAGCAGATCATCATTGGAGTCGCGCATCCGTTTCTTGCCGAGTTCGATGCCCGCCATATTGGCATTCTGAAGTCCTCCTGGTAAAGTAGATGCCGATATCGCCGACACACCGCCAGCCATTGCTCCAATTCCCTGTACACTGGTTGGCATTGCTGTCGTCTGTTTATGATCGATCATTTTTTTTTTCATATTTTGATCATCGATCGATAGATGGCGTTTCATTCAAATTCCAGGTCACAGCATTCAGTTTTTTTTCGTTTTCGGACATTTTTCGGTTTCGGCGTGCGTTAATTTAATTTTTTTTTTTTTTTTTTGCAGGTAGCGAAGCGCACCAAGGTTTTTTTTTCAGCAAGCATGAAGCATCGTCAGGCGAGAGGGCAAGATAAAAATCAAAAAAAGAAAAAAAGACAAGTTGAGGCTACGTTAGGCAGACAGTTGCAAAGGTCTTAAACGTCTAATAAATATATATGTATATCATTTAAATATTATTTACACACGATATAAAGAATTTTTTTATTTTCTTTATTTTTTTTTACATCTCAATTCTCATTTGGAAATTTTTCATAATAGAATAAAAAATTTATTTAGTATAATTATTTTCTGTACTTTAAAAGACAGCGGTGTAACCATTCCCACCGCTGTCACCTTCAGCGATGTGGTACTTTTTTCTCTATATATAGTTAAGCCACTGTTTAGTAAAAGAAAAATTTACGTTTAAATTGAAATGTAACGTGTGTTCTTTTTTTTTTGACATAATATATAAAGGAACATTATTATAACGCAAAATAATAATAATAATATGACAATAGAAAAAGTTGGTTCCTACTTTGCTCACGAAAGTAAAATGCGTTACTATATTGTAAAAAAAAAAATAGAAGCGACGCTAAAAATGAAAGCAAGCGAAATAAAAAGATTTTTTTTTTTTTGACATATTTTGAGGTTTAAAAAAAAATAAGACGTGTTCTACGACCGACTGGGAAACATTTTGGTGCGAGCGACGCAATTACTTTTGAGGAAACTTGGAACCGTTATTAATATATATATGTATTTATATAACTACGAATAAATGACTGGCATAATAATAATAATTATTAATTAATGATCCGAAGTTGCAATTGATATGTTGTCTGAAAATAAAAAAAAAACATCGAGAAACATAATAAAAAATTATGGAAAAATTCATTAATATCAGAATTTCAACTAGAATTAAAAAAAAAAATGTTAAACGTTAAAAAAGTCAATGTCAGCGACCAAGGTCCACACTAAAGTCACGTTTAAGGCTGGCATTTCTGACTCCTAAGCACCTGTAATAAATTAGTAATAATTTACTCTCCTCATATTTTTTATTAGCAAAAACCAAAAAAAAAAATATTAATCAGCTTCTCGGTACCTTGAAGTCAAAAGAGGAATCGTCGTTACTAAAAAAAAAAATAAAAATAATAAAAAAAATCGAAGCTCTTCCTGAAATTAATAAGAAAAAAAAAACATTAAATATTATCACAGAACTACAAATTTTACATCATTTTTTTTTTTTATAATAGTAGTGTTGCGCTGTCAGTTTGCGTCTGTGCGTGTGTATGTTATATGTATATATGTAAATCGTATCCATGAATCCGATGCAAATATTTAGTAATGCGTGTGAATGTATAGTAAATCGGTAAAAAAAAGTAGTTCTTGTACTGAATTGAATTGTTTACTTGTTCGCGGCTTCGTGTATTTACACTGACAAACATTCAGGAGTGACGTTGCAATCCCAAAGAGTGCTCAGATCGTGCGGTATTGATTTACAGGAAACGAGAGAAAAAAAAATAATAAAAACTTTAACTTTTCTCTCCCAACAGCGAAGGTGCGTAAAACGTTTCGTTATAACAGAAGATACAAAAATTTTAATCTATTTCCATTGAATATTTAAATTTAAAAAAAACTAAATAATTTAACAAAATTTGCATTTTCAGTTGATGACTTAAAAAAAAGTCCAAAGTGGGCGGAGCTTTATTATGGGCGGGACTACATTGCCCCTACCACAATATAGGCGGAGCAATATTCCCCTCCCTTACTACAGGCGGTGCTATAATTCTCCATCTATAGTAGAGGCGGAGATTTACCTGTAATGTGGGCGGGACTATATTTTCCCTCCCACAATAGAGGCGGAGTAATGACTGTTTACTTACAATATGGGCGGAGTCTTCTCTGCCTACAATATAGGCGGGGTTTGTTACCTGCAAAATGGGCGGTACTCTCTTCCCACCAACAATAGAGGCGGAGTAATAGTTTACTTACAATATGGGCGGAGCCTTATTTTCCCGCCTACAAAAGAGGCGGAGTTTCATTTATTTACCTTCAATACGATCGAAAATACGATCTTACCTTTTTAAAAGTGGGGTATATATTTTCGATGGGCGGAGTTTTCCCCTTCTTTACAGAACAAGGGGCGTTAATTTTCTTAAACAGTAAAAAAAGCGAAAAGTAGGCGTTACTTTAGACAGTAGGCGGGATTTACTCCACCCACTTTCTGGGCGTGTCCAAATTAGTCACCGCCCATATAGGATCCTACTTTTCAGAACAGATTAATTTTTCAAGACAATTTTTTTTTTACAAAACCAAAAGTAATAAATAACAAATTTTGTAAGAACGATAAAGTAGAAAAAAAATTTTTTCTTTATAATTGTAAAATAAAAAATAAAGTTACGCACCCTGGCCGCAAAAGGAAAATGAATCACTTCTTTTTTTTGATTTCTCAAGGAATGAAGAAGTTGAAGGTAATAAATAATGAATGCACCCTGTTGGAATTGAAAAGCACTTATACAGAACGAAACTTCCCTGCTAACAAGCTGGTCTGCCGCAATCCGTGAGTTTTCTTCCCTTGTATCCGAGTGTGGCGTAGAGAGAGAGAGAGAGAGACTTCCGAGAGAGAGAGTTCTGGGCGATGTCGCTGAAAATGTTTCTCCCGGATATCGGCCGACCCAAAAAATATAAGTCGTGTCTGTCGAGTATACAGTGTCTCGAGTGCAGTGTATACCGTTGTAGAAACAAATTTTGAAACTTCTCGTTCTCAAGTCGAGAGCACCTTGCCAATAATATTCATATTCGATTTACCTTTTTTTTCTGTTTTTTTTGTTTTGAAGTTTTTAAAAAAAATTGATGCTGTGTCTCGATTAACAAATAATGGACTTATAAAAAATAAAATTCCATAGCCCCTCCAAATAAAATAGGAAAATGAAAAAATTTACCTTTTTTTGAAATTTTATTTTTAATATTATATTTAAACATTTTTTTTTCGTATAAGAAGATAATGTAAAATAAAAAATTTAAATTAAATTTTTTTTGTTGGTTTCAATTTTGATACTAACTAAAGACATTAATTAATTAATTAATAAAATCTATTTATAGTTATAATTTTCAATGTTAAAATTTACATTTCGTAACAGCAAATTTTAATAATCTTCCACTTTTAAATATATTATGCTTTTTAGAAAAAAAATTTCTTTCCTCTTCTTTTGATTTTAATTTTATTTTTTGGAGAAGAAATTTTACCTCTCGTGAAAATTTCTAACTAAAACATATTCTTCTATCACAGCAGCTATTAAAAATAATTAAAAGAAATTTGTTTCTAAAAAAAAAAAAATACTTTGATTTTTTCTAAACAATAAAAAAAATCAATTTTGGTAAAAAATAAAATGACGTCAATTCCAATTGGGTTGGTAAAAAAATTAATAAAATTTAAAAATAGCAGAGAGGGCAAGGTATTTTAAAAAAAAACTGAGACACAGCGATTGATAGGATTAGCCAATCAAAAAAAAAAAAAAAAAAAAATTGATTCTCCGAAGTCGATCCAGTGACACGGTTTTTTTTTTTGGGCGGGGGAAAATTATTTTAACGGAAGATAAAAAAAAAATTATAGCGAAACACGACACGAAATCTTTTTGACAAGTAAAATACATTCACTTATTTTTACCCACGAGACCCATTGGGTATTTTTTTTTCTTTTTTTTTTTTACAGAGCTCGAGTGTAGCGCTTGTGTGGGGGGCAGCAAACAGCAGCAGGGTTGATAGCCGGGGTTCGTGCAGCACAGCTTGTCAGCAGGTTGGTGTGTATTTATGAAAAAAAAGGTATTCACTACTTTTATTTACAGTTAGCACCGGCACTCCACTTCCAACAAATGTTTAGAGACAAGCTCTGAAAAATTCAATTAGAAATTTCCCTATTTCTTGTATTTGATAACTTTTTTTATTTTTAACATTTTGTGATGATTTTTTTTTATTTTTTTAAACATTTTTTTTTTAGCTTGGCTCTTACATATAGGAGAAATGGAGCGTGACAGTCTATTGCGAGATAAACGTATTATATATATATAGATATAAATCTAGATAACCGGTCAGGTGATTGGTGTATTGCGACTAGGTAATTGCACCTGGATAGCTGCGATAGGCTGCTAGAAAGAGAGAAATAGAACAGTGGTGACGGTGATGATAAAAAGATAACTGGCTTGTTGTTTCTACTCACTACACACTACAATCACGGCTGGTACGAATCAAACAGGATAATAGATGGACAAAACACAAAAGCGACAAACTGGTAAAGTGAAGAGTTCAACTCATTTGACAGATAAAATCATAAATATACAAAACATTTGGAGAAATCAATCAGATTGTCGCAGTAACCATACTGATAAACTGTTAAAACGGTTGTTTTTTTCCATTTTTTAAAAAATATCTTCTTTAATTTTTTCATTAATTTCCTTTTTTACAATATTCATTTCTTATACATTTTTTTCCATTTCTTATACTCTTCTTTTCTTTTTTTTTTTAATGATAAAAATTGTTTGAAAAGTTGATGAAACAATAAAAATGAGAATTAAAAGATTATGCATATAATGATAGATAATTGGTTTTAAGTGGATTTTAGTAGAGCTTTTGGAAGATTCTGATTGAGAGAAAAAAAAATTCAATTATAAATAATAGCATTAAAACTAAAGAGGATTGAAATTCTAATAATGGAAGAGCAATAACTCAGAGGCCACGCATTTAGGCGTAAACGCGTGCAGTGGGGGATGCGTCAGCCACTCACTGCGCTGCTTGGCGCAAAGTGGGGGAAGCGTCCGCCACTCACTGCGTACTGGCCAACCAGTGGGCGGAGCATCATCCACTATAGACTCACAAATGTTATAAAACTGTTAATAAACAGCAAATTAATCAGAAATTTTTTTCTCACTTTAATCAGAATCGACCTTTTTCTTTGCCATTAAAAATTGATAATTTAATATATTAAATTTTAACAAGATAAATAGGCATATAAAATAAATAAATTGTATTTGAAATTAATAAATGTATATGAAATAAATATAATCTAATTAAAATAAATAAATTCTATGTGAAATAAATAAAATTTTATATTAAATATTAATTAATAAAAAAAAAATGGTAATATAAAAATAAATTTTAATGCAACATTTATAAAATATTTCATAACAATTAGAAGGGTCAAAAAGAAGAAGAAAAGTGCTAATAAAAAAAATCACGACAATTTTCGTGTATAAAAATACAAAAAAGTAAAACGTTCATCAGTATAATTACGTCGGCGTAACTACTGCGCAACGTTTAGCCAATTTTCGATCTAAATTTTATATTACAAAAAATTAGAAGAGACTATAAACGTATTTGTACAAATAATACAGTTTTTTTTCAACATAGAAATATTTAAATAGATTTTTCGAACAATTAGAATAAGAAAAATCGCCGTCACTAGAAAAGCTTTGAGATTCGTCGAGGATTGGCAAAAAGCAACGCAGCAGCATAATAAAGCTTCTTCGAAGCAAAAAACCCAGGAAATAGGTTAGAATGAAACAAATTAAGAAAAGAGAAGTAGAGACAAAGATTTATAAAAGTTGCAAACACTAGGATTGTTGGAGTGGTAGAGGGGAGGTTAGGAATATTAATCTCGCCTGAGACTTACTTGAAAAGTAAAATATTATCCGTACGAGAAAATTACTTTATTTTTTTTTTTTTTTGCAAAAGTTTATAAATCATTAAATTACATTTATATAATTTTTTTTGATTTTATTTGCAATTTGTTCTTTGATTCAATTTCAATTTTAGTCAAAATTAATTTTTTTTTTTTGAATAATTTGTAAACATTTTTACAATTTTTTTTTTATATAAATAAAATATATTCATTAAATATAAAAAACAATTTTGAATACAATATGAATAATTTTTTAATTTAATAAATTGAAAAATTAAATTAAAAATTTCTTTCTCTAGAAAAAACTTTTTTTTTTGCAATAAAAAAATATGAAAATTGTTTAACAAAGAGTTAGAGAATGCTTTTATTTGCTTTTTTTAATATCATCAAATCAAGAATCATTTTGCGCAGATTCCAGGATCTCAAGTTTCCTCTTTGCTTTTGCTTGGCGCGCAAGAGTGAGAAAGGAAACCAAGGGAATCTAAGAACGAATTGCAAAGGATATCAGAAGGCAATTTCATCGATGGCTCTCGAGTCATCTCAAGGGAAATGTCCCCCGGGTGAGAAAACTAATTAAGTTTCAGGCAAGGATGATGAGAAAGGAGAAGTAGGTTAGAAAGAGAGGGTAGATATATTTATATATGAGAGAGAAAGAGAAAACACGAGCCTGCATCAGAGAACGAGACAGACCTTAGGGTTTTTGATGGATGATAGACGAGCAGACAAGCAAACTAGATCTTATATAATACTATATATATATATATATATAATATAGCTGATGAATTGAAGCAGGTATCCAAACCCAAGGATTTGTATCGTTCTCGAAGGCATCAACAAAATTGTCGAAGAGAAAAGAAGAAGAAGAAGAAGTAGAAGAAGAAGAGAAAAAAAAGAAAAAATAGAAAAAAAAATTAAAAAAAGAAGAGAAAAAAATAAAAAGAGAGAAGAAAAATAAAAAAGAGAAGAGAAAAATTAAGAGAGAAGAAAAAACGAAAATAGATTTAAAAAAAAATAAACAAAATAGTAAAGATAACTTTTTTTTGTAAATTTCAAATTGAAAATAAAAAACAAAGAATGGTGGAAACAAATAAAGAAGAAAAATATAAACAAATATTGGTAAAAATATAAAAAAAAATGATACGATGAGAAATATTTAGTCCATAAGAGTACAAACTAATTTTTTTTTTTGATTCGCATAAAAAAACTTTGGTAAGATTAGTAAAATTTTGGTTGCCTTTACTAGAATTAGAAAAAAACTAATTATTTAATTTCAGTTCTGATGAAACAAAATTTTGATTGCATTAATAAAAATTTTAGTTGAAATTATCAAAAATTTTGTAAAGGCTAATAAAAAAGATTCAGTTTGCAAAAATTATCAACCAAATGTTTTCATGGTCAAAGTAAATTATTTTTGTCATTTAAACGAAGTAGATAGTTGTAAGATTTTTGGTCAAAAATTACTAACTGGTATAGTAGAAAATTATTTATACATTTAGTAAAACTAATAAATTAAATTGTAAATATTACTAAATTAATTAGTAATGATATTAAATTTTTTAGTACTCTTTAAATGTGAATTAGTAAAAATGTTTACTAATTTGAATTAGTGACTCACTTTTTGCTTCTGAATTAGTAAAATTTTACTAATTATTAGTAACTTTTACTAACAATTAGTAAAATTTTACTAATTATTAGTAACTTTTACTAACAATTAGTAAAATTTTACTAATTATTATTTGTTATATTTTACTAATTATTATTTGTTATATTTTACTAATTAATTAATTAATTTTACTAATTATTAGTAACTTTTAGTAACAATTAGTAAAATTTTACTAATTATTATTTGTTAGTAAAAGTTACTAATAATTAGTAAAATTTTACTAATTCAGAAGCAAAAAGTGAGTCACTAATTCAAATTAGTAAACATTTTTACTAATTCACATTTAGAGAGTAAGTATACTGAAATAATTAATAACGATACTAGGTTAATTACTAAACTTTAGTAAATTGTGTAGAAAGACTACCACATAAATTAGTAAACATTACTAAATTGAATAGTGAGACTACTATTTTAATTAGTAAAATTAACTATTTTAATTAGTTAATGTACTACATTAATTCGTAGTTTGTTAATAACACAGCCACACAAAAAAAAAAAAGTATCCGGGCCGGGGAATGAGACCACCATTTCTTGATGTATTTTGATGCGCTGAACACGAATCTGAAGTCCGTTTAGCTCCATCACGTCAGGATTTTGACATAACCTCAAAAAACATAGCTGATTTTAAATGACAGGAGAAATTTTTTAAATAATGGCAGATTTGTTTGAATCTTGTTACTCGGGGGTTTTTGGGGTCGCTGATTACGAATTTAACGTCAGATTTATAAAATTCAAAATGGCGGATTCAATATGGCGGACGAATTTTTAAAAAGTAGTTGGATTTTTACGAAAATTGGTATCTAGGGGTTTTGGGAGTCGCTGATTACAAATTTATCGTCAGATTATTCAAATTCAAAATGGCGGATCCAATATGGCGGACGAGTTTTTAAAAAATAGTTGAATTTTTATGTAACTTGGCCGATACTGGGGTTCCGAGTCCCTGAATCGTAATACGTTTCCTACGTGTGTCTGCCATGACGGCATCAAAGCCATTATCCAGGGACTTAGCCGGATAGCGGACAAACTGCGTTGTCCACCGTCACCGCGTGGAGGTACCCTGGATGCAGACACATGTAGAAACATAAAGATATTTGACCACCGTAATATATCTGCCATTTTACATTTGAATAATCTGACGTTAAATTCGTAATCAGCGACTCCAAAAAACCCCATGATACCAATTTTTGTAAAAATCCAACTACTTTTTAAAAATTTGTCCGCCATATTGGATCCGCCATTTTGAATTTGAATAATCTGACGATAAATTTGTAATCAGCGACTCCCAAAACCCCTAGATACCAATTTTCGTAAAAATCCAACTACTTTTTAAAAATTCGTCCGCCATATTGGATCCGCCATTTTGAATTTATTAAATCTGACGTTAAATTCGTAATCAGCGACCCCAAAAACCCCCGAGTAACAAGATTCAAGCAAATCTGCCATTATTTAAAAAATTTCTCCTGTCATATAAAATCAGCTATGTTTTTTGAGGTTATGTCAAAATCCTGACGTGATGGAGCTAAACGGACTTCAGATTCGTGTTCAGCGCATCAAAATACATCAAGAAATGATGGTCTCATTTCCCGGCCCGGGTACTTTTTTTTTTTTGTGTGGCTGTGTAATTAGTGAGTTTACTATTAATTAGTTTTTTTTTATTTTTAATAAATTTATTAATTAGTAAACATTACCATATTAATTAAATAAATTTACTATATTAATTAGTTAAATTTTACTTAAATGTAATATTTCAATTAATAACATTTAGTAAATTTATTAGTAAACTTTACTTAATTGACTGGTACGAATACTATTTTAAGTAGTAAATTTTACTAAACTGATGAGTAAGACTACTATATTAATTAGTATATTTTTTTTTATATGAATTAATAAATCTACGATTTTGATTAGTAAACATTACTAAATAAATAATAAGGCTACTAACTCATTTCGTAAGATTTATAATTCAATTAGTAAACTTTATCAATTAATAAACTTTGCTATATTAGTTAGTAAACTTTACTATAATAATTAGTAAACTTTACTTTTATTAATTAGTAAACTTTACTAAACTAATTACTGAAGTTTACTATATTAATTAGTAAATTTTACAAAGATAATTGTGACACGCTGTAAAAAAAGGAACCTTAGAAGCAAAAAAATATAGGTTATGTTTTGAAATTTTTAACTGTAAATACACAAAGAGGATCAATAGAAATAATTGGTATTTAAGTCTTCATTACATTTAAAATATTTAATAAAAACTGATTTTAATTTTACAAAACTAAAAAGAAACTTTTAGTGAAGGTAAAATTACCGAAAATATAACCTATAATTCGTTTGCTTCTAAGGTCCATTTCTTCAGAGCGCGTCACAATTAATAAATTATATATATATATACCTACTATTCCAATTAATAAAATTTATTAAATTAATTTGTAAACTTTACTACTTCAATTAGTTACTTTAACATAATTAGTAGTTTTCTCCTATTAATTATATAATTTTGACCAAAAATTTTTTACAAATAAATTACAAAATGAATCCATAAACGAATCATCGTTGTTAAATTAATCAAAAAACAAAAAATATTATCAATCATAATAACAACAATTAACAAATAATAAAAAAAAAAATATTAAGGATAAATACAAAAATTAAGATAAACCATGACGAAAATTTAACTAACAAAAAAAATGTGACCGTCCTGATTAGTAAAAAAAAACAAGTAAAGATAAACAAAAAAGGTGAAAGTAAACAAGTAAAGACAAAGATAAAAAGACATATAGACACAAAATAAACAAAGAGAGATAAAGAGAAAAAGATAGAGAGAGAGAGAGAGAGTGAAAGAGTCAGAGAGAGAGAGAGAGAGAGAGAGAGAGAGAATGCATTACCGCAATGCTAGCCCGAGATTGTGTGGCCTTAATGTGGGCTTGAAGGTGCAGAGGGGGGTGGAAATAGCGGCAGGGGTCCCGATTGCATCGGCCCTTGACAGCGTCCATGCAGACCGTCACAGAGCCGTCCTCGTTCGCCTGCACCGTCTCGAGGGGGTGCGCAAACCGGCACTCCGTCTCACCGCGTTTGCACGCCCCGCGTTGAAACTCGCGACATACCTACAGCAAGAGCGAACACGCATGGCATGGCATGGCACTCTATCTATGGAGTGAAAGGGGGGGTGGGGGTAGGTGGGGGGGCTAAAAAAAGGGGGTTACTTGGAAACACGCTATTGGAACTAAGTATACATATATATATATAATGAAAATTCTGGGGTTTGTGAATAGGTTTTAGGGGTGGGGGATGATCTCCCCTTAAATTCAAATTATTACAACGGTAGATCAAGGTGACAATGTGTAGTAAAAAGATAAGGTATATCGGTGGTCTACTTTAAAGGCGAGGACGAACATGCACCGTGGATAGCTAACTACAATTTATCCAAAAACAACTGATATCAAAAAGTTTTCCCTTCAGTTTCATGTTTATTCAAAAATTTCTATTTAAATTTCAATATTTTTTTAAAAAATTTTCAGATACAATTAATGTTGAATTAATGTAATTAAATGGAATTTGGAAAAATTAATTTTTTTTCTGAATTTTCAAGTGAAAAATACGAGAAAATCAATTGCCATGATAGAGCCAGGTTTGTGCCACTGTTACTTTTTTGATATAATTAATTAAATATTTTCATTTATCTTGTATTCAAAATTTGTAGATAAAAATTTATAAAAAGACAGTAAAAAATATTGTTAAAAATACGAGAAAATCGATTGCCATGATAGAGCCAGGTTTTTGCCACTATTACTTTTTTGATATAATTAATTATTATGTATTTTAATTTATCTTGTATTCAAAATTTGTAGATAAAAATTTATAAAAAGACAGTAAAAAATATTGTTAAAAATACGAGAAAATCGATTGCCATGATAGAGCCAGGTTTGTGCCACTATTACTTTTTTGATATAATTAATTATTATGTATTTTAATTTATCTTGTATTCAAAATTTGTAGATAAAAATTTATAAAAAGACAGTAAAAAATATTGTTAAAAATACGAGAAAATCGATTGCCATGTTATAGCCAGGTTTCCGACAATATTACTTTTTTGACATAATTAGTTATCTATTTTAATTTGTTTTGAATTCAAAATTTATTGATAAAAATTTATAAAAATAGTAAAAAAAATTATTTTTTTTCAATTTGCAAGTGAAAAATATTGTTAAAAATACGAGAAAATTGATTGCCATGTTATAGCCAGGTTTCCGCCAATATTATTCTCTAAAAGTAATTATTTTAATTTGTTTTCAATTTTTTTTATTAGAAAAAAAATTCTTTTTAAAATTTAATTGCATTTAATATTTTCTTTTTTTTAGCGTATGTTGGGCCAAAACTGGCTCTGTACTGGTTAGTACATAAATCGCTTGATATGAGGTTAATTTTATTTTTCTTTTCAAAAAACAAATCTACACTTCTATTAATAACGTTTATCAAATAATAATAATAATGATTCGAAATTAATAAAAACTGGCGTTACATTGGCAAAAAAAAGTAAGCTTTTTTTTAACACTGGAAATTGTTTAAAAATTACTATTTTGATTTTTATAACAAAACAAAATAAAGTGACGCTTTTTCTAAAAGTAACAATAGTTTTATAATTTTGTTTCTGATAAATTAGGAAGTTCGAAGGAAAAGATTTTTCATAACAGTTGTCATCAAGGTTGGTAGTTTTCGTCTGATTCTGAAAATTACGTTATTAATTATTCAAAAAATTGCAATTTTAAAAATAATTTTTTTTTTAAATATTGAATCAATTTATTTATAATTTAATAAATATTTAATAAATATTTAATAACAATTAATTGTACATTATAATTTGATAAATAATTGTAAATTTTAATTTAATATCAACATGAAATTGAATATTAATTTTTTTACAAAAATTGTAAAACTGATAAATTAAATTAAAGTTTCTTTCCAATATTTTTCTAATTAAATTGGAAAAATCAAATTTCTGATTTTAAACTGACGAACGACACGAGAGAGAATCAAGTTTAATATTTAAAATTATTTGAATAATTAATGTCAACTTTATTGAGAATTTGATTAATTAATTTATGCAACTACGAAGGAATATGATTAATAATTAATTTTCACATGTCATTGATAAAGACAATAATAATTTATTGATAACAATTGAAGGAAATTTTCAAACTTTGACGAAAGGTACGACAACCTTGATATTTCTGATTAATTCCACAAAAATTCTGATGTAGAACTAATTTAAGAATATAATTAAATTGCTTTTAAATATTTTAAAGAAGCAAGCGAACATTGAGTAGTACAAAACGAAAATTTACCCCAATATTTTTATTATTTCTCATTTCTTAAGGTGTTACATAATTTAATACAAAGAATATATAATTTTTAAAACGAAATTATAAAATTTTTGCTAAAAATGCAAATCTACGAAATAATTATCAAATTTGTAAATTCTTTTTACTATGATTCAATTCATACATAATTTTACCAAAATAAAATTCGTTTGCTTCTTTCTCGAAAAAAAAAAATGATTCCTTTGTACAATTGAAAATGAAAATAAATAATTCTTATATTAGTTACACTTCAGATTTCGTTTCCTCAAAATATTGAAAATTGCAAAGTGAATTTCATTAATAAGCAGACAAAGAAGAGAGTATTTATTTTTTTTTTGTGTTTCGTGGTATTAATCATGAATTGATTTATCATGTTTCTATTATAATTTAATATAAACATGGTAAATCATTTTTTAAAAAAACCACGGTAGCACGTTTCTGCCAATAGACTAATAATGCTAGCGAGTGTTTTTTTTTTAGCGGTCATAGCACGTGCCGAAACTGTCACGATGTACAGGCAAATCTATATATAAGAGTACTTTTTTATTTTTGGATAATGGTAAGTGTGGACGAAAAGAGAGTGAATAGGAATTAGGAAAATATATATATATATATATAGTAAAAAGAAATCAAGTAGCTGATGGCCAAGACCGAGCTACATCGGAAATTTTCATCAGAGACTCGAAAGCAAAACATAATGATTATAAATATCATTCATTATTTTTTTTAAAACTACTTTTTAGAGAAAAAGTAGAAATTTTATTAATACAAAAGATTTTAATTAAAAAAAAAAAAAAAAAAAAATTGGTATCCAAAATGGGAAATAGTTCTTTAGAGATGCTTCTTTATTTATGTATTTACATTTAACAGATTGTAAATATGTTTGCAGATTCAAGAATTGTCACTGATCGTAAGGATGTTTTTTTTATATACAGTTTTTGTTACCAGCAATACAAAAATTGTGTGCCAAAAAATATGTTAGAATCAGTATTTGTACACGAAATAATCATCTACTTTACAAATATTTGTACAGATTTAAAGTATAAGGATTTATTTAAAATTTAGATCAAATCTGTAACAGAAATAACGGTATTTTTGATTTCGTACCACATCTGTATTGGTGGTTTTTCGAAAGTTTATCCAAAATTGGTAATATTGGAAGTATCAAATCGTAATGGAGATTAAATATTCTTTAACTATTTAGGTTGTTGCACACATTTTTGAAGCAGTGGCAACAATACCAATGACAAATTTTCTATATAAATGTTAATTTTTAAACCTAAGAAACAAATCCAAAACATTTTGTACCAAATTTATTTATACAATTATTAAAATTCGAAACACAAATACAAAATTTTAAAAGGTGTAATTTTGCAACTACTAAAAATAAATACTGATTTCATCAAAAATGTTACAAATGAACACAAATACAAATCGATAACTATAAATATTAACAGATTACCAAAGTGAATGGACATTATAGAAAATTAACTGGATAAAAACAGAATACAAAATAAACAAATAGCACCAAAATTAAGAGTTTAGAACAAAAATTACTAAACGGATAGTATCAAAATAAACAGATAATACAAAATGAAAAAATTACCAAAATGAACAGTTTAGAATAAAAATTAATAAATGGTATATAAACGAATAGTACCAAAATGAACAGTTCAAAAAAAAAATTCACAAACGTGAAATTAAAAACAGTAGTAAAAGATAAAATTCATCATCCTAATGATCAGTGGGAAAAATTATTGAAAAGAAGCAACTTTAAGGAATTTTCCCCGGGAATAAGGACACAGAAGACTCGAATCATTTTGTTGACAATGAAAAAAAAAAAAATACATTTAGGCAAATACTGAAAATAGCAGGGTCACTATTGGCCAGCCACTAGCTTACTAAATAGTTTTATATAAGGATAATTAGCGTACGCTATATATTTTTTTGGTGTTTTAGTAAGTGTGAATGGCGTGTTAAAAGGGGGGTTAAGGAAATGAGACAAGCAAACGTAGGTTCCTTTCGCCAAAAAAGGGGGTTGGTGAGGGGGTTTGAGCTTATAGAGCATGTTCTCTCAGAGCATATACACTTATATACTTAAAAGCTACATGTACATTTAAAAAAAACGGTGCACGCACGTGTTTGTTTTTTTTTCTTTTTTTTTTTTTTTTGTAAAGAGCATTATACAGATATACGCAGAATTCAATTTCTATATCCGTCGAAAGGTAAACTTGGTTTATGCACACACACACACGCACACGTGGAAAATTTATGGATAGAGACGAGTAAATTGACGGATGCAAAGTAGGGTTGTTCCTGCCCTTACAAACTCTTATTATTGAACTTTCTCCTATATACCAGGAAAGTTAAACAACTTCCTGTATTTTTTTTTCTTCCTTTCTATGAATCTATTTTATTTATTTTTTTACTGGTTTAACATAGGTTATTATGTGACATTTATTTTATATTGCAATAATTTTTTTTATGACGGTAGCAATTTAGAAAAAAATTAATGGCTTTCTTTTTTTTCAAGATGGCAAGAGCAGAAATTATCCCACTTTTTTTATGGATTAAAAAGAGAGAAAAAAAAATTGGATACAAGTGCGGGTGAATGAGTTTTGAAAAATGGTGAAAGGAATTTACTTTCATCAATATTGTTAATTTTTCTCTTTTTTTTTTGGTAAAGAAGCTCAGTTGAAAATTCGCACTATTGGAATTTTCACGGTTATTTTGCATTTTTTTTTTTTTTATTACACACGAACACACTTTAAAAGAAACCAAATTCTACAGAAGAAAGTATTTTTTTTTTTTTTTTCATTGAGTGTATATATCGTTAGCGATAGCGTGTATAATGCAACATGCAAGATTTGTGTAAACCCCATTGATTTTTCAAATCCTAACATATAACTATTTTGTTTTCAAAAAAATTTATTTTTGTTCGTTGGCATTTTTTTTTTTTTTTTTTAATCGTTTCTACGTTGGTTACTCGACTCTTCGTTGTGTTTTATTTTTGTATTTAGTGACTGTATGTGTACATGTAAAAATACATGTACATATAGTTTTTTTTTTAAACATATATACGTACAATATTATCATATAGGCACACAAGACAAAAAATTATTGATTATAAAAAAGAAAATTCTTTTTCTGATTTGTGGCTTCGTATTAATAGGCACATTTTCGAAAGAAAAGGATTGAAAATAATGCGTTGGTCTTTTAGACCCAAGCAGTGGGGGTTACTCCCACTCTTCGCGTAACGCTGCGCGCGCTGCTTTTGAGTAGTGGGGGTACCTCTCACTCTCTATGCAACGCTGCGTGCGCTGATTTCGAACAAAGGGGGGGTTTCTCCCACTCCTCGCAGTCCTTTAAACGTAGAACAATTTAAAAATAAAAAATATATTCAATTATAAAGTCTCGTAAATATATTTTTCGCATTGTGCCTATACGATAAAAAATTAGCACGTTACATAAATTAATATTAAGCTCATTTCACTGCATTTTTTTGTATAAATTTGTGTCCATATATTTTTAATCCTTTTTTTTCATTAAATTTTCTTCAATATTAATAAAATTCCAATTGAAAATTTCATCGATACTGTCACTTGATGAGATTTCACATTAAATATATATATATATGTACACAAATATACAAAATTGTTCATATTCAAATATTTTCTACATGTATAAAAATATATCTACATGCATATTCACAAGTACATTACATGTATGTATGTGTTTTATGTATATGTAAGTATGTTTGCGACTCTGTGTATATGTAAAATATGTATTTTCAGAACTGAATCCCTCTCTACTTTTTTTTATTATTTTTTTTTTGTGATTGACAACTATAAAAATATACGTTGCGAGAAATGATAAAAAAGAAAGAATAAAAAAAAAAAATACACACATCGATTGTGCGACGCACGTTCTTCTTGGAGAAAAGTTTTCTGCATCCTTTTTCGTGACTTTCGCAAAAGAAAGCAGGGGAAAAATATTTCTCAAGAAGCGACGCACGACGAGAAAATCAATTTGAAATCATATACCGAGAGCATATATATAGGCGCGCTGAAAGAAGGAAAAAGAATATCAAAGAGAAAATGAAAAACATGTGAATCGTGTGTGTTGTGTGTGAGTTTGTGAAATGGTTTTTTTTTTCTTTTTTTTTTTTTTGCGCAAAGCTGGAAAATTGGTTCGAATATTCGATCGAGAATTCTAGAGAACAAAAACTAATTATTTATATTCAAATAAGTTTTCATAAAAAAAAAATAATATTCTCGAACGTTTAGCCGAATTAGTTTAACCAGTTTTTTTTTCTACGTGAATATAATAAGTAATAATAATAAATATTATATATATATGACAAAAAATTTTATGAGCATATTTGAAAAAAAGGAAAAAAAATTTTTTTTTTTGAATTAATATTAATATACAATGTACATACAGATAAATATAAATATATAAAAATTGACATGCTTTTTTTTATATTGCGTAAAAGCCCCTTCTCCTATAGCTGTAAAAATAAACACAGGGTCAATGATCAAAAAATTAATAAATTAGTGAATAAAAGGCATTGACTAAAAATCATAAAAAATAAAGAAATGAACAGCCGCAATTTTTTTTTTTGCCACGAGAAGCAAGTATATTTTTTTTAAAAAGAAAAGCAGATTTATTTATTAATTTTTTTGTTTAAATTTTTTTTTTTTTTAATTCTTTAAGAGTCTCTTTTCTTTTTTATATCAATATACTTGACTCTCGACAATCGATTTAAGCTGCTTAGCTGAAAATTAATAGAAATTCCGTTTCTCCTTGTTTGCGATAATAAAAAGATTAACGAAGAAAAATTGCAATTGATTTTTTTACCCGATCACTTACAAGGAGAAAAGCAGATTATTATATCAAATTACCAAAGATAGAAAAGGAATAAAAAAAATAGCGCATAATAAATTTTCGAATGGAGAGGAATTTTTCTTTTTTTTTTTTTTGATGAAAAAAAAATGTAAATGCTACAATATTTTTATAAAAGAAAAGCAAATAAAAAACGATGAAAAAAAAAATATATGAACAATGCGCGCGCATTTGTTAAGAAATTAATAAACGATTCTACTTGTCATAACAACTACTATTTTTTTTTTGTCATTTTCAATCGAGTTGTTTCTACTGTTAGAATTTTCCATAAATCGGCTCGAAAAATTATTATGACTTTTTTTTTGTCAAAAAATCGAAATTCCAGCCGATCAATGGTGGATTAATTTATTAATCATAGCTAGACAAAAAATTCACAAAAATTAATTAAATGGCATATAGACAGGCAGCAGGCAGTTATATACTTGAAAGACCATCGATAAAGTGATTCGAGAGTTGACGGATTTTTGGTTTTGAAGGTTATGTAACACTGCATTTTTTTTTAATGTCAGGAAAGCAAGTGAATACTGCGCATGTTCCGTGGGGAGTAGTCGACCAATGAGAATCAAGTACAAGAGAACGATGCGCATACTTTGAGCGAGGAGTGGGGCGCAACGAGTTCTTATTGTTGCGCTAATCCCCACTCCTCGCTGAGAATGATGCGCAACGTTCTTCTGCGCACCACGGTAATTTGTAATTCCTCTCTCATTGGTGCGTTACTTTCCACTTTTTTCGCGTAGCATTTTCTTTATTTGTTTTGAAACTAAAGCTATTTAAAAAAGAACTATAGTGTTACATATCCTTACTTGGTGATATTTTAGGGGGAAAAATGGAGGATTATTATTTTTTTTTGTATTAAATTATTAGGAACATTTTTGATAATGAGATTTGGTTGAAAAGGAAAATGATGCTTTAGAAATTTTTCTGCAGAAAAATAAGAAGGAAAAGGAATTTGAAAGAAGGATATGGGGGTTTGTGTAACATTTAAGGAATGTGCATCCGCCATGGCATAAATTTTTCTTGTATATAAAAAAAAAAGAAAATACTACAGACACAGCAATATTCTATTTATAGCGGAAATTTTCAACGGCGATAAGCGCACAGACTCTCTACTCTGAAATGCAGTTTCTTGTTTGAGCTTTGTGACAAGGAGAATGCGACTTGTAGTGGCCATGGAATGAACTATTGTTCGTAATATATAAGGAACGCGTAAAATGACGGAGGCACATTTCTATTCGATATTTATATATATATAGAGAGAGCGAGAGAGAGAGGATCGTATATAGCAACAGGTAACCTACACACTCACAAAAAAAAAGAAGTACATACGCCCTAGACGATTCCACTTTTTTTTTTTTTTTTTGTTTTCTTTTAACGATAATCTACATTTAATATTTATATATGTAACTAATGTTTATTAATTTGCCAACGAACAATTATATTTCGTTTTTAGTTTATTTATATGTGCAAATGGAATTTTCGACTTCAGTAAAAATTTTTTTTTCTTGACTCCGTGGCTTTTCGATTTTGGAAAATTAAAAAAAAAAAAAAAAAAATATTCCCGAAGCTACCGTTTTTTTTTACAGGAAAGGGTAAATAATAGTAAAAAAATTGGAATTGATTAGCATTTCATTCGACTAAAGCAAAAATAAAAAAAAAAGGCCAAGAGCTTACTGATTTTTGGTATATATATATATAAGAATTGATCAATCAATAAAAAGAGTCTATGATGCGATTTCAGTCTGAATTATATTTGTTTTTATTTAAATCCATCATCAAGAAGGTGTTGCGTGACTTGTTTTCAATGACAAATCATCGCACGTTTTACATGATCACCAATTATTTTATTAATTATTATTCATTATCAATATTATTATTATTATTATCATTATAATAAATCGTCATCATCGTCGTCGTCGTTGTCGGTGTTTTTTTTTTCTTTTTTTTCTTTCTTTAATTATTATTATTATTATTATTATTAATTATTAATTATTCTTTGTTATAGTTTTTTCTTTTCAATTACTTCCATTGTATTATCGGTAGCATCGACTAGACTAAACAAATTACTTCTATATTCATTTTTTCTTTGCTCTTTTGAAAATTAAATTTGATTGAATTTTTCTTTTTCTTTTTGTCCAGACTCGAAACGAATACGACGAAACGTGCGTTTATTCTATATAGGATGAAGAGAATGGGAGAAATAAGAAATTTTGGATATCGATTTCTTTTTTTTTTTTCTTTTTTTTTTTTTTTGGTATGAGAAGAAAATTTGGAAATAGTCAAAGTGGATGGGAGAGAGAGAGAAAAGGAGGAGGGGAAAGTAGACGTTAGAATGTGTCCGGAGGCAAATTTCGAAATTTTAGATCTTGAAAATCATTGGAAAATTTGTAAACGATTTTACTGTGAGAATTTTTACAATAAAATTTTTATTAAAAAAAAGTTTTTGTTAAGATTTAATATTTTTTTATTAGGAATTTATTCATAATAGAATTTTTAAATTTTAGTGTAAATTAAATTAATAATTTTAATCTCTTAAATAAGAGCATTGAGAAAAAAAAAGAAAATCAATTCATTTACAAATTATTAAATTAAATTTTCAATTTTTGAAAAATTTGGTTATTTAATTTTATTTATAAAAATTTACTTTTACCAGTTTTACTTTTTTTTGAGACTTAACAATTTTTCAAATTATTATTATAAAAACACATTGAGTTTAATTTGTCTTAATAAAAAAAAAAAAAAAACATAATTAATTTATAAATTAAAAAAAAAAATTATAATATAAAGTGAGGAAGTAAATTTTTTTGTAAATTAATGAGTAAAAATTCTTACAGTGTAAAAAAAGTTTCAAAAAATCCATTTCTTTACTTTTTTTTTTTCTTTTTGAATGTGGAAAATTTTTTTTCGATCTTTGCTACCGGTCTACTGGTCATACAAAGTATAAACAATCAATTTGTTAACCTACCTACTATCTATACATATGTCAGCATGTTCGTATGCAATAACGAACTTCCGTACGCGCATCGTGTACATATAAATAACCTGCATACGTACATATGTGAGTGTGTAAAAATGTGTTTGCGCAAACACACGCAATATATGGAAAAAAATACATCACTTTTCTTTCATCAAAAAAATACAAATTTCCTCTTTGGGGGAAAAAAAAATTTTTCTTCTTTAAAAATTATAAATTTTCTCAAAATTAATTTTTTTTTTTTTAAATAATGATTCAAAAACAATAAAATAATAATAATAATAATAATAAAAAAATATTAGAGAAATAATAATATTAACAAAATAATTACAAAAATAGTAATAATAATAATAATAATAATAATAATAACAATAATAATAATAATAATAATAATAAAAATAATGATTATGATAATTATTGTTACTATTTTAACAATTACAAAAAATTTTAAATACTACATAATTACAATAAATTGAAATTTAATAATAAATAATGTATTATTAACCAAAAAATTTCGTTTTTATTTTTAATTTTACAAAATTTATTTTCTAGAATAAAATTTTGTTTGCCTTTGATTAAAATAAGAATAAAAAAAAATAATAATAAAAAAAAAACCAAGAAGAAAATTGTCAATTCGATGAAAATTGTAAAAGTTTTGCACTTGTTTCCATTTTTGTGTATGCTCGCACACACTGATGTATGTACTTTTTTTTTTTTAATTTTTATATATATATTTATATATAATCATGTATGAATAATAACTCTACTATAGAAGTTACAGTTTCCATCGAATGAAATTTGTGCAACCATGAACAATAAAGAAAGAATTGGTACAAGTACGAATTATAATAAATAACAATAATGTATCAGCGTTCCATCGGTAAGGTGTTTTTTTTTCTTATCTTTCTTTCTTTCTTTTTCTTTTTTTTTTTTAATAAGTGCAGGCCTAACCGACTGACGAGTCAAGATACAATAGTCAAAATGTAGTAGTAACGTAGTAATATAATTCTTTTTAATTCGTTACGATCCACGTACACTCGAATTACCTACTTTTTTTTTCATTCAATCCATTAGTTACACTTGCACATATAGAACCGTTTTTTTTGTGTTTGTATTTTTTTTTTATTCTCTTTTTTTCCCTAGGCTTCTTTTTTTTACTCTCTTTTGTTTTTTTTTAATCTTTCAATGGTAAGTTCCGAATTGTCTTTCCTAATTTTTTTTTTTTTTTTTTTTTATTCATGGCGGGAGGAGTTGAGGTTTTGCTTGTCTGGCAGAAACAATGCGAATAAGGAAAGGAAAAGGGAAAGATTATTTTTTTTTTCTTTCGATCGCTTGGGATTTTTATTCCTTTCATTTCCATATAATATTCGGGATTTTCAATCTGTCTACGTTAATGCGACTTTGTTTCGTTAATCTCACTTTCGAGTTAGATCGATAAATTATTATTATTATATTGATAAAATTTATCATCGTATCGTTAATGAATAAATTTTGTTGTTTTTTTTCGTTAAATAAATATAATATAAAAATTTTTTTTTTATAAAAATAATAAACGATTTTTTGTTATATAAAAAACAATTTTGTAAAATAAATAATAAAATTTTCTGTTTAACAAATTATAAAAATTATTCGTTTAGTGATTGAAAAAAAAAATTATACAAGTAAATATAGAAAAAAATTGCTTCAAATTAAAGTAAAAAAAAATTTAGTTTTGAATTGTAAACGAAAATTTATAGCGTGCGTTATACCCACTCTAAGCAAGCTGCGCGCGCAATATTTAAAAAGTAGGGATAGCGCGTGTCATTGACCCTTGCGCGTCATCTCTCCCCACTCCTTGTATACTGCGCGCGCAGATTTCTCAACCAACAGTATATCGAAGGAAGAGAATCTAAAAAGAAAAACGACGCTACTTTATATTCTAATCAAGAAAACAATTTTTTTTATTTGAAATATAATATTAGAGAAAAAGTTAACAATTCTAAATTTAGTCAATTCTTAATTTTAATATTTTATTTACTAGAAAAATGTTTTTTTAGTGTGCTTTTTTCGACGGTAAAAAAATGTGCCCCTTTTTTTTCTTCAAGTCTATTCAGTAAACAAATTTCGATATTAAAAAAAAATTTATAAATAGCAATAAATAAAAAATAAAATTCAGTTTTTTTTGAAATTAATTTTACTTTAATTCTATATCAGTATATAGAAATACAACGTTTATTGGTGTGTACATATACAAATTCCTAAATTCTCATTAAGTTTATTCTTATTTTACAGAAATATGAAATAGGAGAGATTTTTTTTTTTTTTTTTTTAAACCTTTGAAAGACATAAGCGGAAGGACTATCGTCTATTAACCACTCGACAATAATTCCAAATAAATATAGATAAAGAAAAAATTAATAATAATAATAAGTATAAAACAAAAGAAAAAAACACGAAAAATGATTTTTCTAAAAATTCTATTTTTATTCAATTACTCTTTACTACTAGACAATTCTATTTATTTTCAATAAACAATCGTTTTATTAAATATATTTAAATGTACTTTTACTAGTTATTAATTTAATATTACTATAAACGTAATTTTATTAACACAAATTCAATATAACGTAATTTTATTAATATCAACGTAATTATAGACATTAAATTTAATTCAAATTTTCATATATAAACGTATATTATATATATTAAAACTATAAATTAATTGTCATATATATTAAAAATTATTTTTTAAATGTAATTATATTACAAAACTGTGTTATTATCTATTAATATATAATATAAAATAAAATATTATTAAATGTAATTATATTACATTAATGAAATATTATTAAATACAATATTATTTTTTGTGTTAAAAAATATTGTATACAATTATTTTAAGAAAAATTGTATTTTTTTTTTTTAAATAAATAATAAATAGTGTATAATGTGCTTGAAGATATGATTATAAAGTTGATAATGATGTTTTTTATTTATACCCGTATGAAATGTATAAAAATAAGAATTTTGAATATTTCTCTCAGGCTACATTACAACGAAAAATTTTTTTTTCCTTTCCATAAAAATATCTAAATTCTCAAAACTAATATTATCTAGACTAATTCCTTGCATTGTGATTTTTTTTTGTTGTTGATATAAAAAAAAAATTGAAAATAAAAACAAAAATGACTTTTCCGTTTTATATTAAAATAAAAAAAAAAATTTGAATAATCTTCTACATTTGAATTTTATTATTTTTCACTAGTTATTTAATTTTTTTTTTTTTTTATAATTTTTCTTATTTTGAATTGATAAACACTGATCAAGAAGATTTAGTGTAATTATTTTTATTTTACCATAAATAGGTACGTATTTTTTTCAGGTTTTTTTTTTCTATTTTGTATTTCAATTTTCTTTTTTTTTTTTTTAATTCTATATATAGTTATATATTATTATTAGGTTCACTAAACTTACTGGGAAAACGACATTTAAAGGCTTCTTTCAGTATCGATTCCCTTAATAATCTTAAGACTTGTATTATATATAGCGACTCATCTGTATGTTTTTTTTTTACTTTATAAACAATGCCTTTCTTTTTGTTTCATTTCTTTCTTTTTTTTTCCTTAAAAATTGTCTATATCTAGAAAAAAAGTCCTTCATTCTTGTGACAAAAGTCCCTTTTTTCGTCATTAATTCGAAAATGTAAATACACAATAAATTTGATTAATTTTTAATTAATGAATTCATTGTCCTGAATATTCGTTACTAAATTAATTGTCTAGTTATTGAATTGATTACATTGTGTCGTTGAAGTATTTGTGCTTCAATTATATTTATATATAAATATCACCTATATAATAAAGCTTTTTCAGCTCACAGTCATTTAACACAAGGAATGAGTAAAATAAAAAATAATTTCAAACAAATAGTTTTTTTAAAAATTATATTCTAAATTTAAGAATATTTCTTAGCTTCTATTTTTTTCAAAGCAAAAAAAAAATCGTATATTATCTTCAAAATTGAAAAAAAAATTTCAAAGCAATGGAAAAGTATCTAAAATAATTTTTTTTTTTTGAGTACATGTAAAAATATTCTTAATTTAATAGGAATTTTTATTCCAAAATTAAAAGTTAATTTTTAAGATGTCTGCGATTTTTTTTTTTCAAAAAGAAGCTAAAATATATTTTTAAATTCAGAATATTATTTTTTTTTCAATGAAAATGTTATTTAAAATCAAGAATAAATTAAGAAAAAATAAGTATATTAAATAATAATAAATTGGTCGGTAAATAATTTATCACCTATTACAAAAATTGACCAGTTAATTAAATAGTAAAATTATTCAATAATATATAAATTAGTTAGTAAATTAGTATTTATTTTTTTTTTGTGTAAAATATTAACGTTAATGTGACCTTGACTAGATACTTATTAAATAGGTCACAGTGTGTAAAATATAGGCCATCTTATTATTAAAAAAAAATTATTTTTTTTTATTATTGTTGTAAATATATCTATACAATAAGTTTAAAAATAATTCAAGTATTTATGTTTTTCTCTATTGACACAATTTTATACCATTTTTTAACTAAATTAATAATAATAATAATAACTATAACTTAATTAAAATTTAATTTTTGAAAATAAATTAGTAAATTAATTGAAGACTAATTTCATAAATTAATTAATAAATTGACTTAATGAATTAATTAAAAACTCATTTAATGAATTAAAAATTCATTCTATGAATTAATACATTTAATAAATTAATTCATAATTAACTTAATAAAACAGTTAATAATTCCTTTAATAAAAAGATTAAAAACTAATTTAATAAATTAATTTTTAAAAAATGGTGTCATTTTTTTATTGTCAAAAAATTTTAATCGATTTGATTTTGTTATATTAATATTTGCTATTTTTTAAATGAGAAATTAATTGATATTTGAATTTGCCGCCAAATTATTTTAAATTGCTGTTTTACTATTTTTAATAATAATACAATTTTACAAATAATAACTAAAATAATGATTTAAAATTATACGTAATTTTTAATTTTTTTTCATAATCACAGCTGCAATATAATTGAAAAGATTGCATTTGACGTCAAATTCAAAGATTTGTTATTTTTTTTAAACAAATAATTAATTTACTTTGAGCCGAGCTTAATTTTCTTTTAGCGTGGCGTCAATTTAGAGAGAACCATGCGCGCGCAGCATGCAAGTAGTGGGGGTGACCAATCACAGCACGCTTTCCCCCACTGCTCACAAGGTGCGCGCGCTGATTTCCAAGAACGGCACGCTAAAACAACACTTTCTCGGTTTCTACTTTTTGAAATTAAATTTCATTTTTACCCTACACGATTATTATTTATATCCATTATCATTATTACTTATTGTATTTATCACTACTTCATTATCGTTATTATCCCTCTATTTACATGAAAAATAAATCTAAATTAATTTTATTGTTGTAAAAATCACATTTCAATTGTAATAATTACAAAAAGAAAATTAAAAAAAAAATGACACCATTAAGCTATAGAAAAAAAATTAATTAAAAGATGCGCGAGGTATTTAGTTACCCCCACCACTAGAGATAAGGCCCAAAAACCCCACCTTCCAAAGGCCGTAAACCACAAAATAAAACAAAAAGGAAATTAAAAAAAAAAGACCCGACTAAAAAAATCAAAACTGAGAGGATTTTTCAATTCTTGATTTACTTCTCGACTTTATTAGCATGAAAAAATGAGGATTCAATTGAAATTGCAAAAACTCGAAAGTAGAAGGTTACGTGCGAACGTAAATTGGGACATAGGGCCCCTCATAGTACGCGTGAACGTAGACAAGATTGTGGAGGGGATTATGAAGTGAATGGTGGGGATTGTGTAATGGAGTGCAAACGGATGAGGTTGTTGTGGTGGGGCTGGTTGTAATGGTGGGTGATGGGGACTGATTATTATTGACAGATTGCATCGTGGAGACGGGTGACACTCGATTTTGGGGACCGCCGGCTGTAACCTGATATACGGTCGCTCGCGTTCTTGTGGGCCCAGTCATTGGGCATTGGGCCCCGGCGGCGGCGCCATGTTGGGCCCCAGCTTGACGAATGTAGTTTGATGGTAGACATACCTCGAGGCGATCTGTTCGCGGCATCTTCTGCGGCATTGCCACCGTCTGCGGCACCACTCCCAATGGACTTCCCACACCCGTGGGATCCGCGGGTCCCATTATTGCTGGCATTATTGGACTTGGCGCAAAATATGGACTGTATGTGTTGCCCACCTGCGGCATTCCAGTCAGGTACGGATTTGTTGCCTGTGGAAAAAAAATACACCCGGACACCCATCCAGGTTAATGACGTTAGAATTTATTTATTAATTATATTAATCTAAAATCTAAATTTACATTCAGACATTGTCAATCGTACAAATATTTCTCAAATTTTTTCACCATTCATCATTCGTTTTAAATTAAGGTAAAGTGCAAACATCTTCAAAAAAAAAAAAAAAAATTCATCTCTGGGAAGAATTGAACCCAGAGCGCCGGATAGTTGATGCAGAGGACTTTACCGCTAGGCCAACGGTTCAATAGGACATTTTTTCCTGTTTATTTTTTATTTCATTAAAACGCATTTTAATGAGGAAAATTAGAGGACGAATAAACATTTTTTATTTTTTTAGAATCTATTTTTTCTGACGTGTATTATAAGTTAATAAAAAAAAAAAAAAATCACCTTTGGGAAGAATTGAACCCAGAGCGCCGGATTTTGACCCAGAGTACTTTATTGCTAGGCCAGCGGTTAAATACTAAATTTTTTTCATTTCTAGTGAATTTTATCATTAAACCGCGCTGTTAATGTGGAAAAATCGAAGGACGAGTCAACAGTTTTTTAGAATCTACTTTCTCTGACAGAAAATTAATTAAATTAAAAATTAAAAAAAAATCACCTTTGGGAAGAATTGAACCCGGAGCGCCGGATTTTGACCCAGAGTACTTTACCGCTAGGCCAACGGTTCAGTTAAATTTTTTTTTCATTTTTAGTGAAGTTTATCATTAAATTACGTTGTTAGTAGGAAAAATCAGAAGATGAATCAACAGTTTTTAAGAATCTAGTTTCTCTGACACATATTATAATTTAAAAAAAAAAACCTCTGGGAAGAATTGAACCCGAAGCGCCGGATTTTGACGCAGAGTATTTTACCGCTAGGCCAACGACTCAATAGTAAATTTTTTCCATTTCTACTGAATTTTATCATTAAATCGCGTTGTTAATGTGAAAAAAATCAAAGGACGAGTCAACATCTTTTTTTTAGAATCTACATTCTCTGAAACGTATTCTTTCTCATTAACCTAATTTTATCTAAAATAGCGACATGAAAAGTGTTTTAGGTTTAAAAATAGAATAAACTTATTCCAATTAGTTGGTAAATGAAATGGAAATTTTCTGTCTTGCATCAACTATTGAGATACTTTGCACCACCAATTTCATTCGCTCATTCATTTATTCCAGCAATTTGAACTTCACTCAAGGCATTCATCCTCTTCATATCATTCTCTTTCAAGTGCAAGCTGTGTATTTCGCAATTTAATTTAATGGCAAGCAAAGGTAAAACAGTTTTCAGCAAATTTTCGACTATATATATATTAACAAATAGGTATATTTATGTGTGAATATATATATATAGTCAAAATTCACAAGTGAAAAGGATTCTCTTAGATGTCATTTGTTTAGAAAAAAAAAATATCCGATTTCGATACTTTAAAGAGGTTAATTGAGTTGAAATGGGAACAAAATAAAGTTATGTGGTATCATCTTCTTTTGACAGAAATGAATTTGTAAACTCTATACATAATTTAAACGGTGATATCTGTCCTTCGTGAATTTCAAAAGGTTCAGGTAAAGGTTCATTAGTCTGACACAAAGAGCTCGTGTTCACTTGTGTTTCGGGTACGCCCTGTCAAAACAAGCCTCAGTCCAACGTGCTCCAACAAATCAAAACACACCTACTATTGCTAATACGTTTAACACATCATGCTTAATTAGCGCTGCAAAAATTTCTAATTATTACTTTCTAAATAAATAGTTTTAAAATTCATTTTCAAATTTAAAAAATTTTTTTTTTTCGTTATATTATTTATTATACGAATAAAGTAATAATCAAATTAATCATTTAAATTATTAATTAATTTATAATCAAATTAATTAATAGTTTAATTATTTAGATAATTATTCCAATTTTTTTTTTACTGCTCGTTTTTTTAAATTTAATTACAAATTTATGCAGAACTGTTTTTAAATCATACAGTACAGAATAATTAAAAATAATTTGACATTGTAAGTTTATATTTTATACTTAAAAATAATTATATATTAACTACTAGCGTAGACTTCTTCTGCCCTGGGGGAAGAGATTATTTTATTTTTTTTTTTTTGCAAATTGTTTTAATTGTGTTACAATTGATTTTGGAGGAAATAAAAAATAAACGAAATGAATCAAGGAACTATTATGTTTGCCAATAAAACTCCCACTCTCTTCTTTTATTATTATTCTCTTCTATTTAATTGAAGTTTATGATTCTAAAGTACCATCAATACGTATAAAGAAAAGAGGATCAATTAATGAGCCCAATTTACTGTTTCTTTACTTTTTTTCTCTCTCTCTCTCTCTCAATTTTACTGCTATTGCCGGTAGGTAATGCTATTAATTACAAAAAACTAAAGAAGAAAATAAACCAGAAACTCTTCCCTCAGGCATTTTTACAGCGTTTGAAATACATAAATTTATGCCTTGTATTAATTAATTGTGTATTATTAAAAATAGTAATTTAATTTTGAAAACAGTTTTTTAAAGTTTATTTAATCAAAAAATTCAGTAAGAGAAAATTATTAATTTTACTATTAAAATTATTTTCATACTGTTTTTTGAATACCAAAAGTAAGAAACTTTCAAATAAGGTTAAAAATGTAATAATAATAATAAAAAAAAAAAATCACCTCCGGGAAGAATTGAACCCTGGGCGTCGAGAGGAGAAGTCGAGTACTTTACCGCTACGCCAACGGCTCAATGAGAATTTTTTTTTATTTTTATTCAATTCTAATCGATATCACGGTATAAAAATGAAATTTCCACACTATTTTGAAAATGAAACTCTATTTTTCCTTTGAAAAATTATTAAAAAAATTTATAAAAACAAAAAAATTTTTTTTTTGAAATTTACGGAGATTATTGAGATATAAAAAAAGGCAGTTTTGTATTTCAAAGACATATTTTTTTTTACCCCGAGAAGTCTACAAAAAAATTAGTGAAAGCCAACCAAAACCAGGAGTTACCATAAAGGCGTGGGTAGCGAGTAGTTGCTGCTGGATTTGCTGTTGAAGGTGATGGTGTGGTGGCGTAGGAGATGGAGACTCCTGTTCACCAATGACGTTATTGGAGAACACACCAACAATCAACCACAACCACGAGCGCCACAGCGGCAAACATAGGGAACAGACAGGCAGTCATACGTGTATTATATGCTCGATGTCATCACGTTGCACGACGATTATTATTATTATTATTATTAATATTATTATTATTTCGTAACATTAGAGATATATTTCCAAAGTGTGAATGTTAATCAAACTCTATTGTAAAACGCTCCTTTTCTCAAAGATGCTTTTTTCTACGTCGCGCCATTATTTTCTTTCTTTTCAATTTTTTTTTTTTTTTTTTTTTTGGTTTTCTATTTTTGCTTTCTGCTGTCGTGTCTCAAGTTTTTCTCATTTTAAAACTCTCTACAATTCTGTTTTGATATTTTTTTAATTTTCTCTTAAAAATGATTTTTCATTTTTTTGAATTATATTCTTCTTTATAAAAAAGCTATTCATAAAGCACACTTTAATAAAAAATTTATTTTTATTTATTAAAATGTACTATATATTTGGAATGCTTTGAATAAAAGTAAATATTACATTTATAAAATATATTTTCTAAATAAAAACTGATGATATTTTGTTCATAAATCGTAAAAATAGATTTTTTTTTAAAGTTTAAATTTATTTGAAAAAGCTGATAAAAATTTGTGAATAAAATTCTTTTATAGATATTGAAATTAAATAAAATTTTAACAAAAAAGTTAATGAACAAGTCTTTTATTAGTTTTCATTTTTTCTATATTTATTTTTAACAAATAAACTGTTATGTCTATTGAATATCTCTTTTGTTTAATATTTTTTATATTTTTATTTCGTTATTATAATTCTATTATTGCAATATTTCTTTTCAAATACAATTTGTAGTAAAAAACTATAAAAAAAAAATTTCATACAATTTAAATTAATTTTACTATTCAGTAAAAAACAAAGGTAAACGCAATTTATTTTCTCAAATAGAAAAATTAATAATTAATTAACTTAATTTCTAATTTAAAAAAAAAAATCAAACTCAGAATTGTAAAGTGTAAATGATTTCACAAATTGATAGTAATTTTGCAAATATTTTATAAAGCAATCGCTTTTGTCTTTTATTATAATTTTTTATAACTTAATGCAATAAGATTAATTTTTGTAATAATTTATATATAAATTCTAATATTGCCTCTGAACACGGGAAAACAAAGATAATGGCAGATGTTTATAGCAATTGTACACGTTTTTTAAAATATTAAATATATATTTTATATATATATGTTAAAACTAATTAAAGCGCTGGAGAAAAAGAGTAGATTTAAATACAGTTATTGCTTGTCAACTAAATTTTTAAAGAGTCAGAAAATTATTTTTATTTATCACATATGAAAATTAACATCAATCAGACCTGCATTAGAAGAAAAATAATAATATAGTAAAGAAAAAAAAAGGAAAGAAAAATACGAACAAAAAAAAAAAAAACTAAATCACACCCTAAATATAAATATCTAAAACACTTTAAAAATACTATAGAAAACTGCGTGTAAACGACAAAAACTCTCGAAAATCATGCAAAAAAAGGAAACAAAAAATTAATTTTTAAATAACAAACGTTAAAAGAAAGAAAAAGAATTTTTTTTTTTCTTTCAACTAAAATAACAGAAAAACTATATAATATACATACAGGCCTGAAAGACGTTAAGAAAAACTTGATAAACGAAAGCAAAAGCGTGACATAATCGCTAGAATGACACTGACGAGAAAACATGCGGCGTGCTAAATCCTTTTGTAAGTAGTTAATCATCTCCAAGATGCATGTCAGTCCAAAATTTTATTTTTTTAAATGAAAAAAAATTTTTATTTTTTTTTCGCATTTTTGCTTCTTTTATTTAAAAAAAAAAGAAAAAACTTTAAGGTTTTCGAAAAAAAAAGAAAATTTTTTAATTGCTTTCCTTGATATCAAGAATTATTGTAAAAAATTCAAATTTATTTTTTTGTTTTTTTATTATTTATAATAATAATTATTTATTACTTACAATAATAATAATTATTTATTATTTATAATAATAATTGTAAATTACTTACAATAATAATAATTATTTATTATTTATAATAATTATTATTATTTATTATTATATTCCCTTTCTGATTAAAAAAAAAAATTTAAAAGGTTTCCTTGATATCAAGGTTTATTTAAAAAAATTGAAATTTATTATCCTGTTTTTTGTATTATTTATTATTATTATTATTTTTTTTTATTATTTGATTAATCATAAAAATTCATTGATTATTCAACAAATTATTTTCACCGATTGCTAAAAATATATTTAGCGAATAATAAAAAAAATACAAATTTAAAAAAATCAATTTTTCTCTTCAAAAAAAATTTACCGAAAGAGAAAAAAAAATAAATTACAAAATATAATAAATTCAATATAATTGATTAATGAAAAAAAAAATCACATTTTGGACGTAACATGCATCGATAAGAAATTACGTGAAAATTGACTAAAATCTAAATGGAAAATTCTAAATAGCAATGGTTTCAACAAGGGATTGAGATCACGCGAGAAAAGATAAAAGCTATGGTCGTGTAATATAAAGTGGAGAAATATGATGCAAAAAAATTGTCAATAAAAAAAAAAAAAAAAAAAAAAAATATACGAAAAAAAAAATGGTTTAATCAAAACATACCACTGTAGGCACCTGACCAGGTACAAGTGCTTGGCCCGGTGTGAGCCCCATTTGTTGCATTAGTGCATTCTTCAGCGCTAAATGATTTCGTCCATTTATCAAAAGTTGATCTTTCAGGTGCTGTGGAGGATGGAAGTATTTGCACGGAGGCTTTTCTCGATTACATCGACCCTGAAAGAAGAAAAAATTAAATTAGTTAAAATAATTCAAAATCAATATTGTTTTTTAATAAATATAAAAACTTGACTATTTTTGATAAAAAATTGGTGCCATAATAGATTTTGGTACTAGTAATATTGGGGTTAAATATAAAAAAAAACCCTTTGGAGAAATTTTCAAAAAAAATACGATTTTTAGTTTTGGGGACTGTTTTAATCTTCAAATTACATTTTTTCGAAAAAAAAATCGCATAGTGGGTCTTTTGACTCCATATTTAGGGACAAGAATACCAAGAATCATCATTATTGTAAATTTTATCAAAATTGCCGAGGTCAAGTTGGTGCGCTCTCTACGATACGCAAAGGTGGCAGCGGTGGGATTGAAAAAAAAAATTCCAAAATACTGTTGGGTAATAATTTTTCTATAAATTATTATTGTCAGCACACTCTTTTAATTTTAACGATATTCCTAATGAGATATATTAATTAAATGTGCAATAGAAATAATTATAAATGACAGGCAGATATAGAGAGAGATGAAATTTTGAAAGTGAACACCATCCTGATATGAAGTTTTGAAGCAAACTCCGGTGACTGTTTACAAGCAAGGAGCAACTCCTCGTTACAAACTCAAACAGCAAGCTGCTCTCATATCATGGAATTGCGTTAAGTCGAGCGCGCGACTTGGCAAACTGAACTCGGATCTTGCTATCAAGCTACACGAAGTATAATCTCACGAGATTGTTGCTAAAGGTGCCGTTTAATAACTATAGCCTTTCAGAAATGGTGGTAAAGTGTCTTGCACACATATATACATATATACACATACAAGGGCTTATCATCCCTAATATCACAAAGTGCTCCTCATTTAGTTTACGTTGTTCTACGTGAGTGGCTGAACCTCAAAAGAGCATCTCCTAATATAATATATATATATATACATACAATTGATATTCCATCTAGTGTTTTGCAAACACAAAAGTTACAGAGAGCAAAATATATTTAATAATATAATGACCAAAAACATGGATGGCAAATGATGATACTAATTAGAGTCTTAACAATATTGGCTCAAATTAAGTTAACCAACGAGAGAATTCTGATAGAGAGAGAGAGAGCCAAGTACTTGGTTACAAACATCGTCTTAAGACTTGAGCCAGGCCACAACCTAAGTCTTCCAGAAAGCCAATGGCTTTAGGTAATAACTGCCTGTGAACACCAACTCGCTCCTCCCTTTGGTTAATGTATTGCCTAATTGGAAACCTAGCTTATATACTTGTTAAACTTACATTCATTTATGTTGTCTCAAAATTAATTCCTACTTAATACTCGTAATAAATTAGTATCAATTATCGCAAATAACGATATTTTCTCTTTTTCCTTCTTAACTTTAATAGCCCACTAACTAATAATTGGAAAAGCAATAAAAATGAAATTTATTTTTAGAATATAACTAGAAAAATATTTTTCTTGTAAAATTCTTTTTTTTTTTTATTTTACTTTCTCAATGGAAAATATTGATTGGTTTTGAAAATTGAGTTTACATGAAATCTCGTTTTCATATCTTCGAACAAAATATAAATCATATTTTACGACAATATCACTGTATTCGCATGTGACGCATTTATAACTTTGGAAAAAATATATTGTTATTTCAAACAAAATATAACTTTGATTATATTTTAAATTTTACTTTCTATTTTTCTTTAAATCTGAATTTGTAAAATTGCATTTATAATTTACTTTTTGCTTTTGACTTAGAAAATTTAACTAAAAGTAAAAAAAAAATTTTTTTTTTAGTAAAATTTAACTAATTCAAAAGCAAAAAGTGAGGGGTTCACTTAAATTTTTTACTAATTTAAATTTAGAGAGTTGATTTTTTTAAACAAAAATTTTATTTTCTACTATATTGGAAGATATTGTATAAAATTTTAGATTATATATGGGGAAACGGGAAATTTTCATTCAAAATTTTTTTTGGTCAAAACATTTTTTTTTCGAAATCTCTATGAAAAATAAGAAAATAGGTAGGTATTTTTTTATTTGATAAAATAGATAGAATAGAATAATTTTATTTATATTTAAACGTTAGAAATTGTAAGTTTCAGAATATTGTAAAAAAATAAAATTTTGAATTAATCTTGAATTATTTTACTCCGTAAAATAAAATCACTGCAAGTTTATTCAATGAATTGGATAAATTTTTAAATTCATAAAATTATCACAGGCAAAAATTGCGAAAACTTTCTGAATTTTGACACAATTTAAATTAATTATTATTATTATTCAAAAAGAATAATAATTATTGAATTTCTTTTTTAAAATAAATAATCTTAATCACGAGTACAAAGTAATAATTAGTTCCAAGAAAAATTTTTTACGTGCTTTCTAAAAAGGGACATAAGCAAAAAATTATAGGTTATGTTTTGCAGTGAAACATACACTGTAAAAATGGTTTTAATTTTACTATTTAAATAGTAGAATTACAAGATTCTGTAACAAATTTCGTTACAGAATTATGTGATTTTACTGCACTCAATTTGACAATATTAATGATTTTGAGGTTAGAAATACAAGATATCGTAAACTTACAGTACAGTGTATAGCGATTCCTCGCATACCCTATATGTAATTTTATGGACGAATGTAAAGTTACATTTTTAAGTTAATTTACATTTTGAAAATGTGAATATCATGAATTTTGTAAAATTACTAAATAAAAAGTAAAAAAGCAATTTTTCCATTGTAAAATCACATATATTGATAGAAAAATACATCGACAATTAAATTTTCTTTAAATTTAAAAATTTGTATACTTTTGCATTTTTTTTTTGCCTGATTTCGTTTACTAAACAACTATTTTAATAATCTGTTATAATTAAATTAATGTCGTTTCGTATGTCGTCTTGTTACATCGGGTGCTTCGAATCACAATTATTATAGTTAAATTTATTAAATTTACAACTTTTAGTAATTTTACAGGCGCTAGTGAATCCACATAACCTCAAAGTACAGTTACTATATCCTGTAAAAATGTCCCACACAGTGTAAGTTTTTTACCTCGCATACACTGTATGTAAAGTTAAAAAGAAATTTATTACAGTGTACAAATAATAGAACGCAACCTTTGCTCCTAAACCGTGCGTTGATTGGCTGATCAAATTCCTCTACTGGAAGTGGCGCGAAACTCCTTCAAATTTGAATCCTGTCTTAACTAAATTTATAGTTATTGTTAATAATTTATTTATTTTTGTATTTTTAAAAATTGATTGTATTAAAAAACCTGTTCGATTTCAATATCGATGTGAAATTGATTAGTCGGGGGTTTTTGGGATCGCTGATTACGAATCTGACATTAGTTTTTCAAAATTCAAAATGGCGGATCCAATATGGCGGACGACAAAATTAAAAATTGATCGGATTCACTTGAAACTTGTTACTCGGGGGTTTTCGGGGTCGCTGATTACAAATCTGACATTAGTTTTTCAAAATTCAAAATGGCGGATCCAATATGGCGGACGACAAAATTAAAAATTGATCGGATTCACTTGAAACTTGTTACTCGGGGGTTTTCGGGGTCGCTGATTACGAATCTGACATTAGTTTTTCAAAATTCAGAATGACGGATCCAAAATGGCGAACAATTTTTCAAAATATATCGAATTCTCTTGAAACTTGTTTCTCGGGGGTTTTCTGGGACGTTGATTATGAATCTGTCATTAGTTTTTCAAAATTCAAAAGGGCGGATCCCATATGGGGAACGACAAAATTAAAAATTGATCCTACTCGCTTGAAATTTGTTACTCGATGGTTTTTGGGAACAATTTAAAGTTTGAAAAAACTCATGTCAGATTCGTAACCAACGACCTCGAAAACCTTAAGATACCAAGTTTCATAAAAATCCATTAAAATTTTTTTCAACACACTTTTTGGCCCAAACAATGGAAATTCGTGTCAAATACTCATTGGATCATGAAAAATTTTGAATAGAATTTAAAATAAAATAAAGAAAGAAGGAAAAGAAACGAAATTGAATTATTATGTTTTTACAGCTCTAATTTTCCAATATACGTAGGTATATATATATATAAAATTGAGAGTGTTTAAAGGTGAAAGTTGGTTTGAAAATAAAGTGTGAAATTTGTGTTGAAGAGCAAGGAGATCTCTTGTGATTTTGGTTTGAAAAGCAGTCTCTCTTTTTCACCTTGACTAAAATCCTGACATGGAAGATGGTCGAGAAACAGGATCCTTCAGACCCGTGGTAACCCCACTTTATCTTGTCACCGACGCGACTCGACGACATCGTTCACTATTCCATGCCATTCAAGTCCTACGATCCTACCTTCATTGCTCTCTCTCTCTCTCTCTCTCTCTCTTCCTCCCTTTTTGGTCGTTGCAGCACGCCATACCGGGAGTCAAGCACCCTATGTGTGTGTGTGTGTGTGTGCGGGGGAGTAGGGAGGGTTAGGGTGCAAGATTACTAGGATTTGCGCCTAGATTTGCATATCGATTTTCCACCAAGAGACTCCTTCATATATGGCAGCAAACGGCGCACAATTTGCCTTAATTTCGCGTAGGGCGACAGCAAAACTTGCCCATATCATCTTGGCTCCCACCTGCAATATGAGATTTTCAAGGAAAAAGAAAATAATAATAAAAGAAGACTGTCGACTAGAGAAATTTGCTTACACTGTCACGTGGCATTTGTTACAACAAAAAAAAAAAGAAGAAATCTCACGCTGATTCTCTAATAGAATAAGAAAAAAAAGGTTTTGCTATTCACAGAGAATCCGGAGTGATAAAATTTTGAAAATAAGAATTAGAACATTAAGGCGATAAAGTTTTAAATTTCCTCAATTGCGAAAAAAACGTCAATTGAAATAATTTAATTTTGAATTTTTCAGGTTATGTTCGTAGTTTTGTGCTTTAATGTAATTTTAAGGTTATGTTTACTAATTTAAACTTTAAAGTGAGCTCTTGATCTAAAAACTCTAATTTTAAGGTTACTTTTGTCGACTTTAATCTCAGTGTCCTTTTAATTTTTTAGTACATCTAATTACATAAATTCTGTACTTCCGGTTTGACGGCATTTTGAAAAGTCGTGACAATTCTATAATAATAATAATAATTTTATTAGTTTGAGACTTATGGTATAAACAATATATACGCCTTACGTCACGAACTAATAAAATTATTATATAGAAGTGTCACGACTTTTTAAAATGCCGTCAAACCGAAAGGACAACATTTATTTATGCTGTTGGGTGTATTTTGACCTTTAAGGCGCTTCCAGAATAGGTGCAAAAGCCAAGTACAAGTGCAAGTCCAAGTTCAAATCCCATGAGTGCAAGAGAGATAGATAGACTACCTATCTCTTTCGCACTCATGAGATTGGCACTTGGACTTGGCTTTTGCACCTATTGTAGAAGCACCTTAAAACTTTAACCTAATTTTGAAGATAAGTTCTAACCTCAAACCTAATGATCTCTTTTCTTTTTTCAGGGCTAAAGTACTAACAAACCTAAAAATGTAACCTTAAAATTAGTTGATAAGTAAACTAAAAAACATTTATGTAAAATCTAATACTAAGTAATATTTGTTAAAGCACTGTGTCCTATTTTAAAAGTGGTAAAAATACTGAAAATGTAAAACTGCCCTATATTTAAAGTGTGAACATAACTTTGTTAAATATGGCAATTTTACAAATTTTGATGCATAATTCCCATAAATTTTAGTTTACTTATCACCTAATTTTAAGGTTATGTTTTCAGATTTGTTAGTATTTTTGCCGTGAAAATTGAAAGATCATAAGTCAAGTTAGATTTGAGGTTAAAACTTAACTTCAAAATTACGTCCAAAATTCAGGGTCAAAATACTAACAAAACCAAGAGGACATAGATTAACATCAGTATAAATAACCTCAAAATTAAATCCATTCAAAGTGGCAAACATAACGTCAAAATTCAAGGTACAATAATTTAAGATCTTAGATCAACAACCTAGGTTAAAATCAGTAAACATAAAAATTTGAGGTTAAAATCACATTCAAAATATTGACAAACCTAAAAACATAGATTCTTGAAACGACGATGAGATCTTTTTGTAATATCGGGTTATATATATATATATATATATATATATATATACAAACAAATCATAAATGTTATTTAAAATTGAAAAATCGCCTGAAAAGAATTGAAAATCGATATCGAAACATAAAACGATCAGCGGCAGTAAAAACTTAAATATGTAAAAGTGACTGGTGGGAAACGTTCAGTGTGCTTTTTTTCTTATCGCCACGATCAAAATCGTATTTCGTCGGAACGTATCTGATTGAAATGGATACAGTGACAATACTTTGCCATAAAGTTTATGTGTTTAAAACCGTATTCAGAAGCGTTGTGCGATTCTTCCTAATTCGCGAGAGAGAGAGAGAGTTCACTGAATTTAATAAATATTAAAGCCGGTTATTCGGCACGTGTGAAACATTAAACATTGCGTCTGCTTATATTTTATGAGTGTCATCCTCAAACATTATAAAGAGATAAATTTACTAATAAACGGATATGGTATTGCAGACAAGACAAAATGACTATTGTACTAATGATAGGAAACACTGATAGTGTCTCCGCGGGGTTTTCGCACATAACTCTTTAAATTTCCTCTCGTTAACATATACATATACTTTTAGTTATCGATTTTCCATGTGTTTATTTTGTTATCATTTGCCAATCTTAATCACGGTATTTTTTTTTCTCTCACTGTCTCACTAGTAATTTTAAAAACATAAAAACTGTACTTGTTGATATTCAATAGCAGAGGACAGTTAACTGTACGAAGTGATTAGTGTTTGTTTTTAAAATCAACAGATGGCGCTCCCTACTGTGTAGGTACAGCAGTTATCTCTTTTATCAGTGCTACTTATTTTTCTAATGAATTATTTACCGGTCTATTTCTGTATTTTTCTAATATTTTATCTAAAAGTAAAAATATGTAAAATTTTTACACCTTTTTGTCAACTAATATTAGTCTTTGACTGTATTCTTAGTTATTAGTCATTTCTAAAGCAAAAAATCAGCCGTAATTTTTAACTAATTTAGAAATTAGGATCACTTATTTTAATAAATAATAATTTTATTTTCGAAGCAACTAAATGAAAAAATACAATTTAAAATAAGACTCAAACACTTAAGCAAAAAAAATTTACTGTTTCTAAATCTCTTTATTTCGATTTTTGGTGAAATAATCATTTTTTTTCTCTACCCCGTCAGAAAATTTCCCCATATAAGCTCTTATATCGAAATGGGAAATAAATTCCGCTAATTCGACAATACATTTCGAGAAAATGTTCGAATCGTACATTTTATGGAGATACAGAGACGTCGCTAAAGTGGACCTTGAGCACATAAAGAAGTTTTATGAACCCAAGAACGGACTGTTTTATTCGAGACGTTAGACTAGTGGTCAAATTCATATCAGAAAATGTAAGGAGGGAAACGTTTACATGCTCGTATAAAAGTGGGGAACAAAAATCGAAGTATAGAGTCGTTAATAAAAGAAAAAACAAAAGTTGAATTCTAAATCTCGCATTAAATACCAAAATACTTGAGCAAGATTAAAATTTTTTAAATTACATATCCGAAAAAAAGTTATATATATATACATTTAATCAGTTGGTGATTCTGATTGCATTTTTCTTGATGCTTGTATTTTGATTCTTTTCACTCTCTTTTCTGTTTGCTCAATTATTTTTCCTTTCGACTGTGATCGATCGTCGTGTACTCTCTCTCTATATATATATTATATGTTTCATCTTCATTTAAAAAAAAAAAAGAAACGAAACTTTCTTCTACTTTTATCATTTCATTTTCCAAGGAAGCCATTTTCATGTACTTCTGTTTTATTTTTCATAATATCAAGAATAGGAGTGTGAGAGGGGGGTCAGATATACATTTTTTGCATGCTCTCAATATTCAGATTGCTGGTTTAATAAAAAATTATCGATTTTAAAAATAGCAATACTGATTTACGTTTTTTTCATAAGACTTTCTTTCTTGCGTCTGTTTTTTTTACAGAAAACGAGGAAAACTGTTCAAAAAAAATAAATAAATAATCAGTTCGCAAAAAGTTAGGATAGGTTAAATTAGGTTATGTCAGATTAAAATAGGATATATTATTCCAGGTTAGGTTAAATTAGGTTATGTCAGATTAAAATAGGATATATTATTTTAGGTTAGGTTAAATTAGGTTATGTCAGATTAAAATAGGATATATTATTTTAGGTTAAGTTAAATTAGAATAGGTTAAATTAGGTTAGGTTAAGTTAGGCTAGTTTGTGTCAGGTTAAATTAGGATAGATTATTTTAAGATAGGTTAGATTAGGTTTGCTTAGGTTAAGTTAAATTAGGTTAGGTTAGGCAAAATTAGGATAGGTTAGTTTAGGCCAGGTAAAATTAGGTTAGGTTAATTTATTAGATTTAGTTAATTTAGGATAAGTTAAATTAGGTTTTGATTTAAACTAGGTTAGTTTAGTTCAGATTAAAGTTGGATAGATTAGGTTAGATTAAATTAAGTTAATTTAAATTAGGCTATAGGTTAAATTAGATTAGGCTATAGGTTAAATTAGATTAGGTTAGGATAAATCTGGAATTTAAATTTCTACGGATGTTTTAACTACATATAATATAGAAACTTTCTATTCAAACAGATTTTGGATCATTTTTAGTCGAATTTCCTTTTGTTTGAGGACCGGTGTGACAGCGCATAGACGGTGGCGTCCTGAACTAGAATATAATTTGTTTCGTGTTATTTTAACACCAATTTTAAATTAAAATATAACACTTTGTTTCTCCTGTGTTACTTTAAAAAGAATTCCAAATTTTTTTTAAAAATCCGTTGTCCTAAATTTTGTTCATTGGAGAAATTTTCAGTGAACTAGATGAAAATTTAGTTTTTCACTTTATTCATTTATTTCACTTTATGTCAAGGTGAAGAGATAATTTTTCCTTTAACACAAATTCAGGAATCAAGAGTGAAAGAGTGAGAGAGAAACCAATTTAGAAAGGTCTCCATCTTTATATAAAACGGGCTAATAAACCTTAACCCAGTGCGGAAGAAGCTGGAAACAGGATTAAGACATAAAAGTTGGTACCTGATGCAGAGCTCAGCTCGTAACTCGACAGTCCATGCAATTTATATCTTCTATCGTAATTTACGAATCGTGTGTTTGGTACAAACATCGTATCCGTAAATTGGAAATAAAGTTTTCACGTTGACACTAGACGTGAGTTAGGAAGTTATGGTACATCGTAGCTGTATGTTGACGAGTCGACAAAGAGAGAGAGAGAGGAGTATGTGTGAGAGATAGAGAATGTATGAGAGAGAGAGAGAAAGAGAGAGTCAAGAGGATTCGAGAGAATAGACTATGGCAAGTTTGATGCAATTCCGGACAGGTTGGTCACGTCCTAACCCTGAAGTTGTCGCCACAACTCCTTCTGACGACCTCTCTATATTTCGCTCGTCCGGGTCTCTACGTACCTCTCGTGTATTTGGTCCTCTCTTTCCGTTTCTCTCCCGCTCTCATCGCACCTCTCGTCAAGTTTCAAGAACCGAGTTAATTCGAAAACTACAAGTACCAAAAAAAAAAAAAAAAAAAAACCCCACTTCTTTAACTTAGACTTTTTGTACTATCGGCGTTAAAAAAACTTATTCCCACTTTACCGGATGAACTTGGGTCAGAGATTGGATCAGCGATTCTGTTTTACGACAGATTCTCTTTTTCGAGAAAGAGGAGAGAGAAATATAGATATAGACGAAAGAGAGAGAGAGAAAGACGCGTAAGGTCAGTCAGCAAGTTAACAAGCTTATCGTAAAAGACTTGCTTTCTTGAATTGTGTTACAGTCTCAGGATATCGAAAAAGTCCACCCCTTATGTTATTTTTTTTTTTCTTATACCACTTTCGACAATCTAACGACATTAGGAAACAACTTTTCAAATCTTGCAAATCGAACAAGAAATCATATTACATTCTACTGATCAAATATATATTTTTTTGGGGTATATCAGAAAAAAAAATGGTAAATTTGATTTTAAGAATCTACATTACAGATTCAAAACAGAAAAAATAAAATTCTAATTAACTTTTATATACACTTTATAAAACGTTAATTTTTTACACATAGAACAGAATTGTGCTTTTGTATATACGTGAATAATATTTTGAATAAATATAATAATAACATTGTACGGATGAAACAATGTGCATGAGCACACAACAGGAACGTAATTACCAAATAAGCATTAATTCAAACTCGGCATCTCTTTCTCAAGCTAACCAACTTACGATATCATAATACTCCCCCAATGAAACTCAAAGCAGAGAGAACATTCTCTGAATATAAATGAAACACTAGCTGCAGAAACAGTTTCAAAGCGCGCGCACACACACACAACAACAACCAGTGTCACAATCAGATAATAATTTTCATGTGCGCGCTATTTTCCTTATTGCAAACTTCTATTCAAAATTTTACTTTAGAATAGAAACAAAAATGCATGTGGAGTTTTAAATATGGATTTTCATTTTAAAGATATTGTTGAATTATGTAAAATGAAAAAAAATAGATTTTGATCAACTTTTTTTTTTGAATATTTTTATAATTGAGCTGGAGGATCGAAAAAGGGCATATAACTCATTTGAATTACATTAGTTATGTGCCCATCTTTGATCCGGCAGGTCAATTATGCCACAATGAAAAAAAAGTTTAATTTTTATCCAGAGAATGGTATAAAAATTATACGCAACAAATTTTACCGCATAGTTGAGGACGCCACTGTCTATGCACTTTAGCATTAGCTAAAATTATCCGTAACAAAAATAATACCAGGTTTTTTCTGTGTGAATTCTGTCCTAACCTAAAAATACAAAAATTGCAATTCACCTTTTTTGACTGTTTAAAATTGAATCCGTTATACACATATTAATTCTAAGGTAATTTTTAGGTTCTTTATTCTTAAATACACTATTTTGCAAACCGATCAAGAACTAATTCATAACCTAAAAACTATCAAACCTAACCTCAAAAAGTGCAACAAACTATCAAAATATGTACTTATATCCCACACTGTAAAAATTTCCACAGTAATTTTACAACTTCGGAATTTGGAAAAAAGTGACCCCTGAAAACAAATTATCAGCACATTGTAAATTTACAAGACGGAAAATCAGAAGGTATCATAACCTAAAAGTTGTTTTTATTTTGTAAATTTTTTACTTATTATGTTTCCTTCAATTAAATAAGTGTACTTTTTTTATGTGAAATACCATTTTATGCACCGAAAAAAATCCTCTTGTTTCAAGAGGATTCCTCTTATTTCAATGCATATTTTCCTCTAGTATATGCTGCAAAAGGATGTCCTCTAGGTTTAAGAGGATTGTCCTCTATGTAAAATTATTCCTCTTTATTTAAGAGGATACTCTTATTTTAAGAGGAAAATATCATCTTAAAAAGAATTCTGAAATAATAAAAATGCAATCATCTAATTTGTATGTCATAGATATAATCTATAAAATTAAAAGAAATAAAATTTGTTATTCCATGATTTACATCTATTTGAGTATAAATAAATTGAAATTGATTTTAATTTTTTTTGAATAAATCAACTAAATCTATTTTTAATAATATTTTTATGCGCAAAACGTATAATTCATTAAATTTGAAAATTTATTTTAAATAAATTTTCAAATAAAATTAAAATAAATAAAAATCGTAATAAAATAAATTTTTAAATAGCATAACCTCAAAATTATTTAAATTTTCTTAAAAATTACTTTTAAAAATTTCTTTTACCTACAAAAATAGGCACGTATTGTCTTAGAATTTAGAGGAATATTCTTAAACATAGAAGATTATTCTAAATTCTAAAGAGTATTATTTTTATTCTAAAAAGATTATTCTGAATATAAGAAGAATGCTCTAGAATAGTCCTTTTGTTTCGATCCTCTTGAAATTAGAGAAAAATATTCTCATTTAAAGAGTAATACTCTTGTTTTAAGAATAAAATTCAAGAGAATTCTGTAAGAGGAATTTTCCTCTGAATACAAGAATATTTTTTTTCGGTGTGATATTAAAATACATAAATAAAATTCTAACACTCAATAATTGTCAGTATAATGAAGTGCCATATAAAAAAAAAATTATAAGTTTTACAAAACAATTTTTTTTATTTATAAAATTTTTTTAATTACTAGCAGTTGAGTGTTGGGATTTTATTTATGTATTTTATAAAATGGTATTTTACATAAGAAAAGTATATATTTAACTAAAAGAGATCTATGAAGTGAAAAATTTACAAAATAAAAACAGATGTTAGATTATGTTATCTTCTGATTTTCCGGTTTATAAATTTATAACGTGTTGAAAAAACCTATTAAACAATAATTTTGAAAAACCATCCGAATTTTATTTATATTTCATTTTCTACATTTGAAAAATTATTTTTTGAGAAACATTATTTTGGTGAAAAATAAGTTTTTGAAATAACAGATTGAAAGAAATTAGTAATAATTGAAAAAAAGAGTTTTTCTAGTTAGATAGTCATTACAAGAATTAAGAATTGCCAGTGTAGGTAAAATCGGATTGGAAATCTGACGGAAAAGCAAAACTCAATAAATCTAGAGATAATAGAGAAGAGATTGGTTTTATTCTTCTGATAGCTATATATGTCCATTGGGAGGGGTTTTTTTTTTAATCATTGATTCTGATGATGAAGAGGAAAGGAAAGGAGTGAAAGTGGTATATGATATTGTCAGGGGAAAAAAAAAATTAAAACAAGGAAACTATAATGGAGCGCGAAATAGGGAGACAAAAAAATAGAAAAATTATATTTTCTTTTAAAATTACAAAATATTTAAAAATTTGTAGAAGAAATTATAATTGTAATTTCATTTTGACTTACACTTCGACTTCCAACTTACATTTTCACTTTTTGTCAATAAAAATTTTTAATAAAAATCAAAGTCAAAATCAAAGTCAAAATGAAAAACAAATTGAAAGTCAAAAAATGAAAATCATAGAGACAAAGTGAAAGTCAAAGCGGAAGAGAAAGCGATAGTCAAAGTAAAATTTATAGTGAAAGTCAAAGTCAAAGTGTATAAGTCGAAGTCAAACAAGTAAAATTCTAAGTGGAAGTTAAAATGAAATTAAACAATCGCAAAAGAATGGTAATCGGAAATCGATTAATTATATCGCTATATCACAAATGGAGTAGTAAATAAAAGAATTAAAAGGAAATTTGTGGTGGTAAATCGGAAGAGAGAGGATGAATTAAAGGGAAGGGGTAGAGACAGTGAAGGGAGAGAATGGATTATTTCGAGAAAACTGAGTTATCGGTTAATGAACACCCTCCCTCTGTAACTCCACGGAAAGGGAGTGTTGAAGGACTCTAGACTCTAGTGCAGCGTACAGACCTAGGTCGTGACTCTCGAGGTTAAGGGTTGCTCGCCAAAGTCCCGATATTCTTCCCTAATACCGTACCGACAATTGCGGACCTTTACTCTTGTCACTCTGTTCACCAACTGACTGTGAATATATATATATATATGTATAAAATTTAGTAGTGTTTGCGAGTATTCGAATTCTTAGGCGTTTGTGATTCGTCAGCACAATTAAACGAATTAATTTGGCGATTCTTGTCGAGGATCATCGGTTCCCCCTTTTTGCTCTCTCTCTCTCTCTCTCTCTCTGCTTCTCCTTTATTTCTCTCTTCCCCGATTTTCCGCATAACGCAATTTTACGATGCTGGATCAACGTTGTCAAGTAATTCACATTTTGTTCCATAAAGCCGCGCGTTCATAATTTGCAGAATTACAATATATTTCAAGGATTTAGTTATTTTTCTGATTATATCGCAAATAATGGGATTATGTAAATTTTTTGTTTTCTTTTTACGTTTTTAAGAAATTGAGATTTTTTTTTTATTTTTCTCGAGGGTTTTTTTTGTAATGGATTTTGAAAATTATAACCTCAACACTAAAAAAAAGGGTTTTCGTTTTGACAACAAAACGTTTGGTTGGTATTTTTACTCTCTAAATCTGAATTAGTAAAAATGTTTACTAATTTGAATTAGTGACTCACTTTTTGCTTTAGAATTAGTTAAATTTTACTAATTTTGTTAGTAAAAGTTACTAATAATTAGTAAAATTTTACTAATTCAGAAGCAAAAAGTGAGTCACTAATTCAAATTAGTAAACATTTTTACTAATTCAGATTTAGAGAGTAAGCAATCAAAATTTTTCTTTTGCTTCAACAAAATTTTGCTTGTTTCAATCAAACTCTATATCACAGTTAATTTAAAATGATCAAACTGATACCAAAAGTATCAAATTGATGTAATAATTTGGATCATTTTGGTACTTTTAATATTGATGCTTTCAAATTAACTGCGTGTATAGTTAAGACAACAAAAATCCTTTTTTTCCTAATTTTAATTGTATCAAACAAAGTTTTATTGAGAAAATCAAAATTTTGTTGAAGGAACCAAAAATAAATTTTTTTTTGCTTGTTTAAGCAGCAACCAAATGTTTTGTTGTCAAAACCAAACCCTTTTTTTAGTGGATATTTTATAGGATTTTGATTCTTTGAGCTAGTCAAAACTTCCGTTGTTTTATTATATATAATATTTACGCTAAAAACAAAATTTATTTGATTCCAGTAATCGGTTACTTGATTATTATCAAATAAATATTTACTTGAATCAAATAATTTTTATTTATGTCAATTAAATTTTATTTGTGTCAATTAAATTTTATTTGTGCCAATTAAATTTTATTGGTTTCAAATACAAAAATTATTAATTCAAATAAAGTTTATTTAATTCAAATAAAAATTATTTGGTTTAAGTAAATATTTATTTGATAATAGTCAAGTAACAAATTACTTGAATCAAATAATCTTTTTTTTTCACTGTATTATTAAAATTATTATATTGTTATATTATTATAATATTTATTATCAAAATTATTCTATTATTATAATATTGAGAAAATTTGCATTAGTATTAGTTAGTAGTATTAGTAGTTGTTGTTAATTCAAAAAATGATCAAAAAATTATAGAAACTCAAAAAGAATAATTTACATAGATACAGAAATACATAGTTTTAGATTTTTTTTCAAAAATAATTTATAATTTTGAAAATTTTAAACAAATTAGAAATTGAATTTAAAACAAAATCAATTCACTCTAAATTTTAAATTAGTGAAAAGTGAGCTACTATTTCACATTAGTACACGCAAAAAAATCTTCGCCTGGAACAGCAATAAGTTTCTCTGGAAAAGCGATATATTTCCTTAGAATAGCGAAAACTTTCGTTGTTTTAGTGAAACATATCGCTGTTCTAGATAAAGATTTTTTTGCATGTAAGAATTTTTACTAATTTTTAATAAAATATTACTATTTGATTTAGTAGTTTCAATTTTTTTTACTAAAGTTTTAGTAAAAAGTGACTAAAAATTAGTGAAAAAAATTCTTACTAATTTAAATTAGTATTTTACTTTTCACTAATTCAAAATTTAGAGAGAGAGAAAAGTATTTATGCATAAAAACAATTTTGGTAACATAATTTAAAAATATTTTTAAGTTATGTTACCAAAATTGTTTCCTATGCATAAAAACTTAAATTTAATTAAAATTTCCAATTGTTTAAAATTTTAAAAATTAAATTATTTAAAATTTCACTCAATTTTTTTTTTAAATTTAAATCTTTCTTTTCTTTAAAAAATACACAGTTGAATTAACTTTTGTTCCGATTCTTTCTCTGATTCTTTCTTAGACTTTACTTTAGTTGTGAAGAAAAAAATAGGTCATAAAATCAATTTTCTTTCGAAAATTTATAAAAAAAATTTTATTTTTTTTAAATTAATTATCGTTTAAATTTAAAATAGATGGAATAAAGATTTGTTTAAGGGGGGAAAAAATTTCTAAAAATACACGTGATTTATAAACCTAAAGAGAGAGAGAGAGGTCACTAAGAAGTGTTTCGATTAATGATGTTAAAGGTCGTTAATATATCTTCAGTGACAGAAGTAGAAGACACACAGAGTGGCTTTCGTTGCAAAGTGAATACATATATATAAAGCTATAGATATATATATATATATATATATATATACAATATAGCTTAACAGGAAACAGTGCCATTGTCTAGGACCCCTTGACGACTTCCTGTTCGCAATATTTCGACCGGACTCGCGAATCGTACATTTAATGGGGATTTCCAAGCCTTGGGAACAGCAGGTGGTCACGCACCTGGAGAAAGAGAGGAACAGAGAGAGAGAGAGAGAGACTTTAAGCACACGACGACTGTTTTGTGGTATGATTGTATTTCGTGTGTGAAATGAGACGACGACAACCCCTCACGATACGTGGTTTTATAAAATTTGCAGCTCTTTAACTATGCTATATATACACACGAAAGTTTTTTCCAGAAAAAATATTTAAAAAACAGCTGCATACCAGATGATTAAAAATAGTTTTGTGTAATTTTCTTCAATAATAATAATAATGATAAGAATAATAATATTGCGTGTGCTTGAACTAGATTCATATCGTTTATTGGTGTCTGTGCGTGTGTATTTATAAATAATTGTACTCAAGTATATTTCGCGGAAATAAATGAAATTTTTTTGGCGCATTTCAAACGTTTTGAACAGGTTATTTAAATAATTGTTTTAAATTAGAAGAAAAAAACAGGGAATTGAAAATAAAGCAGGAAACAAAATACTTACCCACATAATTATCAAGTAATAATTAAATTAATAAATAATAAAAATAATAATTATAATTATAATTTTCACTCACATTTTCACATTAACTTCAACTCTCTAAATTTGAATTAGTAAAATTTTCAACTAATTTCAATCAATGAGTCACTTTTTGCTTTTGAATTAGTTCAATTTTACTAATTCGATAGTAAACAATTTTTTACTATTAATTAGTTAAATTTTACTAATTCGATAGTAAAAAATTTTTTACTATTAATTAGTTAAATTTTACTAATTCAAAAGCAGAAAGTAAGTTACTACTTCCAATTAGTTGAAATTTTTACTAATTCAGATTTAGAGAGCAAAATTAAATAAGTATAATTTTTATTTTCACTTTAATTAATTATAATCTTCACTTTCATTATCATATTCACTTCTATTTTCACTTCCACTGATTAGAAATAAATGAAAGTGAAATTGAGAGTGAAAATTAAAATCGTTAGAAGTAGAAATTAAAAGTGAAAATGAAACATTATACTAAAAAAAGGGTTTGGTACTTACAACCAAACGTTTGGTTGGTATTTAAGCAACCAAATTTTTTTTCTTGAATCAACAAAATTTTGGTTGTCCCAATCAAACTTTAGTTAGGACAACAAAATTCCTTTTTTTCTAATTTTGGTTGTGTCAAACTAATTTTGGTTGAGACAATTAAAATTTTGTTGATTCAACAAAAAAAAAAATTTGGTTGCTTAAATACCAACCAAACGTTTGGTTGTCAATACCAAACCCTTTTTTCAGTGTAGAATCTGTAGAAGTGAAAGTGGAAATGTAAGTGAACATTAGTATCAGTGAAAGTGAAAATATTGGTGAAAATTAGATTCAGTGAAAGTGAAAAAGTAATTTCCCAATCGACTCTCTGGAAAGTTATCCCCTTTGCTTTTATTTTCCAATTTACTAACTTTTAATAAGTCACTTCGCAAAAAAAAAATTATCGATATTTTTTTCCACCTCTGTAACTCTACGTTATACACTGTAAAACGAAAGGTATTAATTTAATACCGATTTTAGGTACTAAATTGTTATTTGGTTCTATTTTGATACCTAAAATTGGTACTGTTTTAGTACCTTCTTTTTACAGTGTAGAAAGAAATGAACAAAAAAGCAAAGAAAACAAAAGTGTAAAAATGAAAAGAAATATGAAGAAAAAGTACAAGAGCTCACGAAAATGAGATAAACTGAGGTAAAAAAAAAAGTGTAAAATGAATATCTAAACAGAAAGAGAACATTCTTGCGGAGTGAATTCACGAGCATAAATGGACTTAAGAGAGTGAGTCTGAGAGAAGAGCTCTCGAGTGGCTTTTGTGTGTGACTTTTTTTTTTCCACGTATACTTTTAGCACTAATTCCCAGCAACAAATGGCATAATCTTAGTACAATTCGTTTTGGATTCTAGAATTAGGTTGGCTGGTATTCTTTTGAAAGATTACGTACATTTTATATATATATATATATATACATATAAACGTAAGGAAACTCAAGGCGCCTTTGATGTACAGAGGATAGAAGCAACAGACACCCTGGACTTAAATGAGGATGAGGATGTTACGGAAAACGTGCTCGAAACCGGGAGCGTTTTTTTCCCTTATCTGCTATTTTCCCTCTTTTCTTCAATTCGTACTTTCTTTTTCCTTCTTCGTCACTTAGATTCCAGAAAAATTCCTTCTCTCACTCTCTAGGGTTTTTTTTTTCTTTTTTTTTCTTTTTTTACCTTTGAGAGTTCCTCCAGACGACCTTCGCTTTTTCACGCGAGGATCAACCAAGAACTACTTTCTTTGATGCTCCTAATTCACTAAATTATTATTCTTTGAGGGACTTCTTTTGTCGTTGTCGACGCTTCACTAAGAGACAAAAAAAAAAAAAAAGAGAGAGAGAGAGAATATTTTTCAGTTCCATGTTTTACTTTTACGTTTATCTCCTGGTATACTGTAAGGTGTATATATGTATACCATCATTAAGTTAGAGTTAGAAACAGGAAACTTTTTCGAGTGTTCCCATATAGTGATGCACTCGGAGGTTGAAAAACTAATTTTCAAGAAAATTTTCTACATTCCATTTTTATTTCTCTATATATCTTCAAGGAATTTGACATTTTTATATAAGATCGAATTTTCTCACATAAAGTTGAAAATCTAATATTCCGGGACAAATATAAATAGATCAGAAAAAAGAAAATTATTGTTTTTATTTTTTCAAAATATTTCTCAAGTTTTAATATTTTTGTTTTCTTTTTTTTTAATGAAGAAATTTGTTTATAGAATGGTAAATTTTTCTTCAAGAAAAAATATTTTTAAAAAATTCTGTCCGTTAAGTTTATAATATATTTCTTAAGGAGGCTCAACTCGTTGACATAACCTCAAATTGTTTTCAACAAGTAAAACTATATGTTTTTTTAGTTAAAAAATTATAATAGTATATAATAATAATTATAATTTTTAAATAAAATTGAAAATTATACATTTAAATCTTTTAAAATTTATTAAAAGTAATTTTACTTTCGTTTGGTAAAAAAAAACAATTTTTAGTTTTGAGGTTATGTCAAAGAGTTGAACAGCCTTAAAAAATAAAGAATAAAAAAAATGTATCTGTCAATTAACATTAAAATTAAAATAAATATTTCTTAAGAATACTAAAACGTGAATATTTAATAAATTATTTTAAATTATGTTTTTATAAATAATTATAATAAAAATTTAAAAAAAAATAAGAATGAAATTAAAATATTATTACAAGAAAGATAAAAGAATGATTAAATTGAGAAAAATTTATGAATTAAATTATTTGCGATATCTCTCTTGTAAGTTTGGGAAAATTTGTTCGTTACTGATAACAAAAATAATTATACATGTTTATCTGGAGTAATAAAATTAAGGCTATATTAAAAATCATTATAAATAGAATTCACATTCGTCATTTTTTTTCAATTAAAATTAAATTGCATTTTTAAAAGAAACATTTTCCTTTAAAAAAAAATAAATAAATAGAAAAAAAAAGAAAAAGCAATAAAAAAATTTTTTTAAAGAATTTTCAATAAAAACAGAAATAATGAATAAAATATATTTAGTTTTAATGTTAATCTCTTTTATAAACGTATTACGATGTTATTCTTCCAATGATGAACTTCCTGTTACGTCAATGTGTAAGTATCTTATTAATATGACATTATTTCTTAAATTATTCACATATTTTTTAAATATTAATATTTTTAACATTTTTTTTTTAAATTTTTTTAAAATATTGATATTTTTAAATATTTTGAAAAATATTTATTCAAAAAAAAAAGAAAAAAAATCTTTAAAACTCATTAAAAATATTTTTAAAGGATTGTAAAAAATTTCGGTCTAATTTCTGTCCCAGAAATTATTAAAATTTTACTAATTTTTAATTGAAAAATTATTCCTTTTTGTAGATTCTAATGTTTATGAAATGCCAGCACTTTCTTACAAAGAAAAATGTAAGTAGTTAAAAAAAAATAAATAAATAAATAAAATCAAATAGTAATAATAAAAAAGAAATCGACTTACTAATTTTTACTTTTGCAGATTGCAATATTTCAGAAAATGGGAATAAATCATTGTCAACAGTATGCGGTAAAAAAAAAATTTTTTTTTAAATAAAATTAAATATTAAAATTTCCATGATTTCAAATTTTCTATTTTTTTTCCTCTATTAATTTCAAATATTTATTTATTTATTTAATATAGATTAAACTAATTAATTTAATGTAAATTACATAAATTTATTTAATACCTATAAATTAAATTAATTTAATAATTAAATATAATTAATAACCTGATATAAAAGTAGATCACGAAATTTTTAAATATAAATATTTTTTAATATTGTATAATTTTCAATTTTAAAAATTGTAGAAATCTGTACGGATATTGAAAACTTGGACAGAATCGCCAAAGAAATGTGTGGTAAGAATTGAAATCATTTTTTTGAAAAAATAATATTTTAATTAAATATTAGTTGTAAATAATAAATCATAGCTTATAAAATAAATAATAAATAAATAAATAAATAAATAATAGTAATAATAGTAATAATAATAATAATAATAAAAAATCATAAATCATTTCTTATAAAAAAATCATTATTTACAAAAAATAAAATATAAATAAAAGACATAAATTAAATATGAAATTCAATTTCATATTTATGTCATAAATTTCAATTTTCATTCCATTTTGAATTGCAGACAAAATAATTAATTTTAAAAATAACAAAATTCTATTTCGACATTTTAAATCGAAATTGTATAAAAAATATTTCGAAAAATGTCATCCCAATGAAAACATGTTCTATGGAGTAATTTCATTTGGATTATTATCATTAAAAGAATGGTGGCAACAATCAATTGGTAGCGAAGAATGTGGTAAGATTTTTTTTCGATAATATAAAGTTATAAATTACTAAATCTTGGATAATATTAAATAATAAATAATTAAATCTTTTTTTTTACAGTTCAAGTATAAAAAAAAATTAGCAGCTTTTTCTTTCATCATTTACATATATATTACCTATTAATTTTTAATTATTAAAAAAATAAAAAATTCTTCAATTATTAAAAATTCAATTTTTCACACAGAATTAAAAAAGAAAAATTCAAGAAAATTTGAATTCTACAAATTTCTTATCAAATGTTCTATAGTTAGAAATAAAATTTCATTCGAAATATTAATAAATAATTAATAAAAAAAACTTTAATAATACTTTTTCCTTTGATATTATTTATTTTTTGAAAAAAGAAAAAAATGAAAAAATTATTAAATTAATAATTAAATTATTAATTATTATTATAAATTTATTTTATTATCAATTAATAAAATAATACTGGCTTTAAAAAATTGACACAATTATAAAAAATAAATTTTGGTGTTTGATTCATTTTTCCATTTTGTTTTTTCTTTTTTGTCACGTAAAAAATCTCTTGGGTTTTATCTTTTGTGTAAAATGTGAATTTTAATAAAAAGTAAGTATATGGGTCTTATTATTTATACTAGTTATATAGACTTGTCCTAAATTTCACAAAAAAAATGTTACACTTGATCTAGTAAACTTGTACTACTTTTATTTTATTAGTTCAACGATGTTATTTTTTTTTAACCAATGATATTTATCCACAAGAAAATTGACAACCAATCAAATAATCAGATCTATTAAATGATTTCTATATAAATACTAACAAATTTTTTATTTTTCATTCTTGTGTTTATAGTCATATTATATTTTCGTGCAATTTCTTGAAAAAAATTAACAACAACAAAAATGAAATTTTTAAATATCTTTTTTATTATTTTTGTACTTTTTGGTGTATACTTTTTGCAATGTTATTCTTTTAGACTTAATGTTATTCACAGATGTAAGTATTTTTATTCTTTTTTTTTTATATTTGTATATACTTTATGGCAAATTTAAATAATATATTAAAAATTTAATTTCAAAAAAAGTTAAAAAAAATATATTTAAAAAATAGTTAAATTTTAAAACTTTTTAAATTTATTCATTTTTTATTTATTCAGTTAATTATTTTTTATTCATTTATTATTAAAATTTTGTTTAGAATTCAAATATTTCAAATTGTTAAAAATTCAATATATTTTTTCCTTTTTTTCTTTTTTAATAATAATAATAATAATAATAATTTTGTTTAGAATTCGAATAATTTATAAAAATAAGAAATAATAAATTATTCAATTATTGTTTTTTTTTTGTAGCATGTTATGATGTCAAGCCTCCTCATGGAAGTAAAAGAGAAATTTGTGGTAAGAATAGTATATTATGTGGCAAGCACGTAAAGTAGTACTTTTTAGGTGAGGATGTAATTTTCAGTACGAGCTGTCGTTAGTGCGACGTAGGTGAGACGAAGGCGAGCTGTAGGTGAGATGAAGACGAGCCGAAGGCGAGTCGAGTCGAGCCGAAAGCGAGCCGAGTCGAACCGAAGTCGCACAGACAGCGAGTATTGAAATCATCCGAACCTAAAAATTACTACGTGCGAGCCACATACGCTATTTTTTTCGCCATTGTTATGAAAAAGTGAAACAATTTTAAAGAAAAAAAATAATAAAAATTGATAAATAAAATAAAAGCAAAAAAAAAAAATTATGCAAAAATTAACAACTGCCTAAAAAAGACTTTATAGGGCAGTTTACTGCCTAAAAAAGACTTTATACGGCAGTTTGCTGCCTAAAAAAGTCTTTTTTAGGCAGTTGGCCCAAACTGCCTTAAAAAGTGCTACTTTATCTGCCCAAAACAGGCACAAAAAAGACACTTTTTCATGTCAATGGCGAAAAAATAAATATTTTGTTTATTTTGAAAAATACGATTTTTATACTTTTCCTATTTTATTTATTTATTTATAAAAATAAATAAAAAAAATATAAAAATAAATTTTTTGCAAATCGACTCTTTTTTATTTACAAAATATTGTAAGTTTAATATTAATTTTAATGTACTTCAAAAGTTAATGATATTTTCTTTTTTTTTTTGCAGAAATTTGTGTAGATGCGAAAAATTTAGCAGATTGGTTTGGATCACTTTGTGGTATGAGAACAGTTATTTTATATAATAAAATAAATAAAAAAAAAACATAAAATAAAAGAAAAGTAAAAGAAAAGAAATAAAACAATCATCATAATAAAGGAAATAAAATATTAAAAAAAAAAAAAAAAATTAATAGTAAACAAATTTTTTAAATCACTTAATTATTTTAAAAACTTTAAAACATTTTACAGAAAAGAAATTGAATAGTGTGCCACTGCAGTTTGGAATTTTCTTTGGATTATTTCAAAATAAAGTTTCACTATTTCAACAAAAAAAATGTACACAGGTGAAAAATCTACTAACATTACCAGGATCACAAAATTTAATTTCTCTGATTAATTCATTGACTGAAGACAATAGCACTAAGAAAGATAATCAAATATGTGGTAAGTTAATTAAATAAAAAAAGTAAATACAATTTTTGAAATTTCTTTCTATGACATATTTTAAAAATAAAATTGTTCCTTTTCAGTATCAGTTAAAACGACTTTGACACTTCCGGGTAAGATGTTTTAAAATAACAATTAAACATTATTCATAACGTAAAATAGATTTTTCATAAATATTTTAAACTTGTCCTAAATTTTTTTTTTTCCTATTCGTAAATATCTCTAAAAAAAATTTTTTCTTTTTTAGAAAATGGAGAGGAATATCAGAGAGGAGAGGGTTATCCGATCATACAATAGTTTTAAGGTTTTTTGTATTAGTTTTAAGTTTATTGTAATTAGATATAAGAACAATTGTAATTGGATCCTCGAATCCTGCTATGCAGGGAGAGTAAATAAAATAAAAATACAAAAAAATGGAATGGAATGAAAAATTTATACATAATATAAATTATTATTATTATTTATTTTTATTATTATTATTATTATTATTATTATTATTATTATTTTATAATTGAATAAAATGAAAAAAAAATTATAAAATTTTTACCATATATTACTGTAAATAAATAAAAAAAATTAAAACAAAATTTTCTAGTTAAAAAAAAAAAATTTAATTTTTATCGAAATTTGAAGATTGTTTTATTTTCCCTCTTGATAGTGATGTCAAGTTATTATACTTTAGTTGAAAGAGACAATAAAATAATGGAAGGCGCAAGTTTTGCGATCATATACGGTATGAGATTATAAAGTTATTCGAGCCACCTACTGTGTGTTATAAGTACGTCAATTAAAATTGTAATTACACTGTTTTAACTAGGTTACAGTAGAATGAAATTGCCGCGCTTACACACACATACACGCAACATGTATATATATTTCTCAAAATAGTTTAACTAAACAAACATTAGATTTGCTTCACCACATGTTTCTTCTCTATAGTGAGAGTGAGACTTCATTTTGCCAATATTGGTCTAACATTTATTGCTTGTTTGTATGATAAAATTTACAACTTTCTCCCAAATGAAATCGAAATTGTGACAATTTGTTATTAAATAAATATAAAATAAAATTTTTTTTTTTACAAGCTATTGTAAAAATTTAATTTACAATAAAAAAATTATTTAAAAAAAATGTACGCAATGTTCTATATAGTTAGAAATAAAATGTTGTTAGAAATTTTAATTAATAAAACTCTAAAAATAAATCTTCCTTTGATATAATTTATTTTTGAAAAATGAAAAAGATGAAAAAAATAATAAATTCAAATATTAATTAAATTATTAATTATTATTAATTTTTTATTGTTATTAATTATTAATTATTTTTATTAACTAATAATAATAATAACAACAAAAAAGAAAATCCTAACTCATAGTGATCGTTATCTTCTTTGTTATTATTTAAAATACGACCTAGTGATAAATTCATAATTTATTATTAATTATTAAAATTTTATTGGCTTTAAAAAATTTACTTCGTTATAAAAAAATAAATTAGGTGCATGATTAATTTTTTATTTTGTACTAAATTGAATTTGAAAAATAATTTTTTTTTTCATATTAAATGTTTATAATTTGTCCTAGTTTTGCCCCACACTTGGGCCTTATTATTTCTACTACTTATTTAGATTTGTTCTAAATTTTTCAACAATATGAACCAGTAAACTTGTACTACTTCTATTTTATTAGCTTACAGGTGTTGTTTTTCTTTTTTTTTATCTAGAACCAATGATATTTATCCACAAGAAAATTGACGACCAATCAAATAATCAGATCTATTAAATGATTTCTATATAAATACTAACGAATTTTTTATTTTTCATTCATGTGTTTATAGTCATATTATATTTTCTTACTATTTGTAGAAAAAAAGATTAACAACAACAAAAATGAAATTTTTAAACATCTTTTTTATTATTTTAGTAGTTTTTGGTGTTTACTTTATGCAATGTAATTCTTTTAGGCTTAATATTGAATACAGATGTAAGTATTTTTATTTTATTTTTATATTTATATAGTACCTTATGATAAATGTAAATAATAAATTAAAAAATTAAATGTCAAATAGAATTTTTAAAAAATAGTTAAATTTTAAAACTTTCCAAAATTTATAAATATTTAGTTAATTATTTTTTATTCGTTTATTATTATTTTTTGTTTAGAATTCGAATAATTTATAAAAATAATACAATAATACATTCAATTATTGTTTTTTTTTTGTAGCATGTTTTGATGTCAATCCTCCTGATGGAAGTAAAACAGAAATTTGTGGTTAGAAATAATTATTATTTTTACATAAAAAAATTTACAATTTTTATACTTTTCCCATTTTATTTAATTATTTATATAAAATATGTTTTTTTGTTCAAAAAAAAAAAAAAAAAAAAATGTACAATCGTTTTGAAAATCGATTATTTATTTTTTCAAATTTTCCCAGAATTATTTGCAAAATAATGTAACTTTATTATCACTTTTTAAAATACTCCAAATAAATAAATTTTTTATTTTTCAGAACTTTGTATTAATTCAACAAATTTAGAAGAATGGTTTGGATTTCTTTGTGGTAAGAGAACAGTTATTCTATATAATAAAAGAAGAAAATATAAAATAAAAAAATTTTAAAAAATTAATAGTGAAAAAAAGTGCATATTAACTTAAATATTTTAAAAACTTTAAATTATTTTATAGAAAAAAAATTAAGTAGTATGCAAAAATACTTTGGAATTTTGGGCAAATTATTTAAAAATAATAAAGTTGCCCTACTTCAACAAAAAAAATGTACACAGGTGAAAAGTTTGCTAAAATCAATAGGGACAAAAAAAAAAGTTTCTGTGATTAATTCATTGACTGAACACAATAGCACTAAGGAACCTAATCAAATATGTTGTAAGTTAATTAAAAAAAAAAATGAAATCCATTTTTTTAAATTGCCTTCTGTAAAGTGTTTTCAAAATCTAATTGTGTTACTTTTTAGTCTCAGTCAAAATGAACTTGGAAGTGAATATAAATAGAAATATAACTACATTTGCAACTTCAGATAAAACTGCAAATAAAACTCCAAGTACAAATAGAACTACAACTCCCAGTACAATTACAACTTTAACTATAACTACAACTCCAGATACAACTGAAGATACAACTCCAAATACAACTCTAAGTACAAATAGAACTACAACTCCCAGTACAATTACAACTACAATTATAACTACAACTCCAGATATAACTGAAGATACAACTCCAAATACAACTCCAAGTACAAATAGAACTACAACTCCAAGTACAATTACAACTACAACTCCAGATACAACTCCAGATACAACTCCAGATACAACTCCAAATACAACTCCAAATACAACTCCAAGTACAAATAGAACTACAACTCCAAGTACAATTACAACTACAACTCCAGATACAACTCCAAATACAAGTCCAAATACAACTCCAAGTACAAATAGAACTACAACTCCCAGTACAATTACAACTACAATTATAACTACAACTCCAGATACAACTCCAGATACAACTCTAGATACAAATCCAAATACAACTCCAAGTACAAATAGAACTACAACTCCCAGTACAATTACAACTACAATTATAACTACAACTCCAGATACCACTCCAGATACAACTCCAAATACAATTCTAGATACAACTCCAAATACAACCCCAAATACATCTCCAGATACAACTGAAAATACAACTCCGAATACAATTACAACTCCAAATACAACTCCAAATACATCTCCAGATACAACTGAAAATACAACTCCAAATACAATTACAACTCCAAATACAACTCCAAATACATCTCCAGATACAACTCAAGATACAACTCCAAATACAACTCCAAATACAATTACAACTGCAAATACAACTCCAAATACATCTCCAGATACAACTCAAGATACAACTCCAAATACATCTCCAGATACAACTCAAGATACAACTCCAAATACAACACCAAATACAACTCCAAGTACAATTACAACTACAACTCTAAATACAGCTCCAAATACATCTCCAGATACAACTCAAGATACAACTTCAAATACATCTCCAGATACAACTGAAGATACAACTCCAAATACATCTCCAGATACAACTCAAGATACAACTCCAAATACAACTCCAAATACAATTACAACTGCAAATACAACTCCAAATACATCTCCAGATACAACTCAAGATACAACTCCAAATACAACACCAAATACAACTCCAAGTACAATTACAACTACAACTCTAAATACAGCTCCAAATACATCTCCAGATACAACTCAAGATACAACTTCAAATACATCTCCAGATACAACTGAAGATACAACTCCAAATACAACTTCAATTCCAAGTACAAATACAACTACAACTCCCAGTACAATTACAACTACAACTATAACTACAACTCCAGATACAACTCCAGATACAACTCCATATACAACTCCAACTCCAGATACAACTACAGATACAACTACAGATACAACTACAGATACAACTAAAGATACAACTAAAGATACAACTTTAGATATAACTACAGATACAACTACAGATACAACTACAGATACAACTCCAAGTACAATTACAACTACAACTTCAACTTTAACTATAACTCCAAATAGAACTCCAGATACAACTCCAAGTACAGATTTACATTTGCCAATGGATATGGAAGAAAAGAAGAAAGAAGACAAGAAGGATGAAGCCGATGAAGAATATTCAAGAGCTGTAAGATATTTTTTTATATTTAAAACAATGATAAAATATTATTCATAACCTATTGGTAACTATTTCTAATAAAATTTTTTTTATTGCAGGCAACAAAAATTAAATGAAAAATTATTATAAATGTTTAACATCCGAAAAGTATTATAATTAGAATGTTTACTAAATCAACAATGGTCCGAATGTTATCGTTCTATTCATACGAAGCCTTCTAATTGAAATGAAAAATATTATTATATAATTAATATAAATTAGTATATTTATTTATTTTATTATTATTATTTTATAAATGATAAATAAAATGAAAAAAAAAATTTAATTTTGACCGTTTATTACTGTAAATAAATGAATAAGAAATTAAAACAAACGCTTTTACGTTATACTATTTTTTACTCAATGACTTTACTATACAATAAATTAAAGTAAAAAAAAAGCAATTTTTATTAACTTTATCAATGTTCATTTATTACTATTTTTTTACTCTGTATTTAACATAAAAAATGTGGACAATAATTTCTTAATTGACAAAGACAGAATTTAAAAGTTCTTGGATCAACTTATAACATTGGTGTAATTTGTTGTAAACAAAAAAAAAACACATTAAAAGAGTTTTTATTTTCAAAAAATCAATTATTAATCTCTTTTTGCATAAAATTAATTTTATAAATTTTAATAATTTAAATGTAAATCCAAACTAGTTTTGTGGGCTTTTTCAAATGATACTAAAATTTTTGTATTAAAAAAATAAAATAATTTAGTAGAAATACAATTGCATGTAATTATTTATTTTTATTATTATTTAACTTTTTCAATTTGTATATAAATTAATAAATTATTATGAATTTATCACAGGGTACAATAAATAGAGAGATAAAAATTTTATCAATCAATTCAAACAAAAATTACCCAAAATTTTTGTCAAATTTTTATCTCTATTAATATTATTATTATTTCGAAAAAAATTTCTCTGACCTTAGTCTGTAGCCGATGTATCATATATTTTTTGGACGGTAAGATGTGCAATAAACATCATAAGCGAATTAAAAAAAAAAATTTCGAACACTCCCGAAGCAAAAAAAATTGACTGTAAAATGAAGAAAATGAAATTTAACACTGTAAATTTTTTTTCGTTCGCGAATTAAAAAATTTCTAGCACTCCCGTAAGTTATTTGCTGTTGAAAAATGAAAGAAAAAGGAATTGTTAAATTTTGATTGGACTTACGTTGAGCACACGTCTAAACAGGTCAATACACGAATTGCAACTGATTGAATTTTATTATCTTTGGGATTTTCATCAACATTGTTTATGACCTTTGACTTAAGGTTCCTTTTTGCACTTTAATGTAAACATACAGCTCAGAATGCAGGTATAAAGATCCGAGATAGAGATACACAATTCGAAAAATAACTTCGAGAAATAATATAATATAATATAATATAATATAATATAATATAATATAATATAATATAATATAATATAATATAATATAATATAATATAATATAATATAATATAATATAATATAATATAATATAATATAATATAATATAATATAATATAATATAATATAATATAATATAATATAATATAATATAATATAATATAATATAATATAATATAATATAATATAATATAATATAATATAATATAATATAATATAATATAATATAATAACCCAAAAAGTTATCAATTTCGTTTTCTGCATCTAAATTAGAATAATTTTGAACTCATCTTTTTTCTGTGTTTTTTTGCATCATAAGCTTATATCTTGTCTTTTGCAGTTATTAATAAAAAATAAAACGAAAAAAACTCTACTCATTAGCATGTTTTTTTTTTTTTGGAAGAGAGAAGAAAAAAGGAAATATGAATCAAAAGGCAGTCGACGATATAATCATCTCCACTCTCTTTCTCTCTCTTATTGCGATCTCAAATTAGAATCAGTTGAAGTTAAAAGCGCTACTGCTCTTGACTTTGCATCGTTTATGCTTCTTTTTATTCAATCATTGGATGGAAAAAAGGGCAAAAGTGCCGAAAAGCAAAAGGGTTTATATATATATACATATATACGAGAATGTATGACGTATCCCATCGGTACTTGATAGATCGCTCGAGCATATATACACACTGCACCCTCAAGTATGCCAGTGCGGTGGGTACATTTCTGTATATAAAAAAAAAACAAAAAACCCTAACAGAGTTTGGAACCCCTCATTCATTTCTTAAATGCACTCATCGACATATTCTCCCTTCATAAATAAATGTTGATGCATATTAATTCTCCACCCGTTTATTATAGGTGCCCTCAAGCATTTAAATCTCGACAGTGTATATAATAATAGGCAAACATTTAACTTTCTCTATTTTCCTATATATATATATATCGAGAATTATAATTAAATTCAAATTCTACAAATTTCCTCGCAATAATAATTTCTATATTTATTTAAGGGAAAGCTTGTTTCCTGATTTTCAGTTGGTAAATATTTCAATTTAGTGTAAATAACTCAGAATCAGGAATTGCGGAGAAGAGAATTTTTTTTTGCGACGCATGATTATATGTTCTAAAAATCGTTAGTTAGAATTTTCATTTTATGGAATTTCATTTTAATATTATTTTTGAGCCGAATTTTTTATTTGTTCGAATTAGTATTTTGCAGAATTTTCATCAAAACGATTATATAAAACCGAAATTTCATATTTTATATAAATATCTTTTATTTCAGAATAAAAAATAAAATTAGTGTGATTGTAAAAATAGAATTGGTAAGTGTAGAAATAAAATAAAAAATTCGAATTAATATAAGTGTAAGTGAAAATATGAGTAAAAATTGGAAACAAAAAAGAGTGCAACTAAAAATTGAATTACATAATCAACTCCCAGGTGTTGCTAACATTTCTAAAAAAGAAAAAAAAATACAGTCAAGTAAAAATGTCACCATATATAAAAAATTTTCAAATTATTTTTTGGACATGACAAATTGTCCAAGAAAATTGAATTTACAAAAGCCAAAACTTGTTTTTGAAATAAACGCGAGCTGCTGTTGCCTCTACAACAACTACTACTACAAGAATGCTCTCCTCTAAATCAAACTGTCTCCATTGCACTTAGTGCAATGCGCCCCACGTACAATCTATCATGTTGTAGGGTGAAATGTAATTTCTAATTCCTCGTGACTGTCAGAACACCACCCGAGGAGGAAATTCAAATTTGGTTGCAAGTTTCCAAGTGCGTAGAGTCAGCAGGATGTACATACATATATATATATATATATTTAGTTGAGTGAGAGAGAAAACGAGGTTTGTGAAGAGATGAGATGAGGGGGTGTCTAAAAGTGAGGGAGATGGAGGGCGAATAGTATGACGGAGGGAGAAAGAGACAGAGAGCAACAGGTTGCAAGTAGAATGCACGAGAGTGACAAGTCAGAGGTAGGAAGGGAGGATTTTAGCTCGAGGCGGTCCATGAACCATCAGCCTCTCTCGCGCTCCAGTTTCTTATTACGACTACCACTTGGGCTGTGTATTACTAACGTGTCTCCGGATCTTTTCTCTAAATTTAGCACAAGGAACACCCAACTCGAGAGAGAGAGAGAGAGAGATTAATCTGTGCGCGTATCACGCCGAGTGGAAAAATTTCTCTCATCTCTATACACTGACGTTTCGTAAAAATTTTTCATGATTCATTTAATCCTACACGTCATTCACACTTTTTTTTTTTGAATTATCTGGATTTGTTCATAGGAATCTCAATTTTAAATTTTAAATAAAATTAACATGTCTCAAATTAATCATGCATTAGTGGACAAAAAGATTTGTTATAGGAACAAAAAAATTTGATAGAATTACAAACTAGATTTGTTAAATTAAAAAAAAATTGTACAACGTGAAATTATTTTACTGTTTTAGTGAAAGTGTAAAATAATATATAATTTCAGTCAAAAGTGAGAGTAAAACTGTTAATTTTACAAACGCATCACCCAATGGTACAATCAAAGAAAATAAAACAAAAAATTCAAAATTGCCTCACTCGTTAGCACTCGATTTAAACAATTAATCCAACAATTTCCGAAGAGTAACCGCACAAACGTGTGCAATTTCGATTCCAGGAAACAAGCAATTACATTATAATTGAAGTCATTAAGAAATCGATAAACAGCATAGCGGCAACGACGAATGCTACAATTTTGGAAAACGATATTTTCAGAGAGGTGTTATATATATATATATTTATATAGCCTCACAATGAAATGGCAATACAATGCCAATAATAAGTCCATTATAGATATATGAACCAGATTTGTTTCTCGTTTACAATATTCAACATAATCGTTTGCATTAAATATTCTTTTGGGAGGTTATAAAATCACATAAAAGTTGGTCAATTATAAACACACAATTCATATATACGAGGAATTTTTAATATTTGTACACAATTGGAATTTATTTTTTGAAATAGAATTTTAAAAGTTCCAAGAGAAAATTCATTGCAATTGAGAAATGGTCGAAAAGAATGATATGAAATGAAAAAAGGGGTTGGTATAGGCATTTCTGTTTCTGTCGCATGACGGTAGTTGTATTTATGGAAATGAACTGAGTTAGTTTGAACTCTCTTTTCATTCTCTTCCTACAATTTTTTTTTATCTCGTTTTTTCTCTTCCTCTTTTTATAACCCCCTTCTCTTTTTTATTCTTTTTCCTCTTTCTCTCTCTCTCTCTGTCTTCTCTTTTTTTCCCCATTCTTTTTTCTCTTTGTCTAAATCTCTCTCCTTCAATTTTTGCATCTCTTGCTCATACTGTCCGTTTCTCTCTCACTCTCTCTCTCTTACTCTCACACAAAATTTTCTCCTCTATTTTCTACCTTATTCTCCATTTCGCACACGGAAGGCTACAGCCAGCTGCCGCCCACTCTGCAGTTTGCCCACCTAATTACGCGGAATTCATAACTTACCACGGTGTTCATTCCTCCGTTTGTATTTCACTCCTTCTTTCTTTTTTTTCTTCTTTTTTTTTGCCTTCTGTATTCTGTACTCGGCTTTTATTCTTACTATACATATATTTTTACCTTGTCTGCTCCCCTATATCTTAAACGATATTCCAACCTGCCCCTCAAAAATTTTCTCTCTCTCTCTCTCTCTTTCTCTCCAATCTGAAATGTATATCTTTCAGAGAGCGCGGCGCGGTATATTAACTGCAAATTGAAAGGTACTCTTCTTTTATTTTTCCAAGCAAAACGGGATTTAATCAAAAGGCTATAATTACATTCGTCATACAAAAAAAAAAAAAAGAAATTTGCATCAGTTAATAATAATCTATGTGAAATTTTCAAAAAAAAGTGAAATATTAATGAATTTAAATTGGAAAAAAAGCAGTAAAATAGAGATTTTAAAATCCCCTAACTACATCTCTATATACACCTATATAGAAAAGAGCAGTTAGTACACAATTTCTACTCTTAAGAGAAACGATTTATCAAAATTACTGTATGAGAAGCATTTCATAAATTGGATTAATCGCACGATCAGTGTATAAAACCGGAAGCGCGGTGGAATTGAAAGTAATTAAAAGTTTCCGAGGCATTCGTCAAGGATAACGGGAACTGGAATTGTAATAAAGAGTACATATATCCTACGTATGTATATATATATATATATATCTATATGTATGTGTGCGCGATGATAGAACAAGCAATCTTGAATTGGAGTTTACTGTAGTAATTTCACTTTTATGAGCACGTAAATATAGTTGGATTATTAGATCGGGGAGTTTGTTTTCGACACCCAGTCATTCGCGAGATGAATTACGAATGGAATAAACGCCATTTCAAATTCCGTTGTTGTCTTCTCTTCAAAACGAATTCGTCGAGAATTCCATTCTCTCTCTCTCTCTCTCTCTCTCTCTTTATCTATCTATCTCTCTCTTGTAGGGCAAACCACTTTTGGTATGAGAGAATGGCTTTTAATTGCAAATTCCCACCCAATAACTTGCACGAAGAAAACTTGAACAAGATTTTAAATTTGTTTCCATGACAAGGGTTTCACAATCAACTCAATATGAATATAATATTTCAACTAAAAAAAAAAGAATTTTCATTTTTTAAATTCTAATTATTTTTCAAATGATATTCAATTTGAAACCTCTACGTGTAATAAATAAACAATTACATTACTTTTTTTTACCATATTTAGTTATAAGGATCATTAAAAAAAAACCACGCCCCTTTTTAAAGCAGAACCTATTTTCCAAACCCCGCCTACTTAAAGAATAGTTTTACAATAGCCACTCCCATTTTAAGATGGCGTATTTTCTGGCAACGCCTACTCAAAAAGAAAGGACGATACAAACTACGGCTACTTTAAAGTACATCCTCTTTTAAAGACCACGCCTACTTAAAGGCAGGGTTTACACTAGACACGCCTACTTTAATAAGTTCTACATGAGGCCCCGCCTATTTAATGGTAGGTTTACACTAACCACGTCCACTTTAATACGTTCTACTTGGGGCCCCGCCTACTTAAAGGAAGGTTTACACTAGCCACGCCCATTATAAGACATTCTACTTTATAACCACACATACTTGAATAGTAGGGATAATATAAGCCACGCCTACTTTAAGACAGATAGTTTTTTAAAGACCACTCCTACTTAAAGGAGGTGTTTCTACTAGACACGTCCATTTTTAGCCCCGCCTACTTAAAGGTAAGTTTTACATGACTATTTTAAAACATTCTACTTTCTGACCACGCATATTTGCATAGTATGGATAATACAAGCCACGCCTACTTTAAGACAACGCCTACTTAATGAAGGGGGTTACACTAGCAACGCCCCTTTGAAAAGCGCGCTTATTTAAAGATTTTTACTAACTACACCTATTATAAGGCGTCGTACCATCCGACCATGTGTACTTCAAACAAAACTAACGATACAAACCACACCTATTTGAAGACCCTTCCCAGTTCAAAGGTAGTTTTCAGTTTAGATCCACGCCCATTTAAGACATCCTACTTTCTGGCCACGCCTACTTTAATGAATGGATAAAAACACGCCCCTTTTAAGGCAGATTTTATGACTCCGCCCTTTTGTAGACAAGAATTGTCTAAATTACGCCTACTTTATATTATTAATTTTGTTTTGTAGGTGGTTCCATTGTGAAGGAGGGTCCAATTTAAAACCACGCCTACTTAAAGACTTTTTTTACAAATTCTTTTTTAATTGTTCAACAAAAATAGGAGAATAATTTTTTTTTTGAAATTTTTGACACTTTAAATGAAATTGACAATGAAATCGGTTAATGTGAAGTGGGTATATATATATAAAAGAAATGGAGCGAGAAGCTGATTATTCAGCTTAGTCTCGGAGGTCTAACGACGACGAGCTTTGGACCTTGGCAAATTTTCAGAAAGGGTGAACATACGTACGAACGTCGGCTATTTGTAATAAGGTAGGTAGATATAGGTTTGGAAGGTTCAAAGCTGGGGTATAGTCAGGAGAGGTTCGCATGGGTTGGTATATATCCCAGGGGAGTGATAGTGGAGCGATGTATGGTTATTGGCCGGCCGGCGGCATCGATTCTCACGGCAAGGGAGCCACAGATCACTCGGAAACTGAAACTCCCAACCGCATCGGCGCTTCTATCCACCGGCTAAATACTTTATTAGTAAGTTACAGTTTTCCCTCTCCTCCTATATATATATAGAGGTGAATTAGTATTAGTAGGTGAATTCAATCAGAAAAAAAGCCACCGATACAATTTCTTTCGCTTTATTCGTGAAAAATTTTCGACTGATCCTGCAAAACGATCACTTCAGCATATCAATATTTTATTTCTTGATTCCTTGAAATCGGTTTTCCTATACTGGGGAAAATTTAAAGTTACGATGGAGACAGGTACGTATGCGACCATAACTTGGCTTGACAGCTCTATCGGTAAAATTGGACAAGTCTCGTCGATCTCAAGGGAGTGTGAGGAAGAGAGAGAGAGAGAGAGAGAGAGAGAGAAGCAGAAGCGGAGCAGCCTCCCGGAGCTATTTAGTTGATCAGCGTTCCGACAAGATGCAATATAGAATATATGAAACAAACAAAATCGAAAAATCTATCATTTTTTTTTTTTTTTTGCTCTCTTGGAAAATGTTGAATTTTCTGAAATAACCGTGGCATTTATGGTTTTTTGATACATATGGTGTGTATGTGTGTGGCCAATTGTGGGGTTGCATTCGAAGGAAAAAAGGTAGTAGGACGATACGTGCATTTCTAGACTTGGCGCACTTTAGTCGGCTGATTGGGATAAACCCAAGGGAGTCGTTGTTCCCTTCGACTTGTTCCTTTTTCAATGTGTTTTTTTTTTTCTTTCTCCTTCCACGTCTTTTTGGACTCGCTTTTTTTTCTATACCACGGCCTTAACCATTCTCGAACAGACAGACACGCCAGTCAGGTTTTCTCTATGTATCCACAAACATTGTGAAAAAAAAGTCTGACGCCTCAAGTGGAAGATGAAGAAACGAAGGAGGAAGAAGAAGAAGAAGGGAGCGCGCGCCTCCAAGTAACATTGATGGGCAAGCTATTGTCGAATTGGAGAAATTCAATTCCAGCTGGACGAGAAAAATTGTAATCTTTCGCCAAGAGTCTTCTATTTGATTGTCGCTTACACTCCAGCAAACAAGCGAGGGAGGGAGCTTCAAACGAGACAGTTCCCAACATATATATATATATATATTGTCAAACATTTTCCCAATTTCTCGATTTTGATGACAATAATAATAATAATAAGAGAGAATTTTTTTTTCATTACTAATAAAATGTAATTTTATTTTCCCATTCGGTTAGAAATATTAATCCAATTTCCAATTTTAAAATACCATTTCCAATTTTTGCAAATTGAATAGTTTTGAAAAGTTTAGTTGGAAAAGAAGTTTCACCCAGCGCGGATTCAACGACGACGACTGGTGAGTTTCACTTTCACGTAAATTGCGTTATACGAAGTAAGCATACCCTGGGGTCGCCATATACTTTAGTTTCTAAGCTTAGAGTAATGCACCAAGTTCTTGGGAGTCGTCTGCAACTCTTAGGATCGTTAATTCCTGATAACGTACGAGAGAGCGATACCCCGCGCACACACACATATAGTGTAATCAATTCCCAAGGTGGTTCTGTATATTTCAGCATAGTCTTTATGTACTCTATATATATATAAACTCTATAGACCAAACTGCTAAGAGACCGTGTGGTATGCTTAGCCAGCCTCTTAATTAAATCGATAACTAGGAGGGTTCGCATCAAACCACTCAACTAGCCATGGCGCCGATCGGTAAACATTCAACGCTCCCTTAGTCAATTTACCATCGCCGTCGCGACAGGTCGTCGTTTCAAGGTCCTTTGATCCAATGCTGACAATCCCTGGACACGAATTTATACAAATTAATTCAATCACAAGATGTCAATCGAGAAACTGACCAACATCACATCCTGACAAATATACTTTCAATATTATCAAAAAACATGAAAATAAATTGCTAACTTATCAAAATAATGTATGAATTTTAAAAAATTGAAATGTACAGGCTCATAAGTCAAAAAATTACAAAATTCTGTAAAACGACACCCACACGAACAGTGATATAAAAAACCACACCCACTTGAGGCGTGGTTTTCTTATAAGCCACGCCCACATGCTTCATCTATATTTAAGTTTAGAATGGTCTTAACTAGCATTTCTTTAATTTAAAGCAACGCCCACTTTGAGGCGGATTCTAAAGGTCACTCCAATTTAAGGCGTGGTTTCATGTTCATCATTCACATGCTTCATCTATATTTAAGTTTAGAATGGTCTTAACTAGCATTTCTTTAATTTAAAGCAACGCCCACTTTGTGGAGAATTATAAAGGTCACGCCCATTTGAGGCGTTGTTTCCTCATTAGCAACGCCTACTTCGAGGATGATCTTAAAGGCCACGCCTATTTAAGGCGTTTTTCCATTATTAGCAACGCCCATTTCGAGGTGGATTTTAAAGACCACGCCTATTTGAGGCGTAATTTCCTAATTAGCAACGCCTACTTCGAGGATGATCTTAAAGGCCACGCCTATTTAAGGCGTTTTTCGATTATTAGCAACGCCCATTTCGAGGTGGATTTTAAAGACCACGCCTAATTGATGCGTGATTTCCTCATTAGCAACGCCTACTTCGAGGATGATCTTAAAGGCCACGCCTATTTGAGGCGTTTTTCCATTATTAGCAACGCCTATTTCGAGGTGGATTTTAAAGATCACGCCTATTTGAGGCGTGATTTCCTCATTAACAACGCCTACTTCGAGGATGATTTTAAAGGCCACGCCTATTTGAGGCGTGGTTTTCCCCATTATCAACGCCCACATGCTCCGCCTACATTCAAAGTTTATAAATTACTCAACGAATTAAAGGATGGCATAATAGAAGACCACGTCCATAGTAGAATGATCTTCAATTTAATTCAACGCCCACTTTGAGACGGATTTTTACAAAAACCATACCTATGTGGGGCGTGGTTTACTTATAAGTCACGCCCATTGAAACCACCTATATCTAAAGTTTATTAAATTATTCAACAAGATAAAGAATGGTACAATAAAAAAGCACGCCTATTGTATTAGGGTTGTCTTTCATTTAAGGCAACGCTCACTTTGTTGGTTTTGCAAAGTTTTTTTTTACATGTATTTATACAAAATATAGTGTCGTAATAGTTGTACGTTTGGACCCTCCAAAGACGGTGAAAAATCTTTCATTGACAATTTTTTTTTGTGTGTAGAGAAAGTAAGCGAAATAAGAGATGAAAGAAAACCTAGAATTCAAAAAGGTGGAGAGGTGATATAAAAGCGAAACGGAGGAAATCTGTACTGGCTGAAAGAAGCGATGCAGGATTACGAAAGGATTTATTTGAAATTTTCTACTGCTGCCCGTAATCGTTGCTATTCCCATTCCTGCATTTCTCTAGCTGGTGTACAAATAACGAAAATAACAGCACATCCGATTCGTTGAGAGAAAAAAAAATAGAAAAAGTAGAAAAGAAAATAAATACACCAAGAGTACTTATCGAAAAGTCTTTTCCGGTAGATAAAAGTATATATTTTTCTTTGAACTTTTTTCATCAATCCATATATATATATATATATATGTATATATATATATATATATGAGTTATGAAGATAATGTGATTGATTTCTTGTTATTAAATTTCAAAGTAGAAAATATGTTTTATTTGGAAAAAGTATAAATATTTAAAATTCTGCTTTTACTAATGAAAAATGGGTTTTGAATTTAAGAGAAGACAAGATGTTGAAAAAAAAAAAAATGATGACAGTGGCATTGTTATTTTTTTTCTAAAGGTTGGAATCTCTTACTTCTATTCTGATCTTATAAGATTCAACCCATCGACACAAGTCTTCATTACTGTGCGGGATATTCTCCGGGTTTCCGCAATTAGTTTCATTTCCCATTGTGGCATTCGACAATTCTTTTTTTTATCCGCTTTTTTTCATTATATATATATATATATATATATATAACGTCAAATGAATCACAAATCATGGAGCAGAGGGAAAAATTACAAAACAGATTGAGACGATCGTCACGTTGCTGGAAATACTGGTCTTCAATTTTAATAGTATACTTTCTTTCGATATATATCTTTAACAAGAAATCTTGAGGGAGAATAAAATGAGTAAACATTTTTTTTTAATAAAAGTTTAAATTCATTTTTTTTTTTTTTTAGTAACTTCAAATTATTATTGACGAAATTGTAATCCGTTTATGATTATTATTTATTATTAATAAAAGAGTTGATAAACAATTAAAAGAGAATTATTTTAATTTAACTTTTTGACATTTCAAAATGTCGTGTGACATTTTGATAAAATAATGAATAAAGTCTAAAGGTCGTATCAAGTTTACAAATTATTGTTTGTAAATTTTGTCAAATTTCGAAGATTTATTGGTAAATTATTGAAATGACGGTAAAATTAATTATTATCAAAGTATTAAAGTATTAATATTGCGGTGATTTTGATATATATATATATATATATATATATATATATATATATATATATATACATCATCTCCAGTACAATATCTATTGTAATTCGATATATACAACAAGCACAATATTGATTCCCCTTTCCAGTCAGTGAATATGTTGTATGTTTAGTCTATAGTGTTAGTAAATCTTAAGGGTGTGTAATACAAAGTGATTATCCAATACATATATCGGTGTAAATTATTAATGCAAATAATTTCAAATAATACAATTTCAAAAACTTGCTATTGACTATTACATTAATTTCCTAACAATCAGAAAAATACTTTCCCATTGCAAATTTCCTTTTCCTTAATGGATATTTCTAGATCAACTTCAAAAATTTCAGTAAAGATTATTCTCTCCATTTCAATACAAATAAATGATATCATTACGTGGAAGAAATTCAATCCCACATAAATGGAGTAAACCCTAAAATTTATTGGAGGAAAGTAAAAATAATGTTGTAATTAATATAACTATAATTACAGATCGTATTAAATCGTTAAAGGAAGGTCACGATGATAAAAATGTCATCAATAAAAACCACGATGACAAATACTATGAAAAGGGTGGTATTTGATTTCATCCATGCAATGACACCGCTGGGATGGTATTTATTGCTGAATCGACGATAACGTTCATTAGGATTTAGGGTTATATAAGAGATATAGTATTCACGTCAAGTGTATTTTAATCATTCTCTCTAAAGGAAAAATCTCTAAATCTAACTGATTTAGTTCAAACTAAATAAAATAATGATTGTCTCTTTTTTGATCACACATTTAATCCTTCTTGTCGTTACGAATCATTTCTATTAAAAGTGTATAAAATTTATACGAATGGACTATTAAATTGAGAGCAGTAAAACGTGCATGGCATGAGGAGATCCGCATTTGATGCGCTCAGCTGATGTGGTTGTGAGAGTTTAGTATATGTTTTACGCCATATCAGAAGGAGAGTCAAAAGAAAAGTTTGGATTATCAAAAGAGAGGAACAGAAAGTGGAGGATAGAAAAGTGGGTGGTTTGGGGGGTGTGGGTGGGTGGCAGTAAGCTAACGGTTAGGAGAACAAGGGGAAGAGGGTGGCGGGCAATAGTCGGAGTGGCGCCGCGACTCCCGTGACGTCTGTCGGCGCGTCGGCCAATCAATAGCATCCCCATGGCAACCACAGATAACATCGGACACACACCGTGTATACACACAGCACACACCAGGTCGTCGTTGTCGTTCGACTACTCATACATTTTCGTATTTTCCTTGTTTGCCAACACGAGAGGACACATCTCTTTGGACAAAACCCTTCGATCTTAGTGCCGCGCGAGAGACACACACAACCCTTAAAAAAAAAAAAGGGAAAAAGTCAGCCGAGGGAAAATTGCAAATAACTTGAGCCGCGCGTCGTCGTGTCCGGAGAAAAAAAAAAGTGAGATAGAGGGAGAGCTGACGTTCAAAATGGAAAACGTGATCGGCATACTTAGGTTATTTCTACTCTCCTAACTCATTTGCGCCACAGGGACTAAGTTGTCAAAAGTTTCCACGAGTTTTCACTCTCTCTCTTTCTCTCTCACATACACTTTTTGTGCCTCTCGATATATGAGAGATAACCTCACTCCTCCCTGCTTCCATTAACTTTAATCGACAGAAGCATCATCTTCAAGATGTTCCCGCCAGCGAACTTGACTTGCATTACAAGTACATTCTTACTGCAGTGTACTATACGCGAAACACGATTTTTGTGTTAATTTTTTTTTTATCTTTTAACTAAGAGAAAAAGCGTAAATTTTCATCAAAAAAGCGCAATAAAGGAGAAAGTAATCTTCAATATGAAGAAAGGATTTCTTGCAATTCTCAAAAGACAAACACTAATGTACGGAAAATTCAAAATCATGTATTTACAAAGTATATTCATTGGTCATTGTAAATCCGTAAAAAGATGGCTTTACATGCAGTTATTAAAAGACAAACATTAAGGCATTTTTAACATAAGGAAATAATTCAAAATCAGATATTTACAAATTATTTTCATTTGAATTTTTTGGCGTAAATCCAAAAAAAGGTTCTTTGCCGTTCTAAAAAGACAAATACTAATCAATAATTCTAAATGTACGGAAAATTTACAATCATATATATTTACAAATTATTTTCGTTTATGCCTTTCGGTATAAATGTGAAAATATATGGAAAAAAAACTTTGCAGTTCTCAAAACACAAAATTAACTCCAAATATACAGTAAATTCAAAATCTAGTATTCATTAAAAATTTTCTGCATAAATCTAAAAAAATGTTTTCTTTGCAGTTCTCAAAAGCCAAATACTAATTAATTCTAAATTTACAAAGTATCTAATTTTTTTGGCTTAAATAAACAAAAAAAGGTTTTCTTTGCAGTTCTCAAAGGACAAATGCAAATAATAATCAATTCTAAACGTACGTATACGGAAAATTTAAAATCATATATTTACAAAGTATTTTCGTTTCTGTCTTTTGGGATGAGTCCGAAAACAGAAAAAAAAATTTCCTTGCAATTCTCAAAAGAAAAATACTAAATATACGGAAAAATTAAAATCTGCATTCGTACTTTTCGTTACAAATCCAAAAAAAAGATAAAAAAAGGTTTTCTCTGCAGTTCTCAAAAGACAAATACCAATCAATTCTAAATATACACCTAAAATTCAAAATCATATATTTACAAACTATCTTCGTTTGTACTTTTCGCCCATAAATCCGCGCAACCTTAATTGCTTGCTGCTGATTTCGCAAATTCGTTTCTTCTTCAGCAAATGAGAGATTCCAAACAATAGAAATTTAGCGGAAAACTATATATATAGTAAACGATAATAATGGTTTAAATATAACAGAAATTTGCTGAGTTTAGAGCAAACAAGAAAATCAGAATTAAACAACCATATGATAGAGGTTAATGCAAAGGATTTCCTTTTTTCATTAAAAAAATAGCATCAATCATTCTGTAGATTAATAGAGGAAATAATGAAATTGAACGACAATGCCATTATCAAAGAACTTCTATTTGGTTAACTCGTTCTCTACAACATCAGCTAGCTTGGCGGGTAATTTAACCAATATAACGAACTAGGAGAGATAGAGCTCTAGGGTTGTGTATACATATATATATATATATATACCACACATAGGCATGTCACTCAATTTCGCTGCCCGATGAACTTAAATCCCTATCGGATCTCCACTCCTATTGAGGGCTAGTAATCTAATTCCTGCTGATTGACTTGCTTGTCAAGTGTCGCTAACCATTAGAGTATCTTCTAGTGGCAGTTGATATAAAGAGACAGTCAATATTGTACAGAAACCAAAATGTTTAGCCTAATGATCAAAATTTAGTTAAAGAGGTCACAATTCATCTTCTAATTACAAGGGACTTTTCAAAAAGAATTTATTGCTACTATTTAAAAATACAGATAAATAAAAACCAAATGTTAATTTAGTACCTACAATCGGTATTAAATTAATATCTTTCGTTTTACAGTGTTGAGATTGATGGAATAGAAATAAATTTCCAATATGAAAATCAGGAATCTATATGTAATTATTATTACAGTCACGTCGTTAAGGACAGGTATATTGATCAGTGTTAGCGTAAAGTTAGAAAGCTTATCTTCTCTTTGAGGTCTAATCAGCTGATCAGCTTATCTTGGAGACTTTGGTGAAAGTTTGGTTTCATTTCGCATATAGGTTCACAAATTTCCAGTCAAGCGTTTTATAAAGCATAACTTCCTAATCCAATATGTAGAATCTATTTGATTATGCCTTATTTAGGTGTTAATTCCAAACTATTAATTGAACGCAAAATTATGATAAAACAAATTGTATTCTGTCGAGGATAAAAAGAATCAATTATTCCCTTTGCGCATCTGCATTCTAGTTTATTTTCTAGCTGATCGATGGAATTGCCAGAGGATTACTGGACTTTCTTCATTCCGGATTTGCAAGTAAATAAGATCTTTTACTGCTTGCATTTTTTTTTGTATATCCAATCGGATCTTCAGCGGCTTATCCATTATCATTTTCAGAAGCTAAAACGGATTTGTAAAAAAAAAATAAGAAAAAAAGCGTTGTTTTAACTCTATAGAGTGATTTCAGTATTTTCAATTTCCATTGGCGGGAGCAATAGTGCGCGCCGGGTGTTGGACAGCGAATATTCAGTTTCACGGTTATAACCAGTAACATACGATTTGCTGATTTTGTGCAGCTGGAGAAATCCTCGTTTAACTCGATTCCCTCTGTGCTCCTGTTTCATTCGTTGGGTTGAACATCGGTGACTCGAATCGATACGTATATCCCACACATACACAGAGGCAGACACACATCAGAGAGCTAGGAAATTAGCTAGCGAGCGGAACCAAGAGAGATAGGAAAGAGAGAGAAAGAGAGAGAAAAGGTTGCATAATCGAAAACTCATTTTCACTGACTCGTCCGTATTGTGTCTCTGTTGGAGACACTTTTGCTAAAGCATCAAGGGCAAAGCAGCGACGGTGGCGGCGACGTTTGAAATACATGATTTAACGAGATGTTTTCGCATTGTCCGCCCACGCTGGAACTAATAATTCGGTTTTACGAGTAGGGGCGCGCTCGACAAAGGTAGTGAAGAGAGAGAGAGAGAGAGAGAGAATCGCGGCGCCACTCGGGCTGCAGCCCCCATTCTGATGGCGCGACGCCCGACCGCCAGTCGGATCAGCTGGTCGAAGCCTCTGGACGCCGTCCAACCGGGTTAACATCCCTTTCCCCTCACGGCCCCTTCAAGTACTTTGCTCATCTATTCCATACACACCCCTTTCTCTACTGCACGCGCCCTCTCGTTCCATTTCTTTCTCGATGAACAGCCCTTTCATATTCAGTCTCTTTTTTTCTCTCTCTTTCTTCCATTCCCGCACTTTCTCTTCCGCTCTTCTCGATTCAACATACACATATATATATATATACTCGCTTGTCATAACATCGATTTCAAACTCGGCCGAGACATAAATAAGCCACGAATCCGCCTGTCAATCCCATGTCAATGTGTGATTTACTTCTAAACTGTTGCACTTGAATTTCTCCTCAATTGACATTGTGGAGATTCTTCAACGAGAGGCAAAGTGGAGGAGTTGATTTTCTTTTTTGCTACAGTATAGTCAATTTATAGCTTTTTCATTCTGTTTCACACACGAAAAGAAAAGTAGAATTTTTACCCCAAAATTTGTATAAAAATTAACTGCAACTTTTTTATCCTAAAGATCTATTTGAATTAGCATTGGTTAAAATTATCCGCAACAAAATTTAAATAGCGTTTTTTCTGTTTTTGAAAATTGGTTTTGGATTACACAGGCACACAAAAAATAAAAAGCTGTTTGGCCGAGACACTAAACTAGTCTATTTCCATGTATTTTTTCATGCTGAATCCGAAGTCAGAATTGTCAGATTCGCTCAAATTTTAAAGATAATTCCAAAAAACTGATTTTGAGTTTTTTGTTACTTGCGTTTTTTTGCAATTATCTCAAAAATTTGAGCGAATCTAACAATTCTGACTTTGGATTCGGATTCAGCGACAAAAAATACATAGAATTACACTATCGCAGTGACATTCAAAATTTTTTTAACTTATTGATTTTATTTTTCTTTGTGAGCAGTGTTTTGGGTTTATTTCAAAAATAAAAGCCAATCTGATAATTCTGACTTCGGATTCGGAATCAGCGTGAAAAAATACATGAAAATAGACTAGTGTAGTGTCTCGGCCAAACCACATTTTACTTTTTGTGTCCCTGTGTTATTAAATTTTGGCCTACTTCAGAACCAAAAGCCAAATTATACTTTTTCGAAGAATTTTGAATCTGAATCTGATTTCAGAATTGACTCAGCACGTTTTTTTTGACAATATTTGAGGGTGTGTAACATCAAGAGATAATTTTTTTTTTCAAAAAGGTAGCAGCATTTGAAAGTACTAGTTTTACTTTTTAAAACGCATTTTGAAACATTAAAAAATCTTTATTTGGTTCTGAGTTATGGCCATTTTTTTTTTGAAGTATTATCGGATACTACTCATTTTACGAGTATTGATTCACCAAACTCAGAAAATTCAAATGATAATTTAGAGCCAAATAAAGATTTTTTAATGTTTCAAAATGTGTTTTAAAGGGTAAAACAACTATCAGATACTGCTATATTTTTGAAAAAAATATTATCTCTTGATACTACATACGTCTCTCTTTGCACTTTTCCTGGGTCAATTCTGACGTCAGATTCGGATTCAGTATGTCAAAATGCTTTGGAAAAGTATAGTCTTATTTTTTGTTCTGAAGTAGGCCAAAATTTTGACAACCTTTGTAATAAGTAATAACAATTGCAGTTGCATTCCATTTGTTTCGGATAACCGTAGATATTTTTTGTCTACTTTTTTTGCTCTGAGGAAAATGGACTAGAATTTTTCGAGGTACTTAACAGCCACATATAAGAAAAAGTAACATAAATATTATCCACTAAAACTTTAATAAATTTTGATCAATACCTGTGCAGAAATTTTGAACCCTAAATCTGCACGAAACATTAAATTCGATTGGTGGTACAAAAGAATCTCTATTTCAGTCTAATAATTAACCAATAAAAAACAGTGAATTTACCGTCTTTTTTTCAATTCCAAAATTTTTCTTCCAAATCCGAAGCATAAATTAGATAAACCAAAGTCTTAAAAAAATTTTTATGATAAATTTTAAACACCCTCGGCATTGGGTTAAAAAATTAGGTCTTAAAAATAAGATTCTAAAATCGTGATAAAAACTTTAAAGAATTTTATTCCCCAAAAGTGAAAAATGGTTGAAATATTTTTGCGGAGAATTTGTAACATTAGGAGAATAAAAAGCAAAGTGCTCGCGGCTTCAGATTTAAAGGAACTCTCTATATATATATACTTTTTCCGATTTTATTTTTCTTGGCAAATGCAATACACACCGCATCGTAATAAATGATTTACTTTTTTTGTTCCACTAATTACAAAACCTGATATAATAATTTGCATTGTGCTAAATATGTTCTCAAGTAAAAATAATTATCAAAAACAACAACTATATAAGAAAACTTTTTATTTACAAAGACAAGAAAAGAAAAATATTCCTTATATTTTTCCACGAAACGAGAATCAAGATAAAAGTAATTTGTCGGCTTTTAAAAACGTGACGATGTATAAACTTGTTCTCTCTCAAAAGAGATATTTGTATGCAAACAACTTTTTTATTTTTTTTTAAAACTTTCTTTGTTCTATTCAAAAAAAAAAAAAAATGAAATCTTATGAAATTTTTCATGAATATCAAGAATAAAGAATATTTCGCTAACATTTTTATTTCACTAATATATTTAAAAGATTTGTATGTTTCAAGATAATTTGATTTTATAAATTGAGCTAATAGAATTTTTTTCAACAGATTTCATGTATATATATGTAGGTATATATGTATAAGTTTTGGAAATGCAAAAAGCGAGTAAAAAGTCTATATGGCTCAGTGCCATTAGGATTCACCTAATTTCTAAAGTAAAGATGAGAGACTAAACTTAATCACTTAAATGTATTGCCAGGGAGGAGAACTTTGAACTATATATTGCAAAAAAAAAAAAAAAAAAAAATTGGTGCACGACGACTAGTAATTCACCAATATTCCGTGATGATATTCAGAGAAATATAAGCTCACCCATTTCACGTGGACATTTTAATTTCAAAGCTCTATACGCTAAACACGAAAACCCAAGAAAATTGATTAAATTTTTCTGACAAAAAAAATTACACGATATAAAATTGTAATTATTTTTTTCCAACTGGAATGGGAAAGTGAAATAATTACTTTTTCATGTAACCATGTATTAGTAAAATTAACTATATATTGTTGAATCAATATTGGATATAGTGGGCATCTGTTGTTTGATATATAGGTATATTTTGCGTTCGCGAGAGTGAGAGAGAGAGAAGGAGAGAGTTTCTCGTCAATATGGCTTTATGCTCTATATATAAGAAATACTTGGGCACAATCCTGCATTATTCGTGGTCGTGGCATTTCCACTGTGCGCGGCATCGCGAAATTCCAAGGCGTTTGATTGAAAATTTCTTCGCAGCATAAGGAATGGTATGCAAGAAAGGGATCATCTTCACGTTGCGTGAAAGTCCCATTGCTTTCGAGACGAATTTCTCTCAACTGACGATTCTTTATGTTTTTCTCGATTCTCAAGAATTAAAGCTTATCTCATCACTGATGATCTTTCTTTTTTATTAAACAATTAATAAAAATATGGCAACTAAGTAATTTTTATTAACTTCTTTTTTTATCTGTTTCAAAAATTCAAATCGATTTGTAAAAATAAATTTTAAAATTGGTTAATGATAAAAATAATGACATTCGAAAAAATAAATTATAGAAATAATTTTCTCCAATGTTTCAAAGTCAAAAATTATTTCCCTTTCAGAAATTTTTAATAAATATATATATATATATATATATATATATATATAAAGAAATATTTACAAACAAACAAAAATATGAAATAATGAAAAGAGGCGAAAAATAACAAAAAAAAAAAAATGAAAAAAATAATTGACAAAACGAAATATGAAATGAAAAATAAATAAAATTTGACCAAAAAATACGAAAAATTAAATAAACATAAAAAACTGAAGCACACTAGATACAAAAAACAAAATAAACAAAAATATACAAAAAAATTAATATAAAATAATAACAAAAAAGCCAAATTACCCCAAAAAAACGTGTTATGAGACGTATGAATTTTGAATGTTAATCGCGCATTATTTATAAATATAGAATATTAATTATTTAGATTTTACATAATTAAACAATTTATTAATTAGCTTTCTTCCAACTGAGTATCATTTTTTTCTCAAGGGTTTTATGAAGACATTTTTTTTAACTATTTAAATATAAAAATTTTTATAAAACAAAAAATTTTTTTTAAATACCTCATTCTAAGACGAAAGAAACTTATTTTTTTATTTTTAAATTTGTCAACTGAATCTCGAAATTTTTTTTTTTTTTTTGAGAACTACAAAATTCAATTGTTTATATGTTTTTTGTTCTAATATTTTTGGAAACATTTTTTCATTGAAAATTAAATTTCTTAATTTTAGATTATCAGTTTTAGATATTTTAAAACAATATTTTTTGTTTGTTTGCAATTATTTTTATTTTTATATTATTGGACTCCCTGCTCTCTAAATCTGAGTTAGTAAAAATGTTTACTAATTTAAATTAGTGACTCACTTTTTGCTTTAGAATTAGTTAAATTTTACTAATTGTTTAGTAAAAGTTACTAAAAATAAGTCAAATTTTACTAATTGTGAAGCAAAAAGTGAGTCACTAATTTAAATTAGTAAACTTTTTTTACTAATTCAGATTTAGAGAGCGGGGGGCGATTATGTAATTTCATTTTCACTTCCACTTTCACTAATTCTAATTCTCATTTTTACTTCCACTTTCACTAATTCTAATTCTTATTCTCATTTTCACATTCACTTCCACTGATTACATTTTTCACTTTCAGTTTTAATTATTTTTAAATTTCACTCTAAATTTAATTTCCACTTTCACTAATTTCTAATCAGTAGAGGTGAAAGTGAAAGTTAGGAGTTAAAATTAGAATAAGTGGAAATAAAAATATAAGTGACAATTAGAATTAGTGAAAATGAAAGTAAAAGTTAGAGCGATAATTAGAATCAGTGGAAGTGAAAAGAAAAATGAAAGTGACAATTACAATTAGTGAAAGTTAAGGTGAAAATGAAAGTAAAAAATTAGAATCAGTGGAAGTGAAAATGAAAATGGGAGTAAAAACTTAGAATCAATGGAATTAAAACTGTAAAGATAGTGAAAATTTGAATCAGTGAATGTGATAGTGAAAATGGAAACTAGTTAGTGGAAGTGAAAGTGAAAATTGGAATCAGGGGAAGTGATAACGGAATTACATAATCGACCTCCCGAGGAGGAAATTATTTTAATATCGAAAAATAGAAGAAAGTACATTATAATTTATTTCACCGAACGTCATCATTTTTTTATTAAACCTTCTTAATAATTTATTCAGATGTAAAAATTTTGATTAATAAATTTCAATAAATAATTAAACAAAAAATAGGTATAAATTTGCTTTTTTTTCAAAAAAAATAAAAACCTTTTTCCCTAAATATAAACACACATTCATCATGAATAGAGCAATTTAATTAGTTTCTTATGCAAACATTCTAATTAATGTTGCGGCAAAAGGAAAAGTCGACTTTTTTTTTTAAGTGAACAAGTTTCTAAAGTTGTGTTGCTTATCAACAAGCAAAATCTGCGAATGAGAAGAATTCTGAGCATTTTGATAACGATTACGTGAGTCACCGGCTCACACAACGAGGGCGAGGGTCGATGAGATATATGTCTCTAGACTTACTAACTAACACTCTTTTTCTCTCTCTCTCTCTCTCTCTCTCACTCTTGAAAGAGACACATATATATATATAGGAGGTTCAACGGATAACATGTACTGTCGTGAAAGTAACAATACAGTTGGCGATCGAATTGTAACTAGTAAAGTGGCGGTGGGTCGAGGGGTTAAGGAAGGTAAATACCGTGCTAGAAATAACACACACGCGACTGGTACCGTACCAACTGCATTGGTACTGAGAAGGAACTTTTGGTTTGAAATTGACTGCGAAACTATACGGAGAAATAGGGAGTGGTTACCATGCGGATAAATAGACTGCTTATTATATTACCCAAAGCAATAACCGCACACAACATTTAACAAAAAAAAAAAAATAAAATATTACTCTTTTTTTTTTTGCCAAAGTAACTTTCGCTACAATAGGGAATCATAATGAATTACGACCAATAATAATAAAAATAAAAGAATAGCAATGAAATTTATGGAAATTGTTTCCTTTTTTCGTCTCTATTTCCCACTGTCTATGCGTAAGTATATCAAAATTCGAGTAATTGTGTTTTATTGTATATAAATATGATTGCGCAGCTATTAGATTCTTTGGGTCATGAACATTGGACGCGTTTTTATGGCTATCTTTTGTGTTTCAATGGTGAAGGGCATAAATCATGACGAGGAAGAAATATATACGCATTAATAGAGAAATATATTTGTTAAGAAATAGATATTGTGAACGAGGAAGAAAACAATATTCCGCAGGAAGTAACGATGAGAAAATTAAAGAAAGAGGAGGATTTATTTTTAGTGACTACTATCGAGGAGAAAAAGGAATTGTTAAAATTAATAAAAACTAATTTCACTTTCACCATTCGCTTTCAATTTTACCATTCATTTCCATTTTCATTTTTAACATCCACTTCTATTTAAAATTTTACTCTTCTACTTTTATCATTCCAATTTAAATTTTACCATCCACTCTCACTTTCATTTCCACTTTCACAATTTTACTTCCACTTTCACCATTCCATTTCCACTTTCGCCTTTTTATTTTCACTTTTGCCATTTCACTTCTACTTTCGGCCTTTTATTTCCACTTTTGCCATTTCACTTCCACTTTTACCCTTCCAATTTCACTTTCACTTTCAAAAAATCGGAAGTAAACGTGTGAAAGTGGAATTTTTAATAGTCAGTGTAACGATCTTTTTTCTCCCAAAACAAAATAATAAAAAAAAATATTTTTTATCACAACAAAGAAAAAAAACTATTTTTTTGTTTATAATTTTCATTTTATTTTCTCAACATGAAAAAAAGAAAAATTAACTGCGTGTGTAAAGGAAAATAAAGTGAAAACTAAAAGTCAAAAAAGATAAAAGAGGGTATTTTTCTCTATCTGGAATCATAATCGATACAACACGAGACCCTCAAACGATATTTAAATGTCAGGAACACCACCCATTTTACCATGCCACCTTCTCAAGAGTTAGAGAGTGAGAGAGAGAAAGATAGGCCAAGGGAGAGGGTGAGTAACATTTATACCGAACGTGGGCTTCCTCACAGTGTTTGGCTCTCAAGCGTAACAACCCCCTCACACCCTGCCCTCTTTCTTAAATGTGTGCCTATCATCCACACATTTACAAACACCATCAGTGACGTTATTAAACTCAAGGGCTTTTCGTTTTCTACGCAGAGAATAAACACATAATTCCTATACATATAGCTTCGTGTTTGTCTCTTGGTCGCCTCGCCTCTACTTGAGATTTTTTTTCGTAAAAAAAAAATTTCCACAGGGCCCTAGATATGTGAATTTATACTTTGACCCAAACATAATCATTCCAAGATGGATTAAACTTGAGTTATTATTAAATTCATTGAGAAAATAAACAAAAAATCGATAAATGTTATTTTACCACACGTGTTTAATTTTTTTTTTCTATTTTAGAATTGCAAAATTTGTAAATTTTCCACGATTTACTATAATATAATTTAAAATAAAATTTAATTTAATTTAGTCCAAAAAAACTCACACTCACTAATTGAGAATTTATCATTTCACGAATGAGTTTTTTCTCGAGAAATTTCAACATTTTAATTCTATTAATTTTGGAAGAGAAATTATATTTACATTACATTTACATAAATATATTTACTGTTACATTAAAAGAGAAAAGATAAAGCAAAAAAATTAGTTGCATTGAGATAGTTTTTTTTTTAAATTGGAATTCTAGACGCAAGCGCCGCCAGTATGTGGCGGGAATTCGAAGCTTCGTCGTACATCATTAGAGGGTTTATAACTTTTTCTCTAGTAGAAATTTTTTTTCTCTACTAGTTTTAGGGAAAACGGAACAATTGCACTAGAATTTATCGAGGCTGTTATTTAAAATGATTGAAATATAAAAAAAATATTTAGAAAGCAATAAAAAAATTTTAAGTGTTAATTTTATTGTTTTTATGTTTAGTTGTAATATTTTTTTTACATCACAATTTTTATCAATTCAAAAGGGAATTATCATTTTGAATAGGGATAATTTTGCTAATTGTTAAATTGTTTTTTTTTCTGTAAAAATCAACTTTTAATTTATAACAAGTTAGATAATTAATTATCACGGGAAATTTTTTAATATTAATTTGCAAATAATAATAATAATAATAATAATAATAATAATAATAATAATAATAATATACAATAATATAATAAATAATATGTAACGCGCTCTGAAGAAAGGGACCTTAGAAGGAAAAAATTGTAGGTTATGTTTTGAAATTTCAAAGTGAAAATACACAAAGAGGATCAACTCTCAATACAATTAATTGATATTTAAGTTTTCATTGCATCTAAAATATTTAATAAAAACTAAATTTAATTTTACATAAATAAAAATTAACGTTTAATCAAAGTAAAACTACCGTAAACATAACCTATAATATGTTTGCTTCTAAGTTCCCTTTCTTCAAAGCGCGTCGCATATAATAATAATAATAATATATAATAAATAATAAAATAACAAATAACTTGTTTCGTAAAAAATAATATTAATAATAAATAAACAAATACTTGTTTTGTCAAGACCGAAAATTACTCACACTTAATAATAATTTTAAAATATTTGAAAAAATTAATTATTATTAAAAAAAAAATTGTAAAACTATACATAAAAACAATAAATTTAACACATAAATTTTATTTTATTTTTTTCTAAACATTTTCTTATTTTAAATCATTTCAAATAAGAGCGCCTTTTTGCACCAATGAGACAGTTACAGTAGCGCAAGCGCAGTTACGTGAAGTGCTTTCTGCGTGCGCATCATACAAGAAAGCAGACGACATTTTCATATTGACAACCTAACCTCAAAAATTTTTCTACCATATTTCCAAAACTGACAAAATAGATTCAATACACTCATTAATATAGAAATTAAAAAGAATTCGCTTTTTATAGTTACTTTATACAGAAACAGTATTACGTCTATTTTAAAAATAATTCACCATAAATTGTATGTAAAAATGTCAAATAATAAAAATAACGCCAAAAAAAAGCAGAAAAAAGAAAGAGAAGAGAGTTTAGAAGGGGGAGGGGGGGCAGAAATTCGCGCTTGGAATTTTCATCCCCTGTCGCATCCCGAGACAGCGACCATGAAGTTTGTAAAATAGCATAGCGTGAGTAATAATAGTTTCGCGGCAATTGCAAATGGGAGAGCCAACAATGGCGGAGTTAATTAGCTCTCCTGTCATTCCAAAAGGGGAAAACAGCTAAAAACTGGGAGACTATAAATCATTTTAGAACACTCACACACATTTACACACTCACACAGAAAAAGGCAAAAAAAAAAAACGGAGAACGGTGACTCGAGCAAAAAACAAGCCCACTCGCGCTCTTCTACACTAGAACCTCATCGCTTCTCGACCCTTGCTTCATTTTTGCGCCACATCTCTGTCTCTTTCTCTCATCGTGTCGATTGCAAATTGTCCTTTTCTTAACTAAATTACACTGTTCACAACTTTTCATTAACCCCTTTTGTTGCCCTTTTATTTTTTGTTAGCTCTCACACATACACAGCGGGTACTTTCTCCCCAGTAGCAGCTCTCATCGCCCACAAATATTTTCGTTCACTGTTTGTCATTCTCAACGGGAATTAATTATTTTCAACATCTTTCACAGTGTGTACACATTGTTAATTATTTGAAATATTTAGAAAAGTGATTAGTGGCTTGTGATGAACAAAAAAAAATGCAATTTAGAAATGAAAAACACTATTTTAGACAAATATTTACTGTAACAGTTTTGGTGTTTTAATTACTATTATTCAAAATGTCAACTAGAATTATTATAGTGGAAATTTGTACAAGATTAAAAAAAAAAAATTACTACGATTAATTTAATTTTTAACTTATTTAGTTATTTCTGTAATTATTTTTCTATTTTATAAAAAGCTTTCGTCAATGTCTGCAGGATTGTACTAACTATATGACAAAAACATAGGTTAAAGGCGAACATAACCTCAAAAATTCAAGGTTATATGTAAAACAGGTTGAAGCGAACATAACCTCAAAATTGAAGGTCGTGAATATAGCCGCAAGTCTATGTGACCGTTACTGATTAATGGAGTGAATATAGCAGCAACCTCTTATGTTCGACAAACATAACCTCAAAATTCGAAGTCAAACTTAATCTTAAAATAGGTCATAGGCCTCCTATGACCAAGTAAAAATAATCAAGTAAGAAAACTTTCGAAACCAATATTTTTAAAATCTGATTTCAAAAAAATCGGAGAGGTTGGCGCGCGATTGTTTATATTTTGAATATAGGTAAGAATATAATATAATTATAATTATATTTATATTATTTTAATATAATTATATTTATAAAATTTTAATATTCTAGTTGGAAAAGTAACGATAAATTCTATTTTATTATTATTATTTTGTTTCTAATGGAATATTTGAATATGGCGCTTCAAACTCTCGTTTGACTACAGTAGTTCCTACTTCTCCCTATACGCGTGAGTGGCGTCTCTATTCATTTTCTAGTTTATGGCTTGAAATGTTCCAGAACATCTGTAATTCATTTTCACTTCCTCTTTGACATTAAATTTCACTTTCGTTTTTACTTTAAACACTTTTATTTCTAAAATGAAAACAAAACTAAAAAATTTGACGTCAAATGTATGAAAGTCAAAATTTTATATAATTTCACTGCATTTTAAATCATCAAAAAAAAAAAAAAAAAAAAAACTCGACTACTTGTTTTTTTCTCGTGTAATACATAGAAAATTTGATGTTTAAACATAAGAAGAAATTTGTATATCTCACACAAGTTAATTTAATTTCCGTCAAGGTTAATTTGCCATCGTTAAATCACTGCAAAGTAAAGTTGGTAATAAAGTTTTCAAGCACTCGCGATTCCGACACTCCAACACTGGCGTTAATGTCTCTTAGAATAGAAATATATATTCAGGATGGCAAAACAGAATCCCTCCCTCCCCCCCCCCCCCTCAAACACACCACCCTCTCCGCATAACGCTTCGGTTAGTTAGTTTTCCAACAGCTTTACAAAAGCTCCCCAGTATGAATTTGTTGTGCGCGAGGAAAATGTACACATATACATTTCGCTTGGGTGAGAATTGGTTGCGTTAACCGAAAAAGCTATTCGACTGCAGAGCATAAAAATGTTAGCTGGATTTTTATGTATCATATATATATATATATATATATATATGTGAAAATTTTTAAATTTTTGTTTTTATAAAACTATTTTATTTTTTCGATTTTTTTATACATTTGAGTCAGTGAGAATTCACTGTTAAAAATTTAGTAACTGAATATAACTCTAGTAAAATTTATACTGACATTCAGTTACATTTCACTGAAAATTAATTGAATTGAAAAACGGTCAAATCTGCATTATCATTAATCGGTAAAACAGATCTAACACTCAAATATGCATTAGAATTGATCGGTAAAACAGATGTGACACTCAAATCTGCATTACCATTGATCGGTAAATCAGACCTGAAACTCAAATCTGCATTATCATTAATCGGTAAAACATATTTGACACTCAAATATGAATTATCTTTTATCGGTAAAACAGATATAACACTCAAATATGCATTAGAATTGATCGGTAAAACAGATCTGACACTCAAATATGCATTACCATTGATCGGTAAAACAGACCTGACACTCAAACCTGCATTATCATTAATCGGTAAAACAGACCTGACACTCAAACCTGCATTATCATTAATCGGTAATACAGATTTTACAGTCAAATCTGCATTATCATTGATCGGTATTACAGATTTGAAACCTAAATCTGCATTATCATTGCTCGGTATTACAGATTTGAAACCTAAATCTGCATTATCATTGCTCGGTAAAACAGATTTAACTTTTTCAATAAATAAAGAATTCTTCTAATTTTTTGCGAACTATAACTGAATTTCAATGAAAATCTTACTAAAGTGCTTCCGTTACTAAATTCCTACTAGTTCATCAATAAAATTTCACTGATTCCAATTAAGAGAATAGATTTTTTTCTCTATAAATTAAATTTAATGAATAAATCCAAATTGTTTACTAATTCAAAGAAAGTTAAAAAAAATTGTAATTTCTTTTTTAATTCCGCGCATCAAAAAAAAAAAATATGAAGAGAATTAGAAAAATTAATTCATGGTGAAATTTCTTTTTTTTTCCTCTCTGCTTTTTTTTCGTCACAAAAGTTTCTGAAAAAATTCTAGGTTTCTCCCGATTGTTTTTCCGATAGTGGAGTTTGACGTTTCCTGGTTAAATGTCACAAATGGAGCACTGGGGTATAAAATATAGCGGTACTACGTACATGTCAAGTGCACTTCATTTATCCTGAATATTAAAACGATTACCTCTGTATCGACGTTTCTGCTTTACATTTCAGAGAATTTATTTCTACCAACCCTTCTCCTCATCCTCCTTCTTCATCATGACGTCGTGAATCATTTCAAAAAGAAACAACTGTGTGTGTGTGTGTCTGTGCAGATGATTGAAATTCTTACCTGTAACAGAAAAAAAGGGAAAAGAATTAAAAAAAATTACATTTCCATTAATTATTTTTTTGTTTTAGAAAAATTATGAAATAAGTTTTTTTTTTTAATTAGCTGTTGAAAATTGATGACGTTTGAAAAGTAACGATATAGTTTTTAAATATAGATATTGGAGTGAAATAAAAATGTATTAAAGAATTTTTGTATCTAGGTTTGTTTTTAATAGTTCATGAATATTTTGATATTTATCAATATTTCGGAAAAACTAGGGATCGATTATATGTAATTCCATTTTCACTTTAATTGATTTTAATTTTCACTTTTATTTTCCATTCTACTTCCACTGATTATAAATTATAGAAAGCGAATGTCTAATTCTAATTCTAATTTTCATTTTCACTTTCATTTACACTTCCACTGATTATAAATTATAGAAAGCGAATGTCTAATTCTAATTCTAATTCTAATTTTAATTTTCATTTTCACTTTCATTTACACTTCCACTGATTAGAAATTAGTGAAAGTGAATATTTAATTCTGATTTTCATTCTAATTTATATTTCTACTTTCATTGATTAGAAATTAGTGAAAGAGGATGTGAAAATGAAATTGAGAGTGAAAATTAAAATCAATAAAACTGAGAGTGAAAATTAGAAACAGTGGAGGTGAAAATGAAAATTAAAGTGAAAATTAGAGTCAGTGAAATTAAGAGTAAAAATTAGAAACAGTGAATGTGAAAATAGAATTACATAATTCATCCCCTGATGTTAAAGATTCGTATTCAAGAACCCTAAAAATAGTCTCAAATCGAATTTTTGGAAGCTTAATAAATTCGCTCTCTCTAAATCTAAATTATTAAAAAAAAAGAATTTGATAACAAAAAGTCAATCACTGCATCAAATAGTAATATTTTAATTAATCCTTTAGTTAAAAATAACTAATTATTCGTTAAATTAATTTTCAGGTTCTGTCAAAATAACTAAAATTTCAAAAAAATTTTCTATTAACCCCTTGGCTGACGACAAGATTTCCCCCATTTTGGACCAAAAGTGTATTGAAAAAAAATTTAATGGATTTTTATGAAACTTATGGTATGTTAAGGTTTTTGGGGTAGCTGATTACGAATCCGATGTCAGTTTTTCAAAAATTTTCAAAATTCAAAATGGCGGATTCAATGTGTCAGTTTAAAATTATTAAAAATGGTCGGATTCGTCTGAAACTCGTTACTTTAAGGTATTCGCGGGGTCGCTAATTTCGAATCTCAAATCAGTTTTTCAAAATCCAAAATCACGGATTAATAATCATCATATTGGTTCCGCCATTTTGAATTTTGAAAAACTGATATCAAAAACTTTTAATATCTCCAAAAGTAACTCGTTTCTAAAAATTTCCATAATTTTCCAAAAAAAAATTCCAATATTTTAGATCTTCCATTTTAAATTTAAAAAAAAAATCGATTGTCATCTATTACTAATATCATGGAACGTAGTATTTTTCAGTATCACGTCAAATAATTTTCAAAATTTAACCTCGACTATATCTAATAAAATAAAAAACACTTTTAATTAATTTTAAAAGCCTTCTTCTACACGATTATCTAACCACCACGTACATGATATTAAAATTATACCTAATAGCACTTAGCAAAAAACTTTGAAAAAATGTTACAACGCCCATTAATATTGTTTTTTTCCCCCAAGAGCTTGTTATTATTACAAAAAAGATCAAATTAGTTTCAAAAAAAAAAAAATGTTTTTTAAAATAATAGCTTCTAAAAGCGAATCTCGTATTTTCCACTTGAAATCCCTTCTTTTGACTTTCGTGGCATTATTGATTATAACTTTTATCAAAGGAGGAAATCGACACTACTGAGGCATCTCGCTTTTTGGTGTAAAAAAGTAGAGCCTTAAAATAGAAAAGAATGGATAAAGGAGATATATGAGAGGGAGGGAGGGAGGAGAGGGTGAGAAAAAGGTGGTGTTGGATGAACAGCGGTTGAGTGCGGAGAGAGAAAGAGAGTTGGGTTATACGATGGAATCAAGAAGAGGGGGAGGTAGGAGGTGGAGGATGGGTAAAGGGAAGAAAAAAAGGGAAGGAAGTGCGAAAAAGAGAAAGAGTTCGCGGTTGAAGCTGATGGGGCAGAAGTGGTGGTTAAACTCTTTTGCTGATGCATTAACCGCACCTGCCACTTAAAGAAGGCGTTATTCGAGTGCCGACGCGCGCGCTGCAAAACTTTTGAATCAGATTTTAATTAAACGAGATTACAAAATGATTCGCCATTCGTGATCACTTTTGGACGTTTTAAGGACCAACTGCGAATGTAATTTTACGAATAAAAAAAAAAAACCACGCTATTTCGTTTTCCCAACATTAATCCATTTCAATTCTTCATCTATACTTTTTCTCATTAAAATACAACTACCATCACAAATTTTAATTACAAAAAAGTATTTTTGTAATGAGGGGGGGGGGAATCAAATAGTAAAAAAAATTATAGGGGGAATATTTCCCGTTAAGAAGATAAAGCCAATTGTTTGGCAAGGTGTGATGGGATTTTGGCACCTGACTCTTTTAAAGACCCTAATCTAATCCCCCAAGACGTCTCTCTCTCTCTCTTTTGTCCGTTCTGACAGCAATCTCAATCCTCTTTTCTCCAAGCATAAAAGTCAATGGGGTTTCATCTCGTGAAAGTGCAGTCAACTTCTTTCTTTCTTTTTTTTTTTATAGAGAGAGGAAAAAAAGGAATCCACTTGCTAAGATCGTTTGTCGAGACATTATGCTTATCTACCTGAGCACACGACCATATAGCTACTACCTGTGTGCCAAGGTTCTCTTTTTTTTTTTTTTTTTCAAAAGAAAATAATGTCCCGGATGTAAGTTCCCGTATAAAAAAAAGGGGTCGCGAAAAAAAAAGAGAGACAACGAGTGGTATAAAGGTGTGGGATTTTAAATAATTAGCATAACGAGGTGATGGTACCTTGCAACGACGCCTCGCGTGTGCCCGACACGCAAAATGAGACTATAGGGCCGTAAGGGTTGCCTCCAATTTCAAAACCCACAAAATGGAAGGGACTAGAAAGGATGACAGGAGCTAACCGCCCCTTAGTAAACCCATCTCGTATTACTAATTTATTATTAGACGTCGCGAGTTTACCCCCACACCCCCCTCCCCTCCCCTCCCCCCACCCGACCGACCGACCTAAAGTTACCGACTGGATTTTCTCCCTTGTACACCTATAAATGTAGCTTATGTAACCTTTTGTGGCTGTGGGGGTCGACGTTAATTGTACCTTGAATATGGCCTTTCTTAATTGCAATCGCTCTAAATTATCGCTTATCAAGAGCAGTTAATCAGTTCATTTGTACTTTGCACTATAGTATTAAGTGTCCTTCTTTAGAAAACCCAAGAGAGAATTATATTTCGTTATATATTTACAGCATGGAAAATTTATTGATTTTTTGGTAATCTTTATTGCAGGAATCTGCAACGACATTTTATCGACAATTAAAATTTTATTTTCTTGTATAAATTCTAAAGGAGAAAAAGTAATTTTTTTTAAATTACTTGGCGTAATTAGAAATTAATATAAAAATTTTCTGAATATCAATTATTTTCATTGTAGGGATCTGCAACGACTTTTTACCGACAATAACTAACTTGCAATTATATAACTGACTTATCTCATCACTAATGTAAATTGTAACCTAGAAATATAATTTAAAACACCTAGAGCAGCGGACAAAATAATAATAATTTAAATAATTATTACAGGGATCTGCAACGACATTTTACCGACATAACAGATTTATAGTTTTTCTAATTATTTTAAGTATTGAATAAAAAGAGAATTTTCTAAAATAACCTGTCACAAGAAAGTATTTAACAAAATTTATCCGAATATCGATCATTCTTTTTTTTACAGGAATCTGCAACGACTTTTTACCGACAATAACTATCTTGTAATTATGTAACTGACTTATCTTATCACTTATGTAAATTGTAACCTAGAAATACTATTTAAAACACCTGGAGCAGCAAGACAAAATAATAATAATTTAAATAATTATTGCAGGAATCTGCAACGACATTTTACCGACATAACAGATTTATAGTTTTTCTAATTATTTTAAGTATTGAATAAAAAAAGATTTTTTTAAAATAACCTGGCACAAGAAAGTATTTAACAAAATTTATCCGAATATCGATCATTCTTTTTTTTACAGGAATCTGCAACGACATTTTATCGACAATTACAAATTTATATTTTATTGCATTATTTCTGTAAATCGTGAGTTAAAAAATTGATTTACAAAATGACCTAGCGTAGTATTAAATAAAAAATAATCGAATTTTTTCTTATTTATTGCAGGGATCTGCAACGACTTTTTACCGACAATAAGTGCTGTAAAATATATCGCATCACTTCTGCAGATTCTGAGATAAAAAAAAATACTTAAAATATTACCTGGGGCAAGCAGGCAGTTAATAAAATTTATTCGAATACCGATAATTTTTATTGCAGGAATCTGCAACCACTTTTTACCGACAATAACTGACTGTTTACCTAATTAAATCTGTAAATATTGAACTAAAAAAGTAATTTTTGAAACAACCTGACGCAAACAGGTACTAATTAAAAAATAATCAAATTTTTGATTTTATTTATTACAGGAATCTGCAACGACTTTTTACCGACAGTAACTGACTTATAGTTTATCTAATTACTTCTGTAAGTATTGAACTAGAAAAATAATAATTAATATTACTTGGCGCAAGCAGAAATTTAATAAAATTTATCCGATAATCGATTATCATTTTTATAGGAATCTGCAACGACATTTTACCGACAACAACTGACTTATAGTTCTTCTAGTAATTGTGCAAATTCTGAGCAAAAAAAAGATCATTTATAAAATGACCTAGTGCAAGCAGGCATTAAATAAAAAATAATCATATTTTTTTCTTATTTCTTGCAGGGATCTGCAACGACATTTTACCGACAATAACTGAATTAAGTTTATAGCATCACTTCTGTAGATTCTAAGATAAAAAAAATTATTTAAAAAATTACCCGGTTCAAGCAGGCATTTAGTAAAAATTTATCCAAATATCAATCACCTTTATTGCAGGGATCTGTAACGACATTTTACCGACAATAGCTGACTTATAGTTCATGTGATAAATTATGTACATTCAAAGCTATAAAATTTAATTATAAAAAATCTGGCGTAAGCAGGCATTTAATAAAATTAATCCGATGATCAATTACTTTTATTACAGGGATCTACAACGACTTTTTACCGACTTATAGTTTATCTATACTTCTGTAAGTATTGTGAAGTAATTTCTTTAAATAACCTAGCGCAATAAGGCTTTAAATAAAATAAAAAAATTTTATTTTGATCAAATAATCGTAGACATAAAATTCCCAATTAAAAATGCATAATTACTTTTACAATATTTAAAATGTAAAAAAATCCCTATATCTAAAATTTATTTCACATTGTGAAAATTATTGTCAACAGAATGTGGAAATTTGCTCGTTAAAAGGAAATCCACATGGACATTAAAGCAATAATCATATAAAATCGTGTCAATGGTCAAAATCAGCACCCAGAATGGTACTTTAGTGGTTAGACAATAGTTACTAGAGTTTATTGGTGTATATATATATATATATATATAGTGTGCACGGAAACTGCTGTTGTCAGTAGCAATTCAACAATTCCAAAGAACACGCGCAAAAGGGACATCATCACGATGCGATCCTTAGATATTCTACTCAGGACGCATCTTAGAGGCGAAGGGGCATTCTTATAAAGCAGGTCACGTGACTATCATTCTTCAAGTATTCTTCACAATGAGTCTCATTAGAGTGTTCTTCGACTCGGGATGAAAAAAAAATGACTCTCTCTCCTTTGCAAATTTCCCATCGTAATCGACGTACCGACCATCGTTGAATAAAAAAGTTACCACCCCACCCCACCCCTCCTTCATCCCCTTACCACCCCCCACACTTCCCTTCACCACTTTGACTAAGTCGCATGAGGCTCTTAAGACTTTTCTCTACTTTATGCGTCTCTTCTCTCCCAACACAAGAAGATTTTGCAACTTTATGAGAAAATGGAAATTATGGTCTTGAAACGTTTAAACAAAGATTCTTGACATTTTTAAGCCTTTACATTCATAAAAGTTAGAAAATTTGCCTGAGGAGCAATTTTATTATATCTTTCTAATTCCTTTTTTTTCATATAATTTTACCAGAAAAAAAAATGGATTTTAATAAATTGTGAAAAAAAGTAATTAAAACAAACATAGAAAATGATACTCAAGCAATTGATAGCTTATTAAATGTAATTCAATTCGATTTTTTTTTTCGCTCTCAATGAGCGTCGTCCTTGGGGCGGTATAGGGCTTTCCCGGAAAACTCAAGCGGGTACTCTAGCCAAGTTATTACAAAATTTCCATCATAAATGCCAATCGATAAGCCGCGACGAAACTTGAAATAAAATTATAAGTTGCGGGCATCATCCGCATGAATGTGGGTGAAAAGGAGAGAGAGAGAGAGGGAGATTTCGCGAGGGTGGGTGGTTAAAGGGAACAGAAATGGGAATCGAGAAGGGATCGTAAACCCATAAAAGCGTTCGCAACAAGGCGGCATGGCATCGCGGGCGGCTTTTAAAGTTAATAAATTCACCAGCTTGCTTTGCTCTTTCAACGTGTGTTTTTTCCAATTTTTTCTCTCTTTTTTTTCCAACCAATACCCCTTTTCTTTTTATCGTACGAAGAGATTTAAACTTAGTTCGAACGAGGAGGTAACTGGATTTAATAATATATATCCTATGCCAATAATAAATCAGATTTATATTTATAGTGATCCCCGCACGAGCTTCTCAAATATTGACAAACTCAATTTGATAATCTATTTTTTTTTAAATTTCTACATTAATTTTCAATTTAAGCGACTTTTATCGACGATATTGCTAATTTATATTTTATTTTGTTACTTCTGTAAATTCTAAAATAGAAAAATTATTTATAAAAATAGCAGCCGTAATCAGGAATTTAAAAAAAAAATTATCTAAATATGTGTCATCTTTATTGCAGGAATCTGCAACCACTTTTTACCGACATTCACTAAATTACGGTTTATCTAATTAGTTCTGTGAGTATTGAACTAAAAAGTAATTTTTACCAGGCGCATACATTAAATAAAAAATAATCGAATATTTTAACTTAACAATTGCAGGAATCTGCAACGACATTTTATCGACAATTAAAATTTTATTTTCTTGTGTAAATTCTAAAGGAGAAAAAGTAATTTTTTTCAAATTTCTTGGCGTAATTAGGAATTAATATAAAAATTTTCTGAATATCAATTATTTTCATTGCAGGGATCTGCAACGACTTTTTACCGACAATAACTAACTTGTAATTATGTAGCTGACTTATCTTAAATTGTAACCTAGAAATATTATTTAAAACACCTAGAGCAGCAGACAAAATAATAATAATCTAAATAATTATTGCAGGGATCTGCAACGATATTTTACCGACATAACAGATTTATAGTTTTTCTAATTATTGTAAGTATTGAATAAAAAGAGAATTTTCTAAAATAACCTGGCACAAGAAAGTATTTAACAAAATTTATCCGAATATCGATCATCCTTTATTTTACAGGAATCTGCAACGACATTTTATCGACAATTACAAATTTATATTTTATTGCATTATTTCTGTAAATCCTGAGTTAAAAAATTGATTTATAAAATAACCTAGCGTAAACAGGTATTAAATAAAAAAATTATCGAATTTTTTCTTATTTATTGCAGGGATCTGCAACGACTTTTTTTACCGACAATAAGTGCTGTAAAATATATCGCATCAGTTCTGCAGATTCTGAGATAAAAAAAATACTTAAAATATTACCTGGGGCAAGCAGGCAGTTAATAAAATTTATTCGAATACCGATAATTTTTATAGCAGGAATCTGTAACCACTTTTTACCGATAATAACTAACTTATAGTTTACGTAATTAATTTTGTAAATATTGAACTAAAAAAGTAATTTTTGAAATAACCTGACGCAAACAGGTATTAATTAAAAAATAATCAAATTTTGGATTTTATTTATTACAGGAATCTGCAACGACTTTTTACCGACAGTAACTGACTTATAGTTTTTCTCGTAATTGTGTAAATTCTAAGCAAAAACAATATTTAAAAAATTACCTGGTTCAAGAAGGCAGTTAAAATTTATCCAAATATCGACAATCTTTATTGCAGGAATCTGCAACGACATTTTACCGACATTAACTGACTTACAGTTAACTGTTTCACTTCTGTTGATTCTGAGCTAAAAAAATTATTTATTAAATTACGTGGCGCAAGCTGACATTTATTAAATAAATTTAACAGTATATTCTATGCCAATAATAAATCAGATTTATATTTATAGTGATACCAACGAGTTTCTCAAATATTGACAAATTGAATCTGATTTTTCAAAATTTCTACATTAATTTTCCAATTTAGCAAATCATTTACTTGTCAAGATATATACGAGAGTCCTTTTTTTCAAGTTCCAAAAAAAAGCGAATATTGATGGTAATAATGAGATTTATCTCTCAACTGTAAAAATAACGATTACAGGTCAAAGCTGATAATATATTTTTTTTTCGGGTTATTTTATGAAAATAATCACCTCACTAAATGTCTATCAGATTTTTGAGAGTATATTTTAACAACAGTGTTTATGGTGTATACAACAGAGAGAGAGAGAAAGAGAATGTAATTTGCTTCATATAATTTTACGATCTAGTCCAAAAGCCAACCAACATTACAAAGAGTAAAAAATTTCTGGAAATCTCTTTAAAATATTTTTATTACTATAGGAGGGGAAACTTTAACAATTTTCGCGTCTATTAAAAGTTGCTGAATTTGAAAATAACTAGGATTTCCTCTTTTTATCATATTTTATGAACTCTATATAGTAATATCTAGGATATATATATATATATATATATATATATATATATATATATAAAATTATTATTATATTACAAAATTATACCTATTAAATTACAAAAATTATATTATTATATTATAAAATTATATTATTATAATTAAATTAATTATTTATTATAAAATAAATAAAAATTATTCATAGCGGTAAATAAATATTTTTGTAATAAGAAAAAAATTCGTTTCAGATTTTTTTTTTTTTTTTTGCGAAATGACTATCGAAAATGCAATAAACAGCTTCTGCATCTCACAATGGATCAAGTTTTATTTCGTATTGTAAAACAATAGTCGTTGTGAACGTTATAAGTCGTAAGAGGCCGCACGTTTTTATTATATACACGCACGAGAGTGAAAAGAAATAGTCTCTTATGACTTCCTGCAATAACTTCTTGCCACAAAATCTCAATTCAGATTTTTTTTTTTGATTTAAAAAAAAATTTCATTACCTATATATATATTTCTTTTTTTTATCAATATTTCTCATACAATTTAGCATATTGCTCGAAAATTGTCTGTTTTTTTATATATAAATGTATAATATTAAAACTTTCAAGTGCATTGATTCAAAGAAATTGTACATTCGCAGTGAATTCAAGTGAAATACTTTTAGGGAGAATAAAAGTCTCAAAGCAAACTTTGCAGGCACTCGAATGCTAATGAGGAGCTTCATTAAGTCCCGACGAAAGAGATTCTCGATCGTATCACTTGTGCACGTGAACACTCAAGCTGTAATTATCCATCGTAATTTAACGTTCTTGTGTCAAAAAGAATTTTTTTTTCAGAAAATCGTGGCAATTTTTTTTCTTTGTTGATAAAATATTAGTAAAGGGGAGATTTTTTTTTTTTTTACAAGAAATGAAATCGCTTCATTTTTTTACGAAAAAAAATTTCGAATCAAACTAATTATATGGACAAAAATGTATTATCGGCTTTTGTCATCTTTCTTGACGTGAGTGTGTGTGTGTGTGTGGCAGGTGATGAGAGGTTAATGGGAAGTTAAAGGCAAGTAATTGAAGATTCAAGACTAACAAAGGGGACTGTTTATTATAATTAGATGAACACTATTACAACGTGGGATGTAGAAAATTACATCGAAAAAACATCAAAATGTCTCAATTTATATTTAATTATTTGAATAAGTATATAAAATTATTATTTACATTAAAAGAACCTGGCGCAAGCGGGTATTTATGAAAATTTATCCGAATATCGATTATTTTTATTGCAGGAATCTGCAACCACTTTTTACCGACAATAACTGATTAATAGTTCATTTAATTATTTTTGTAAGTATAGGACTAAAAAAGTAATTTTTTTTAAATAACTTGGCGCAAGGAGGCATTAAATAAAAAATAATCGAATTCTTCATCTTATTTATTGCAGGAATCTGCAACCACTTTTTACCGACATTCACTAACTTACGGTTTATCTAATTAGTTCCGTGAGTATTGAACTAAAAAGTAATTTTTAAAGTAACCAGGTGCATACATTAAATAAAAAATAATCGAATATTTTAACTTAACAAATTGCAGGAATCTGTAACGACGTTTTACCGACAATAACTGACTTGACGCAAGGCGGCATTAAATAAAAAATAATCGAATTCTTCATCTTATTTATTGCAGGAATCTGCAACCACTTTTTACCGACATTCACTAACTTACGGTTTATCTAATTAGTTCTGTAAGTATTGAACTAAAAATCTTTTTTTTTTACAGGAATCTGCAACGACATTTTATCGACAATAACTGACTTATGTATTATCTCATCGTTTCTCTAAATTTTGAGGGAAAAATATTATTCCCTAATCAGGAATTTAATAAAATAGGTTCGCCATAAAGTGTTATTAGAAAAAAATGATAGAAGGATAAAAAATTAATTTGGATATACATCAAATGGCATATCAAGAAGGGTGTCTTACAATTCTAATTCACTACGTGATCCCTCTCTGATCCCTCATGTCATATACATATATATATATATATAAAACTAGATTCATGGACTTGTATACAGGTCGTGAACAATATGCAGCATTTCGACGATCCGATCGTCTTAATTATCTCGCAGCTCATAAGGAATTCACTTCGCTCAGTCTGCATCTTCGATCCCTCGCACGTAATTCCAGTGAAGCAACTATTCGCAATAGTCAAGTCCCTTTGGGATCTCCCGCTGCTGCCAAGCTCCTGGAGAAGATCCTTATATATATACCATGGAGAGGCGAAAGACGAAACGACGAACGTGATCGATTAATATGATGAAATTTCTCAATTTTATCATCTGATTTTTCCTATCAAGAATGAAGGACATTCTTTTACTTCCGGTCAATCGGATATATTAGAGGAGAGATGACTTTTCTGATTTCTCAAGAAGCTCACCATTAAAATCAAACCCAAAGGAGCAAAGAAGAAAAAAATTGACATTCGTATAGCGCTCATCATACGAGGAGAATGGAAAACGAAAATACGTATTTTTGATAGTTACGCGAACAGCATCTCGCCATGAATCTTTCATCTGTCGATCGTTCGTTCCTCTCTCTCTCTCTATCTCTGAAAATTCCCAATGAGAGACGAATTTTTATAGTTATCCGTCAGTCAATATCGACAGGTTCGTTCAGTACGTGTACGTATTAATAAATAGGAAGACAGCTTCTTTGATACTATTGCTATTTACTAACCGCACATTCTCTAAATACTATGAAACACACTAAAAAAAAAAATTGATATTTAAAAACCTGGCGCAATCTAGCATTAAGAAAAAAAGACGATTAAGCTAAAAACAGATTTAATACTTGACTTAGTTATGTCCGTTGAAATTCGATTCGAATTCGTTTGGAAAAGAGGGGAGAGGATCTTGAAGAATGGGAAACAGGAGGTTGGCTAGGGTGACAGGACGGATGGTCCTCTTGGAGTTGAACCCAGGACACCAAGTCTCATCGTTCATTCATGGGGCATTTACTCTCTATCCCGTAAAGCCATCCCACCTCCTTCTCATTCCTCCACAGTCATCGCTTCTTACATCATTCTCTTGTCCTGCGAAATGAATCGGGATCAGCCAGGATATAGTACTCTCCTTTGGGATTCATTTCTGCAAAGCCATTCCCTCCCTTCCTTCTCGTTCCAAAGGAAATATAATTATTGAACAAGGAAGGAAGTGATAATCTCAGCACAAGTGTTGAATAAATTTTCCTCTTCATTCTTTCCCTCCTCGACGAAAGAGAAAACGTATAAACGATTTCGCCATTAAACTCATGTTCCATTATTGTTCCTTCAATTTTCTTTATTATCATTATTTTTATTATTATTTACAATTTCAAAATAAATTTTCTATTATTTATGTTACAATATTTTTTGTACTTTAAATGATAAAAAAAAAAATGTTGAAATTGAATGTGCCTCGTCTCTAAATGTAAGTCGTGGGTTGGGTTATAGAATGCTACTTGGTATTTCAGATCGCGTACCGAACCTTAACCTTTGCCCCGTTTGCGTTTTTAGAACACCAAAATCTTCCATCCATCGCTCTTTTTCACGTCGGGGCGAAATTTTCTCTGTCGAAAAATGCACCCTTTCGTGACCCCAAAGGAGAGAGAAGAGACCCTTTTGGATTTATCGGACCACGTGAATAAGTTTTTGGCCCGTTTATCGTTTGACCTGCGTCGACTTGAAACGAGCCAATTCCTTCAAATCTTACGTGTCAGCATTCGAATTCCAATAGAAATCATATCATTCGAGAATTGTCACATTTTCTCTATCTATGATTTATGGATTAAGAAAAAAAAATCCACAAATGAAATTATTGTTCGTTTCAGTGAATTTTCGATATTATGCGCTAATAGGTTTTTGTCGCAACAAATTGAGAAAGAAACTTGAAATATTAGAATCTACAAAAGTAATACTAAGTAATTTTCTGCGTTATTTCATTGTATTTTTTTTCATTAGTTTCTTTTTCTTAATTTTTATTTGTAAATTTCTTATCGATTCTACAAGGAAAAACAATTGTTTTACCAAAATTATGTTTCTTTTCTTTTAGTATAAATTGTTTATTTCTTCATTTTAGAACTAATAATGAAATCCTAAACATTAAGTGCGGTCAGCACTTGCAAGTTGCACTTTGAAATTTACAAAATTCATAGAAACCGAAAACAATAAGCAATAAAATGTAAAAAATATAACCGTCCTTTATTTACAACAGGTCCTTAAAATTAAAAATTCAAGAAGAGATATAGTAATATAAAAACTAAAGACTCTAATGAAAAAGTCAGTCTATTCTAATTCTAGTTCTAGTCTATTATATTTCCAATTCCAGTTCTTTCTTCTAATTTCAAGTCATTTAAATTCTAATTTTTTTCCAGTTTCTTAGTCAGTCAAATTCTTTTCAAGATTTTAAAATTTTTCCAAGTTCTATCTTCAAGTTTCAGTAATTAAACCAATCCATGCACAGAAAATTAAAAGGTATTAAAATAAGCTGCAACGCTTATTATTTTAATCTAATTTTGCTTATTTTAATACCAAAATGGATTAAAATAAGCAAAATTGGATTAAAATAATAAGCGTTGCAGCTTATTTTAATGCCTTTTTATTTTCTGTATGTTCCAGTTCTATTCAGTTCAAGATATCATTCAAATTAATTCCAAGTTTCCAAAGTTCAGATTGAATAGGGGTTTTTTTTTAATCATCATTTTTTTTATTTACCTTCCGCAAAGATTTTAGTGTATTTAGTGCATTACAATCCTTTCTACTTTAAATTCATCCAAATTATAAAACTTAACCAATCTGAATGTTTCCTGAGTTGTGGACAAAAATCTGGACCCAAAAAATCTAATTAAATTTTTAACACCAGAATTGGTATTAAAATAACACGCAACAAATTTTACCCTAAATCTGTGTTAAATCTTATGGGTTTTGGAGAAAATTACCCGCAACAAAAATAACACCAGCTTTTTTCTTTGAACGGATAGCAGTAATTAAAATCGAAGGCAATAATACTATATTTACTATGATATACGTTCATATCTAATTTTCAGAAAATCGAATGCCTTATAGCTCATCTCATTTCCCTTTTTTACTTTATAAAGTTAGACAGGAAGGCGGAAGGTGGATGGCGTGTGGGTGGTAAAAAGGGAGTGTTGGCTTTAGAGTTAGACAGTCAAAGCTTTAAATCAGAGACTCTCGGAATGCGGCCGGAACAAAAAGACCAGAAAACATACGCCAGATAGGAGAGAGAGAGAGAGAGAAAAAGAGACAGAGAAAGAGAGAGAGTACCTCTGCCTTAAGGAGTTTTCTGCTTGTTCCGGAATATTCCACCATGCCAAAAGACGAAGAGACGCTGCCTCGCAGAATGACTTTGAAGAAATAAAACGTTTTACGTCTTTGCAAGTTCATTGGATCGTGTAATTAAGTCATCACTTTACTAAAGTATTACTTCAAATGGGAGGAAAAAAAAACTTTTTTTCTTTTTTTAAAAAAAGTAGAAATATCCTATCAAAAAGACTAATCTACCAAAAATTAAATCATCTTTTCTAAATAATAAAAAAAATTACGATATAATAATTTTACTAGTTTCTCACTATCGCAAATAAAAAAAAAAAATAATTGTCCCTCCCTGAAGTACTATTCAAGTTACTTTATCAGCACTCTCATATCTACCGAGGGTGTTACACTGCACCCTTCCTCTTAGAAGCGATAATATTTTTTTTATATGTGCAAGGGTGCGCAAAGATGGATATATAATCTTTCACCGAAAAAACGCGCACACTTATTGTAATGATTTAAAGATCCAATTCAATTTTTTAATTGTTGAGAAATTTTTTCCTTCGAATCGTGAGGAAGATGAAAATATATATGACAAAACGTATTTTGAAGTGTAAAATTGATGCAGGTTGCGATTTTGAATATATGTTGCGTAAAATACAAAACTAAAAGATTCGCGTGACGGGCTTCGGAAATTCGAGGAAAAAGATTCTCTTTCGTAATGGCAATCTCTTTCGCCCCGTATAGAAAACTTATCGGGAATAATAAATTCCAGAGGGCAAGCGGATCGAGGAGTCTATAGATATATATGTATATATAGGAGGGCTAGGGCTGTTTCCACTGAAGGGGATGAGGAGAGAGGATCCCGAGACAAAAGCCCGAACGATCCATCGGTCTCGAAAGTTGGCTCGTAGAGTGTAAGGAAGAAATTACGCCGTTTGAATACAGTCTGTCACGTCGAGTTGGGTCTCTCTCTCTCTCTATATATATATATGTCCCTCACACCCCCTTAAGGCTTGAGAAAGTAGCTTGACTGGTGAGGTTAGGTTCGCTAGATATACGTTATATAATACGATACCTACTCCTGATAGCAGGACTATATTGCCAAGACTGGGGCGATGTGGCATCGCGTTTGCCGCTGCTGCTTCGGTATATCTTGGGCAAGACATGAAAAATGCATCTAACAGCCCTCGAGGCACTTCGCCATTCAAGTCCATAGCTATCCGCCGCTCTTCTCTCGTATCCCAAACGCTAACCTGCCAGCACTTTTCAGATCAAAAGTTACCTGCTGGCGTAACTTTCCTTCACGCCGCGCCGGCAACGTCCAAACGTTAACCTTCCTTCTCCTTATTCCTTTACCTCTTCCGCACCCTTTCTTCACGCTTTATTGTTCCTGAGCTTTTCACGAATCGAGATGCTAAAGCAAAATCCCTGCCGCTCAAACTCCACAACAAGTTTAACGTCTCTTTTTCTCCGATTCACTTACTGGTGAAACTTCCCAACCCCCCCCCCCCCCCTGCACAATCTGATATATTCATCGATTATACCGGATTCAAAAGTTCATAGTTGAAGAATGACTAATATGCGACTTCTCTATGTGATAAAAGAGGATTTTCTAAACTTTTTCTATACACAAAGGGGATTGAGAAAAATCTTTTTCATCTGTACGATAACTGAATCAATTTTTTTTTTTTTTGTCAGCAACTACTTTGTCATAAATTGTTGAAATCAATTGGTATCTGTTACAATTGCATTTGGAGAAGAAAGTTTCCTTTTTTACCCCCTAATTCTTATGGGTGAAATTCTGAGCTAACAAAATTAATTTATGGGAATTTTTAATTATTTTCTTTATTGTAAAAGTAATTTTCTAAATAATCTATTAAACACTGAAGAAATATTCTCCATTTTAGTTAAAAATAATTTTTCTATTATCAGAATTAAAAAGAATTAGTATAATGTATCTAAAGTTCTGAACATTCAAATGAATGAAATAATTTTTTTCGCTAATAAATTTATTGAAGATTGCTACAATGAAATCATTTTTTGGTGAATAAATTTTTTAACCATTACTACAGCAAAAAAATACATTAAACATTTAATAATTTATTTTCGCAGACGTAAAGAAACATTTTATAATAAAATTTGTTAAAAATGCAGTAAACAAAAAATTTTCCATTCATTTGAACGTTTGAAACTTCAGGCACATGAAATGGTAATTTCCTAAATTCTTCGGTGAAATTCTGAGCTAAAAAAATTAATTCCTGGGAATTTTACTTATAAACTATAATTTTATTTAAAATTTTTTTTTAAATTACTTTGCGCTATTAAAAATTAAATAAATATTTTCTAATTTTGTTAAAAGTAATTTTTACAACAGTAGAAATTAAAAAATGTATTTTCCCCTATTCTTGCAGTGAAAAAAGGGTTTGGTATTGACAACCAAACGTTTGGTTGGTATTTAAGCAACCAAAATTTTTTTGTTGAATCAACAAAATTTTAATTGTCTGAATCAAAATTTGTTCGACAAAACCAAAATTAGAAAAAAAGGATTTTTGTTGTCCTAACTAAAGTTTGACCAACCAACCAAAATTTTGTAGATTCAATAAAAAAAATTTGGTTGCTTAAATACCAACCAAACGTTTGGTTGTCAATACCAAACTCTTTTTTCAGTGTGGGTGAAATTCTTAGCTAACAAACTAATTCATCGAAATTTCAATATTAAATTGAATTAAAATTTTCTTTTTCACAAAATTATTTATAAAAAAAAACCTGGCACTATAAAATACTGAATAAATATATTCTAATTTTCTTTAAAAAAAAAAATACTTTAAGCGCAAACTACTTTTTCATTTTTATATTTCATTTTTCATTCGATTACTATAGGTTATATACCAAAAATATAAAATGATATAATACCCTGAAATTTAAAGGAATTATCGTGGTCTACTTTTATAATGGATCTATTTTTCTTTTCTTTTTAAGAAATCGTTTGATTTATTATAAAATGGAAATATTCGGGCTATTTCTCTACTGTGTGTGTAAAAAAAATATATATATATTCTCCCACGCACGGAACTTGTAACTTTGTACCGCGTGCTCTAAATTACTTCAATTTTACTTTACGAGAAGCAAATATTAGCCTCTAAAATTTATGCTTTTGTCATAAATAAACTGTAAAAGAAAAAATATATATATGTATCTCCACATGAAAAAGTTATTATATATACTTTTTCAAAAAAAAAAGGGGGGCAATTTTATTTTTTCTGTCAAAACAAATAAATACTTTATACTCTATGAAAATTTAAGTATACATTTCAAAAGAAAAAAATTGTATCATTTTATATCGTAACACATTGAATAAATTCACGTTTATTAATTGAATTTATTGATACTTTTTTTTTTATTAAATCCTTTAAATAAATAAAAAGAGAAACATGAAAATTGAATTCTTATTTTTTTTGTGTAAAATGCATTTTATAAATATTAATGTTGAAAAGGTGCAAATTACAGTGTCGACAACAAAAAATAAAGCAGCGTCTAAGAAAAGTTATAATTTCATACCTCAAGTATTAACATATTAACCCAGAAAATGAAAAAAAAATAAAAATGAGAAAGAGTAACTTTCCGTGAGTTTCATAACACGAAATAATACATCTAATGATTGACGTATGCGTGACTTTCTAGGCTTACTTGCGCATGCTACCCATACCCAATTGTTATCATGATTTTTCAAAAAATTATTCCAAATAAAGATTTGCAACTAAAATTTCTTTTACCCTTTTTTCAAAGTAATATAATAATTTATGTAAAATGTAGATAACATTTAGTAATTTTCCTTCTTACTTTTTATTCAGATATTCTTAATTAGAGATTTTAAAAAAATTTCATTAAAAAAAAACACTTCAAAATTTTTTCCCACAAAAATATTTCATACAAAATATAGAAGGAAGGAACAAGTAATAGAAGATAGAAAACCATTGAGCTGAAAGCACTTTTGCCTGTGTAACAAAGTTTGAAAAACTGATGTAACTTTTGACCCGTACGTAACTTTCAACCCCCTATTGCAAAAAGGGTCTTTTTCCCTTCCTTCCTTTCATATATATATATATATATTTTTTTTTTCAGTTGATTATTGGTACCACCCTAAGCATATCCAATGCTTTCCACGAAATGTTGATATATATATATATGTTGTGTAACATAAATTCATATATAACACTAGCAGTATTAAGTAAAGGGAGGGATATAGCATTTCATGGAAAAGCATATGAGGCTGCTTGACGATAAGGGAATTGTCCCTGGAAAGGTAGGTTCAAATATATACGTATATATAAACCGTACTATCTGATTACAGTAACTTCGCTAATTGGCAAATCCCACAGTGAGTCATATTAAATCGCATGTCTCCATATGCCTCCCATTTGGGAGTACAATGAATCTATAAATTTTGTTATGGGAAATTTCATATAAATCAAATATATCATTTCTAACAAATAATTTTACAATAAAATTAAAATTTTTTAATTAACTAATTTCAATTATCAACAAAATAAAATTTTTTCTCCTAAATACATCTCCTTTGAAAATAGTACATTTTCCCAAAAAAAAAAAAAAAACTACTATTTTTGGCTACCACAAATATCTGCAATTTTGTTGTCTTTTTTTACCCTTCTCTATGTTCGTTAAAAGCGAATTCGAATATTTGTTGGAGGAAACTAATACACAATGTACTTGCTTTTTTTGCACTGCGCAAGAGACGTGCTCGAGGAAAAGTGGTATAAACTTAATCGTTGTTCTCCATTAGCGATTTGAACTCGGTCCAAGTAGAGTTCTAGCGTGACTAATTTAAAGCGCCCTCACTTTTTTTTTACCCTCCACGGCAAAATTGTGCTACCACTTTTTCGTCCTTCGATAAAATATAACTACGCTGCATGAATAATTTATCTTTCACCAGGAAAATGGTACTACGTTCAAATTTCGAAAAATAGATTAAAAAAAAAAAATTAATACTCCAATTCTCAAAAGTACAAAAAAAAACTACCGAAAAAAAAGAAAAAGTCTGTCACTATGCAGATAAAACTTATATTTTCAACTCACCAATTACCAATTGCCAAGAATTAAATAAAAACGTACCTGAAACATAGAAAAAAAGAAAATTAATTATTGATTTATCTTACTATTAATGTAAAATTATTATTTTATAATTTAATTGTAAAATCATACTCAAGATGGAATTAAAATGTAGGTAAAAATATTTTTATAAAATACGCCCTTAAAATGGGTGTATCCAAAGAATGACACGCCCCTAAAGTAGGCGTATACACTTCTGGAAGAGAAGTTATACAATAGACACGCCCCTTATATAGGCGTTACCAAAAAACTAAATGTTCCTTGAGTGAGTGTGTCTAAACACTGGCACGCCTCTATAGTAGGTGTACCCAATTAAAGGTAACCCTTTAGTCATCATTTCTTAGTAGAACACATCGTATATAAATATAAAAATACACTCCTTAAAGGGGCGTTTCATAAGGGACACGCCCCTTCTGTAGGTGTTTCCAAAAAACAAAACGCCCCTTAAAAAGGTGTATCCAAACACTGACACGCCCCTAAAATAGATGTATCCAAATTAGGATAACATCAACTTAAAGAGGCGTTTTATAATGAACACGCCCCTAAAGTAGGCGTTTCCAAAATACAAAATACTCATTGAGTGGGCGTGTCCAAACACTGACACACCCCTAAATTAGGCCTCTTCCTAAAAGAGGCGCTTTATGATAGACACGCCTTAAGTAGGCGTTTCCATAAAAAAAATGTCCCTTACGAAGGTGTAAACAAACACTGATACGCCCCTACAGTAGGCGTATTAAAACAAAGAAAAACGCCTTCAAAGTAGGCGTATTCAAATAAAGAGACGCCCACTAGAAACTTCTTTTTTTGGAGTAAAACACGCTCTTTAGTATACAAATATACGCTTTCAAAATAGGTGGACAGACACGCCTCTTATGTAAGCGTTTACATAAAAAATGCTTAAATGGTTGTATTCAAACCATGACACGCCCCTAAAGTAGGCGTATTCAAACCAAGGAACACGCCCTCGAAATAGGCGTATCCAAATAAAGACACGCCCTCGAAATAGGTGTATCCAAATAAGGACACGCCCACTAAAAAACCAATTTTTTTTAAAAGTAAAACACGCGCTTTGATACAAAAATATGCGCTTTCAAAATAGTTGGATGACTTTTTTTCTCCAATTTATTTGTGATATTGTTTTATATACCTATATACAATATTGTGCCGCAATGCAGAAGAACTTTGGAAATTACATAATGTATATATTTTTTTCGACCTAAACAAGCGGATTAATTGTAATTGAATATTTATTGGCAAATAATTATATGCAAAATTATGTTAAATGCTATTGCGACTTTCGGATAATGACGTGAAATACGCAATTTCTAGAAGCATCAAGCCGAGGACATCTATCGAGTCTAGTCACGTTTAGCTCCGTCGAATTACGTCGGGAAACGATACCATTGTCGAGAGACGCGCCGATGCCGTAATTTAAATGAGATTGTGTTAATGCGTCAGAGTAGTCGTCTGCTTCAATCACTACCAATCCCATCGATTTTCAGCAGGTACATTGCAAGATAGAATAGTAAGATCATTATTGACAAACGCGTCGATTTAAACGATTAACTATTTGAGCCTTTTTAACATATTCTTCTTTTTTTCTTTTTTTTGCTTCTATCTTATAATGCAAAAAGGAATTGAATTCATTTTAGAATTGAGAGAATGAGATAAAGAGAGAGAAAGATAGTGAAACTCGGGAACTTTTTACCAAGATTGAACTAATTGTATAATTTTATTTGCTCAATCAATACAGGAGAGTTCTATTTTCAAAGTAATTTTAATTTTAACGAATGTAAAAATTTAAAGTTAAATTGGAAAATTTTTCTTCTATGAAACTATAATTATTTGTATTTAATTGGAATAATATTTTTAAAAATACCAAATAATTCCGAATTATTGGATTAAATTGAAGATAATGTGGTTTAGAAGCTCGGTTTTACGTGAAGACGGGATCCTTGCCAGACTGGAATTAAGACCGTGTTTGTGGAAACGCTTTCGCCAATCAGAACGTGTCTGATTAGAGGCTGCTAAAGCTAATTAATTATCTCAGTGTTACCTGAAACTGAACTTAGGTGGTGGTCCTTAAACTGGAAACATAATCTCCCTCTCTCTCTCTCTCGGACTCCATCGTAACTGTTAATCACCTCAAGGATATGATTAAAGAGTCAAGAGTCAAGCAGAAAAGTCGATAGATCAGTTTCAGAGAAAAACATTATTTATTTATTCAAGCTAATACCGAGTTAAAAATACAAAATTATTCAAAAAATAAAAAGTAGAGTAAATTTTTGTAAACTCAATACAAAAAATAATAATTTTAAAAATAATATTCAAATTTATAGGCACAAAGTATACATTAATTAAATTCAAGGGGATTAGATGAGAACTGTATATATATATATATAAACGAGCATTTAACAGAAATTCAAGATAACCAGCGAGTAAGACAGGGGAGTGACAACAACTTACGTCTTCGGATTTCGACTCGAAACTTAGGACGTGAACTCGATCAGAAATTCGCCAGGACTTTGGGTTAATCAAAACTCAAAGCCTCGCTTCGCTGACTAGTACTCCAACTGCGTGCTATCCTTGTTCTCTCTTTCTTTGAAACTAAGATAGAGAAAGTGCATCTTACTTGAAAATAGAATCTCTCAATTCAATGTTAATAGGATCCAGTAAAATATATATTTTTTTTTTTCAAAAGAATCATCTATTTATTGCCGTCAATATAGAAAATTATTTTTCCATTGAAATCAAATAATAGAAGATTTTTAAACTGCAATTCGAGTACTAATTCTATTTCATTTCAAGGAAGAAAAATATTTACTTCATCTCTTTTTATATATCCAATCGTTCGAATTGAATAAGAATTTAATTTGAACCTTTAAGAGGAGGAAAATAAAGTTTTTGACCTCGATTTCAGTCTAATGAAATTGAAGAAATTCCCATGAATGGTGATTTTTCGATTAAAAAAGACTAGAAGTTTTTTAATTGAAAACGACAATAGGATTTAGAAGAGATTTTGAGATTAGGTATATATGGCGTTTAATTTTCTCCACCTGAGAACGCCAAGGTGACCGCCAGATGGCAAAGGACAATTCAAAGAAATGTTCAATCGCCATCTATAGTGATGAACTCAACGTTCTCAAGTGGAATTAAAATCATACCATTCACTCATCACAATAATTTAAATTTACAAAAAATAAAACAGCCGTTTAGTCATGTAAATTAAAAAAAAAGATTTACTCTTCTACTTTATTTTCGAATAATTCATTTATTTTCATGTTTTTAAAATAATTTAAAGTCTCGTAAATTCTACAAAAAAAGAATAATATTGTTGACACATAAATAGCAATTAATTAAGCTCTCGTGATAATTAGTCGCCTCTTCTAGAGACAGAATTAGCTCGATGATGTCTGAGTGAATATTCTCGGCCAAGTTAAACAGAAAATGAAAATCTGGTGCAGGGAGATTTCGCATCTTTTGATTAATTACGGCTCTTTTAGCGGGACAGTAGCGGATGCAAAAGCTTCAGCTCAGCGGGAGCAATGTGTTTACGAGAAATTAGCAATTCTAATATTTGTCCGAAGCGGGACAAATTTATTAATCAAGTCTTCGGCTGGTAGTAGGTAGGAGAAAGAGAGAGAGAGAGAGAGAGAGAGAGTCGAGAAAATTCCTTTCGTTTAGTTAGTCTGGGAAAAAGAGGTGAGGAGGAGGTGTAGGAGGAAAGGGATTTAAGCGTGTACAAGGTTGGAGAGGACGGAGGGAGTTAGGAGAAATCTAAAAGGATACGGCGAGGTAGGTCCGAGTTTCGCTGCTGCTCAGCACGAAACTTTTCAACTCTCGGGATTAAATTATCACGCCGGGACGATTGTCTCGGCGAGAGATTAAGAAAGGATGGAGTTTACGAACGCCATTACCGTTTTTGTTACGGAAAAACTCTCAGATCATGCACACGCAACTATTTTATTCAAAGGCGTATTTTATATTTTATTACGAAAAAAAGATTAACGGAAATAAAAATTTCCTGTTTTCTAATTAAATTACCAGAATATTTTAGTTGACAATTAAAATAGAATTTCTAAAAATTTTAGATTCAATATGAAGCTGTTATTCCCCACCTGAGAACGCCAAGGTCACCACCAGATGGCAGTGGTCAAATTCTAAGAAATGAACTGCACTGCCATCTGGTGGTGACCTTGGCGTTCTCAGGTGGAGAAATATAACCGCCATACTATATTTTAGAAACTTCCACAAACTTTCAATTAAGAACTATAATTTAATCAATAAAAACATATTTTTAACAACTTTTTTCAAAAAAATTACGTTGAGTTTAATTTATAAAATGAAAAGTCAGTGAAATACCACAAAAAAAATATGACAATTGATTAGTAAATGTCGCGGCGAGTGTTCTCGTTTCCGAGGACAATTAAAAGTCTCCCTTTCTTTTATCGGAGAGAGAAAAAAACTTCTCATTTTCGATCCTTTGGGGGATTAAATTATCACGCTGAGATGATTATTAGCGGCGACCGAAGGGCAAAGACAAAAAAAACAAAGCCGATTGTCGAAGACAAATGAAGCGACGCAGTCACGTTTATGAAAAAAACTAAGTTTTTCAAGTTGAAAAAAAAGAAATTATGAAGAAATTTTATTCTTCTCGTGTGTCATCGATGAGCAAAAAAAAAAAAAAAAAAAAAAAGTAGAATGGATTATACGCCCACTTATGAATAATTAAAGACAAAGTCTATAGATCCGAGTAAATAGAGTTTTCAAGACTGTTTATACAATTCATTAATGCATTAGTAATTTAATATAGTCGACGACAATTACGAAAATTTCCAGTTAATTATCGACTAATTTAATTGGCATTAGTCAGATTCCTGTTGTATGCATACAAGTTAAAGATTCTAATTTATTTAACGCGTTATTATAGAAAGTGGTTTTATCAATTTCACATCCGGCGTGTTAACTCCACGTAATTGAAAAGTTTATTCAACTATGCAAATTATGCCAATTAATTAAAATGCGAGTTTTATTAATTAAAAAATTACAACTTAATAATAATTAAAATTTACAATTAAAAGATTTTTTTTAAATTCAAGATTTTTTGTCTTATTATCAAAATTCAATCAATTTCACAGATTGCATCAAGAAGTCTCTCCCTTAATGTCAATATTTGTGATTCAAAATCAAATTTCTCATAGTAACTAAAATCTCCGACGTCAATAATTCTCTTATTTTTTTTTATATATATATATGTTACGGTTAAAGTGCGAAGTCCGGTGAATGTGCACATTAACCGGTCAATGTGTACATTCACCGGGCATTTTGGTAAAAGTGAGAAATCGGACATTTGGGGAAGATATTATGTACATTTACCAAGTAAATTGGTGATTGTACACATTGACCAGCCTTGGTTGGTAAATGTGAAAATTTGAAATGAGTGATTTGTTAAATAATTTTTTTATGCATATAAAATGTGAAAATGGAATGAATATTATTATTAATAAATTGATAAGATAATATTAAATATAAATTGTATTAAAGGAATAGAATTATAATAAATGAAAATGAAAATTATAAACAGAAGTAGGAAGACAAATATAAATAGAAGTTCAAATGTAAATAAATATATTAATTGCAAAAATAAATAAATATATTCTTCCTACATAGCTATATTTAAAGTTAAAATTTTTTAATCCCAAAAAATCTACATATTATTCAAAATTCAATATTTTCTAAAATACTTTATACTTTAAAAATAGCAAAAAAAATGTCAAATTAAACAAAATTTCATGAAAGTCGCCCCTGCAAAAATAAATAAATATATTTTTCGTACGCAGCAAAATTTATTTTAATCAAAACGATTTGGGTGAATGTGTACATTTACCGGTTAAAGTAGCAAAACATCAATACTATAATATTTATTTTTCACTTTAACCAAAATGATTTGGTGAATGTGTACATTTACCGGTTAAAGTGCACAAAACAAAGAAATTCGTATGCTATTCTCACAATCACCTACCTACTGATGCCCAATTTGGTCAATGTGCACATTGACCGGTTACACTGTAAAAAGAAAGTACTAAAACAGTACCGATTTTAGGTACTAAAATAGAACCAAATGACAATTTAGTACCTGAAGTCGGTATTAAATTAATACCTTTCTTTTTACAGTGTAATGTGCACATTCACCAATTTCGCACTTTAACCGTAACATATATAATATTCCTCTTGATTCTCGCAACTTTCATTCGCTCTTTGCGCACTGAATTTTAGTTCGTTTCCTCGGCGTCTTTTAATTTTTCTTGAGTTCTGTCAATCGTGCAAATGTTTCAGCGAAGCGAAAGGAGAAGTGTAAGGAAGAGGCCGCCGCACATTCAGACTTGAAGATCAACAGTTCCAGAGAGAAATAAAGTCTTGAGATCCAAGTAATGGAATGAGGTAGAGAGAAAAGGAAAAGAATTTTTTTTTTAAGGAATCAAAAAAGGCAATTTTAATTAATCAAAAAAATTTTTGATCAGCTTTTTGAATTCCTAATTTTTGGAAGATAGATTTTAAAAAATTTATTAAAAAAAACAATTGATTAAAAACGAAAATTTACAGAAGTTGAGAAATAAATATAATATAGTGGAGTGAAATTAAATATTTCTTTTCACCTGTAAAGGAAAAAAAAGCGAGGGGAGATAAAGAAAGAAGAAAGTGGAATAAAAAAAAAAGAGTAGAGGATATATCAGGGATAAGAGGCGAAGAGAATGAGAAGTCTTGTGGATCGAAAAGAAGGCAAAAAGTCAAGTGAATGGGTTGGTGAAACTGCATTGCGCCGTCACGTCTCACGGGACTTCGGGTCCGTTTCCACGTTTCGTTCCGTTCCAAGATGGTTCATTAGTTGTCGCAATGCAGGACCTTTCCTGTGCAACCCTTCCTACCCATCCCTGTGACGTAACACTCCCCCCCCCATCCTCTATATCGCATCGTCACTACAGGAACCCAGGCGTTAGTCCTTTTCCTGCCAACCCTATATCCAAAGTCCTTCGGGACGTCCTCGAGACTCTGGGAATAGCAATGAAGGATATTTTACCCAGTCACCCGTGTCCAAGGCTTTTCCTCAAATCCCTGTTTTGGATGCATTTCTCTCCCTCACTCTCTCTCTCCTCTCCCTTACTCCCTCTCCTGATATTTCCCTTTTCAAACATACAACTCTCCTCTCTACTCTTTCAAAGTATCTTTCTCGGAGCATTTCATCCTTTCCCGTTTTCCATCACTTTTATCCCATCCTCGTATTCTGGACAACTTCTTGTTCCATGGAGGATTACCAACTGCCGCATTGCGCTGCAAACTCACAGGCTGTTGTCTCTCTTACTCACTCAGATTTACTTCCAAAATTTATATCGAAATTTTAATAAAAAGATATAGTCTCAGCAACTTTTTTAATATTACTCTTTCTTATGCGGGATTCCATTTATATCAAGAGTGAGTTGATAAATCTTGACAAAGATGCTCTTGTATATTATTTTCTATATTCTGCGGTACAAATTTTAATTTATAAACTGAATGGAAAATTAACAGCAATTTCTTTTTTTTAATCTCCATCGTTATTTTCAAATAGAAGAGAAAAAAATTCCCCAATATTATTAATAGAAAATTATTACTATTATTAGTTATTGCTATTTTCCTATTGCCATTTTTATTAATTATTTATTAGTAATAATTATCAGTTATTGTTATTTTTTTTGCGAAAATAATAAAACGATCGTTTTTAATTGAAAATTTGTAAAAGTTTTGAAAATTTAGAATGGAGCCTGAATTTTTCCACCTAAGAACGCCAAAGTCACCACCAGGTGGCAGTGCAGTTCATTTCTTAGAATTTGACCACTGCCATCTGGTGGTGACCTTGGCGTTCTCAAGTGGAAAAATTCAACCGCCATATTTGAATCTCGTTTTGACACTTAGCTACGCCAGAAGAAAAAAAACTTTAAATTATATTTAATTAAAAAAAGAATATGAATAGAAAATTTAATTTTTTTCGTAAATGATAAAAATTGGCATAAATTATAGCTAGCTGAATATTGACAATAAAGAGAAAAAGATGATAATGTCATTATTGTAAAACATATTATGGACATTATCTTTAAATATTACACCCCGGGATTATGCACATACCATCGCGTTTTGTGGTTATCGGACATTCCTGATTGAACATATCAAGATAGCAGATTATTGTGCTCAACTATAATACAAGGGATACCCACCACCACAGGCGACTGCTCATCAACATTACATTTCCGACACTCCAAGTGTAAATAAATCTCCCTAATAATCGCAAAATTAATTCCCCAGTTTATTTGCAATGTATTCCATTCTTTCAAACATTCATATTGATCCCAAATGATGATAATAATAATAAATATAATTACATATTACACGATCATATTATTAATAATATTTATTAATAAATTTACTTCCAATTCTTTCTTTTTTCATTTTTCAATAAAAAATATTGTTTTCCGGAAAATGGTGTCTAATAATCGTATAAGAAAAATTTTTTTTCCGCCGGCAAATCAGTTTTTAAGCGAAGTAAACTTCTCTTATTCTGATATGATATTGCAAAAATTAGAGAATTGAAGGAAGGAGTGAATTTGGAAGCAGCTGTGCTGGCTTATGAAAATGAAGTCATCTTGAAAATTAAAAAGGTCTCGGGAAGATCCTTATCACTAACTTCTGGAGAATGGAGTTAAGAACTGACTCTCTTTTCTTTTGGGGGAGGGAGAGGGAAATGAAGGGAACCGAGGAAAATGTGGGGATTTGGACGATTAGAGATACCAGTATCGTTTCTTGTAAAGTTAACTCAGAAGGGCACGGGAGGAACTTTCGAGAATGGTAGGAAAAGCTGAATTTACCGGAAATTCAACTCGGAATATTGTTTGGCTGCCTCCTTCTCTCTATGCTACATTTGCCTATTCTTATGCCTCAATCCCAGACACCCCTTTTCCTCTTAACCTCTCACCCATCCTCATCGAAAATACTTCCTATATTCACCCCCCCCCCTCACTCTCCTACAATCCCCCTTTATTCCTGACTCCTCGAATTTACGCTCGAGCGAACAAGGCCAGCATCGCGTATGCTTTAGTTGAGGTGCGAGAAGCAATGAAGAGAAAAAGGAAAGAGAGAGAGAGAAAGAGTGAAATAGAAGAAAAATCGGAAGGAAGTGCAATGAGAATAAAACAAATAGGAAAAATGTATTTTTATGAAAAACACATAGAATTCCCTCCCCACCTTCCAAACTTCACCACACTTGGACGCGGCGGGTGGTTGTTTCACGCTACGTTTGCCATTTCATTTCATGACGAGTGACACATTATTTTCGATTTTATTGCAAATAACAAAAATACATTTTTATTTGACAATTTACGATGGAAAATTGGAGAAAAAAATTCTAGTTAATTTAAAAAGAATAACTTTTCTTTTGACACACATTTATTTTGATAAATGAAAGCTTTTTTTATCCTAATAATTATTATATTTCATTTGCTGGATTTTTCAGTAAAAAAAATATTCCTCATTGTAAATTGTAATTAAATTATTTTTTTTAATTAAACACAAAGTTTTTAAATAAAAATAGAATTTTGAGAATGGAGATTCAATATGGAGGTGCAATTTCTCCACCTGAGAACGCCAAGGTCACCACCAGGTGGCAGTAGAAATCTAATTCTAAGAAATAAACTACACTGACTCCTGGTGGCAAACTTGGCGTTCTCAGGTGAAGATTAGCATCTCCATATTAATTTATAAGATTTTACATATGCTTTTTATTCAGTACTTTTTTGTTTTTTCAATATTAATTTTTTTCCTATCATTATTATTATTCTCATATCTTTTTGAGAGATTATTTTTCCAGATTTTTGAGAATTCAGTAATAATTTCATAATTTTAAATTGATCAATGACAAAATTTGTAATCGTTCTGCTCAAATTTATTTTGATTGAAGATTTAATTTAAAAATTTGTGAATATTGAATGTAACAATTAAAAAATGTAATTGTTAAAAGAAATTTGTTCTTCTCGAGAAATTCTTCAAACTGGAGAAGAGCGACTGACCATGAAATCCTGGAATTGATTATTCTATTCATGATTCATGGATCGAGGCGGTTTTGTGGTAACCCTCGTCCACTTTAACACGATTAGAGCAAATGGTAAAAAACAAAGGTCTCTGGTTTCTTTCCGAAACATTTGTCCAGGAAATCCACTTTGTTTTCTCAGTTCGATAGAAACGTCCACTTACTTTCCTCACCCCGTTCTTTCCCCTTTTCTCTCTATATTGCGAAAGACCTGCTTCGAATTTTTCTTTTTCCCTCTTATTTTTTTCTTTACTTTTTTTTTGTCTTTCTTGTTCACGAAAATTCAACCATCAATGCTGCATTCGCAATGACTCGAAAACTCAGTTTGTCTTCTAGCATATTAGGTTTGTTTGATATGCAAATTCAGTAAGTATACGATGTGTTTGGAATGTAAATAATCGTTGATTTGTTCTATTGAGTTCCTTTAATTAACACCCTATTCAATTACAGAAACAGAGATGTCTGCACTTTAACGGGAATTTTCAAATTAATAAATTTTCTTTACTAATATTGAAGGGGGAAAAAAATTAATATTAGAAATATAAAAAAAGTACTGAATAAAAAACATATCTCTAAAATTTTACCATTTAATAAGGAAATTCTGTTTTTCACCTGAGAACGCCAAGATCGCCACCAGGTGGCAGTTTAGTTCATTTCTTAGAATTTCACATCCACTGCCACCTGGTGGTGACCTTGGCGTTCTCAGATGGGAAAATTTAGCCGCCATACTATATCTCACTTTTAATTCAAAAAACTATCATTAAAAAAAAAAAATATTGCAAATTACTGAATATTTCAAAAAAAAAGTCTCTTTGCTACTGGTACTGATTATTTTCGATTTTTTCAATACAAATTATGAGATACAGGAGAGATAAAAAAAAAAGTCAACAGATAAAATATAACTATCTTTAAAAAAGAGGAACCCAATCATTTGCTACCTTTGAAATATCAAACATAAAGAAAAAGTTGCCGTGAACATGGTGGGAAAGTAACGCTTTGTACGGTTCAGTGACAAGGGTGCATTCACTCTCATTTCCCTAAGACTACGAATCTGGGTCACTGAAATTCAATGAATATGATATTTCCACTTTACGTATGAAACCACTCGTTCAAAGATAATATAGCCAATTTTCATCTCCAACGTTTCCTCTCCTGACAATTCATGACAAATTTTCTTCAATCCTTTAAAAAATATGAACAAAGAACCAGTTTCATATACTTTTAAAAAAATAACCCAACTCTTTACATTCAATACGTTTTCTTTTTAAAATTCAAATCCAATTTATTACTTGGCTTTTGATCTCCTATATATTTTCCATGTGAATTTATTACTGGAAATAAATTTTTCTCCTATTCGAGTCAAAAAATGGTTTTGTTATTTTTATTTTCTATTATATATTCTTAAAATAATTATTAAAAATGAAATACGTACAATAATCGATGTATTGATTGTTCTAGAATTTTCTCTTATTTTTCAATTAATTCATCATACAAATAATTCACTTAACATGATTGAAATTATATTTCACATTGTGAGATAAAATTACAACGAATGAGACATTTATTGAAAATTAAAATGGTATGTTAAAAATAATAAAATTTATGAACATTTCAAATTAAATTTTCAAAAGAACGGGAAAGGTTAAAATGTATAACAATTTCTTTGTTAAAAATTCTTTTTCAATTAACATTAAAAATAATTCGTTAAATAATGTTTTAAAGGGAAAAAAACAATTTTTGTTTAACTTCAAAAAAAAGGTACAATAATTAAATTTTTTCAATTCGTTGAATTGTATAGGTAATAAATTTTCAAAATTAAAAATATATTTTTATTTAAAAAAAAAAGAAAAAAAAAATTTTCACAATTAAATTTTTGTTTACAAATGGCTTTTATATATTTATGCATTGTATATATAGACACAGAGAAATTTCAATTAGAACACATTCAGAGAAAATAATTAATTTATTGCGTATAGTTTAATTAATTTCGAATAATTCGAAATTGAAAATATGTTATGAAATCACAAGGGATGCAACTGCATAAGCATGAAATCATTAAAAGTTACAATATTAATTGTGTTCTAAAATAATTTAATATATTTCCCCAAAAAAAAAAAAAAATGGTTTATTTTCTATTTCTTTCCAATTCTTTTGATATTATAATTATTAGTTATATCAATATTAATTAATTTATAATTAAATTATGAATTATATAATAGAAAATATAATGATATAATTTTTTACTTAATAAAAAATATAAAATAATGATTCTACTAAATTATAATACCTTGATAATTATTTTCCACTACTACCGCGATTAAATTATTAATAAAAAGTATCATAAACGCTTCATTTAAGATGAATAGGAAAATAATTTACGCTTCTTATTATCAATTTTTTTATCGCTTTAATGCTTACAAAAGCCTTTAAAAAAAAATTTAATTTAACCCACTTTAGAGAACAATCAAGTAATAACGGAAAAAACTTGATACTGGAAAATCTTGACTTCTTTTGAATGAAGCCCATCCTCTCTCTCTCTCATAGTGAAGACCTTGTAGTGAATCTGTTTTATCCAAAGCTTTTTTTGTATCTAAAGGAATAGAAATGAAAGGAAAGGGATTCGGATCAATGCAGTAGCATGACAAAGAAAAAAAAAAATTTCTCCCTGTGATTCGCGAACCTGTCGCAAACTCGAAACTTTTCTTTGTTCTCTCTTACACTTCGAACTCGGAAACTTTTGTTTCTTCAATGTATCGTTGACTCACAACATTTGCGATTGAAAAATGAAGGAATTCACTTACATCTTTCTTTTAGGAGGAGGGTGTGGAGAGAGAGAGAGAGAGAGAGAACAAAAATTGAGAAAAAAAAATATTTTTTTTTTAAATCGAAATTGTCATATTGTAGTCATTAATATATAAAAATTAAAAATTATTTATAAACATTAGAAAAGAATTTCTAAAATCTTTCAAGTTCAATATGGAGTTGCAATTCTCCACCTGAGAACGCGAAGGTCACCACCAGGTGGCAGTGCAGTTCATTTCTTAGAATTTGACCACTGCCATCTGGTGGTGACCTTGGCGTTCTCAAGTGGAGAAATTCAACCGCCATATTAAAACTTACGAAAATTTTACAAACTTTCAATTATCAACTAAATACTTTAATTATTATTAACATATAATGCAAAATGACAATAACTAATAATAATTTTATATGAATAATATAATTTAGGAATTCTTTTTCGCTCTGAAAATTAAAAATTAAGCTGTAATATTAAATTTCGATTTTCTTCTTTTTCATTAATTTTAGTAAAATATTCTCAATTTATTATTAAAATAAATTCTGAAACTGTTTTTATTAATGTAATTTTTTTCTCGAATGTCGAGAAATTCGTTTCTCGCGAGCTCCTATACAGTTTCATAAAACAGGAATGAAATGGATGAAAACAGATATAAAATACGAGTCTCCTCGTAGACATTTGATTTTCGCGTTGAATACTTTATAATCTTCTTCTTCGTCTTGAGGCACTTGGAGAGGGTTCTCTTCACTTGATAAACGGCCGTAATTTGCCTAGCCTGATATGCCTGAGAATTACTTTCAAAGGTGGTAGTTTAGAAAGGGGAGTTGGGCCTCGAAATATCCGGAATACTGGTAATAAGAGGCGGAAGTGGTGGTATTATAGCAGCTTTCGTATAGAGCAAGTCTTGTAATATGAAAGAAGAGCCAGAGAAAGAAAAAGAAATAAAGAAGGCAAAAAAAAAAAAAACGAAAAAAAGAAGAAATAGTGAACGTAGGTGAGGGTTGGTACGTCTGCTATTATATGGTACTAGCTGCTGCGCAAAACTTGGGGAAACTTATGAAAGTAGGATTGGGTTCGAGATCACCAACGAGCAAAGGGAATCGGCGCCACCAGTTTCCTGCCTTCCAACATGAGAAAAAGGGACGAAAAAAAAAAAAAAGAATTAAAGAGACCAACCACCCCGGATATAACGAGACATATTAGGCTCTAACGGCACGTTCGCGAATTGCTTCAAAAGTTTTCTCTCGCACTCTTGGTCACATTAACACAAACCTACTTTTTCCGGAGACAAGCGCCACATTGAGAAAATTGAACTATCAGAAGTTTTTTCCCGGCGAAATAATCCCTTTCCCTCTTTTTTTTTTTTGCTAACGTTTATCGATTGTACACTCGATGCTTCCCACTTGGAAAAGTAGAATTTTATGACAGACTTGCAGAAAATCTATGCGAGGATGGTTTCTTTTCCGCAATGATGATTGTTTTCGAATATTGCTGATAAAACTATTTTTTTTCGTTTTGGTATCATAAAAGTAAATGGTTTCTTATTATTTTCATTTAATTTGAAAAGTTTAACGATTTTTTTTTTTTAGAATTATACACGAAAAGTAGGGAAAATGTGAGGTTATGTTCACGACGCACCAACTTGACCTCATCGATTTTGATGAAACTTACAGCAATTTTAGATATTGGTATCAGGAAAGTAAATATTAAGTAACAAGACCCACTATGCAGTCTATTTCGAGAAAATGTAATTTTAAATTCAACGAAATTTTTTAACCTTAAACGCTAATGTAAACGTACCGTAGTTTTAAACGCAACCGTAGTTTATTTAATCATAATTTAGATTCAAATTATAAAATTACCTTTCAAGTGTAAGGTAAAAAAAAGTACTGGAGAGAAGATTCGAACCCTGAAAGTTAAAGAAGTCAACTTTACCAACTGCGGTAATGCCGTTAACAACCGCGAATATTAAAATCGCTTTTTCTCGAAAACTTCTTCATAGCGGATCAAAATATTTTACTATTGTGTTACTTAAACCAAGATTTATTATGGTATCAATTTTTATCAAAATCGATGAGGTCAGGACCGTATTAAGGCCCCATAAAACCCAGGACAATATAATTACTCACCATTTGATGTAAATTTTTTTTTTCACAGCATATAAATATGATGACTCACCTGAAACAAAAAAAAATGAAACATATTAGTTTTTATTCGGTAGTAAATATATAATAAAATCTAGAATATTTGAAAATTGAATTTTCAGTTTAAAAAACTAAAGGAAAATTTGAAAATTGAATTTTTTTTTTTTGTTTGTAAGAGCAGAAAATGAAAAGTTTTGTTTCGCATGGAAAACACAACACAGTGAGGATTTAAATGAATTTAACGCGGACGGAAAAACAAAAGCGAGAGTAGGAAGGAGGAAAAGGGGAGGTGGATCGCGAGAGAATTTAGCCATTTTCGCGCTCACTGGAAAAGCTTAAGTGGGGTAGGTCGATCGAACAAATTAAGCGGTTGGGTGGAACAAATATCGCTAACGTCTCTCTCTCTCTCTCTCTCTATCTCTCTCTTTACATATCCTCGTCGTACTTTACGGCAATCTGAAACACAATTACTTGCCAGTTTACATGTTACCATTGATCCTTTTCCATCCCTTTTCTATATTCAAATAGCACGTGAAATATTTTCAATTCAAAAAGAGGGAAAACAATTTTTTTTAAAAAATAGTTATTTTTCCTAGACAGGAATTCACTTCAAAAAAAATTCCAAAAAAAGGAAAAATTAACTCTGGAAAATACGCAACAATGTTAAAAATTGCTATATTTCTTTTTTTCTAGGTCATATGTTGAGTAAAAGAAATTGAATGATTAATGAGGTTGAGTAAATGAACGCATTTTCTTCTTTTTTTTTTTTGCATCTAATTTACAAAAGTGATTAATGATTGTGCTTTTAAATTAGATTTTGTGGTGGGGAAAAATTATTTTTTAAATACAACCAAGGAGCAATAAAAAAAAAGGTCTTAATTATTCCGGAGACTGGAAGAAAATCACCAATATAATGTCTGTGGTTAGTAATATAATGTTAAAAGAAATTTACTCTCTTTTGTAACATTTTAGAAATTTTTATACAAAATTGGATTTCCACAATTAGAAAAGTAAGATTTACAATGGAATAAAATTTTTTTTATTCAAAAGATTATTTGACAAAACATAAAAAAAATTGATTAGCAAATCAAAAATTGAATATTTTTGTAAAAAGATTATCTTTTATTAACGTCTGGGACGTGGTTTTATTATTTTTTTTTCCAAAAAAGGGATGACGATGACAACGATCAAAAGCCAAACTAAGCCAAACCTTGTAATACACGAAGCCACAAAGACCGCCAAAAGTGGTTTGAGAAGGATGCCTGGTACTGACTGAGAAACGTCGATGAAAGCAACGCTTTGTTCCTTCAGTCAATTAATTATAATTAAAGGTGTTTTCCAGGCTGGTTTACCCCGCGGAAGAGAGGAAGAGACGAAGGAGAAAAGGGATCTCTCGGTCTGCGTATGTGTAAGAGAGAGAGAGAAGGATGCTCCAAGGGTTCACTCTCCTTCAGTCTCCCGAGAGGGTCCAGGAGACGCAACAAGAGCAGGAGAAAAAGACCAAGAGATAGAGAGAAAGAGAGAGAGAGTTAAAATAGAGAAGGGAGAAATGAGAGTGAAGCAGAGGGAATGAAATGCGATTAAAGACCTCCCCCGTAAAGTGATCCCAACGTTTTTTTTTCGCTCAAGAATTATTTTCTCCGTTACACGCTACGTAACTTTAACGAGTAAAAACACTTTTTTTTATTATATATATATATACAATGGAAAAAGTCGTCTTTTCAAATCCACTTACAATGCACAAGAAATCGGCTTGTGAATTTTAACAATTCAAGTTTCTTAATTGTACTTACGAAATGAAGAAGAGGGAACAATTAGTTTCGAGTTTCGTAAATATTTGCCTATTGAAGATAAAATGTAATTAGAAAAATCTTTTTTTAAAAAAAAAAGAGTTATAAATCCAGAGGAAATAAATAAATCTATCCAAAGATCGAGAGTTAGCTCGAGTTCCTTTAATCGCAGACGGTTTACAGGGAAAAAGGTGACCGTCTATTGGTACAGACCGAAGCAAAGGATGTCCCTGTCATTGACCACAGTGGCATATTTAATTCCCCTCAACTTATCACTTCCGATTTCTTAAAATTCTTTTCTCTAATATTTCTCTAATATTTATCTGTAATCCATTTTATCCGAAGTTATAATAAATCCCCCCCCCCCCAAAAAAACCGTAATAAACTTTCCAAATGAAAAAAAACTGGGTTAATGTAAAATATTGACTCATTATGGGTTCAGGATAATACTCTGGATCCTCTTCCACCCCTTCTCTTATTTATTTTTTTTTCCACTTTTGTTTTTCCAGTGCTCGACTCCCAGGATTTACTGGATCGATTATAGAGGTAGAGTCTTTTTTTTTTTTTTTTTTTTTATTGGCTTGACCCTCGCTTCATCATTTGCCCAGCGGAAGAACATCGCTGTCGAGACGGCTGATAGCTTTGCACAATATTGATTCAATAAGGATGGGATTCTTTGCCCTTTTGCGGCCACGGAGTTGAAGAGAATAAAGAGGGGTTGAGGAAGGAGAGAGAGAGAGAGGAGGAATTGAGATCGAAATGAGGGTGAAAAGAGAGAAGAAGATTCAAGTGTGGCGGAACTCACGGTGAAGCAGGGAAAGGAGTTTTTGAGGAAGTAGGGGGAAACACACAGTGCGGTATTCCGGCTTCATTTCATCCTTTATGTCTTGTAGAGAGTGAGAGGGTGAGGGGGGGAGGGTAGATGACGACGGTGAATTATAACCCCTTGTGAAATACCGCAAAATGTGCCCTTAAAATTAGAAAGGCGTAAGATATTTCCACTCAGTGTTATGTTCTATATACTGTGCATAGCTTGTGACATTAATTTTCATCACTGAACCGGCTTTTTTATAGCTCTTCATATCTTGTTAAAGGAGAGAGAGAAGAAAAAGAGGAGAAAAAATTTACAAGCAAATTATTAGATGTTCTCCTTAAAGTGTCTGGGAGAGTTTTGAATTGACAGATACCGAGCGTTGCTTTTATATAGTCGGGAGTGGGAGAGAAGTGCAACGATAATTGGCTCTCGTTGGTAGGGAGGGGAGCGCTTACTGATTGGTCGCGTCATTATATAAAAGGCCATGAGGCACGAAACCAGTTACAACATGACATTCTTGTCTCGACCGTGCTACGAGTCAGTCAAGTTTTTATAACGTAGAGAATTTCTCTGTTCATCAGTCCTTTTAAGGACTAACCCACATCCCTATACTAGTCCTTAGGGACTAGTATACTCACCAGCAAACTGAGTATTAAATCATTAGTACTATTTGATCGGCTTTACGGCCGAAAAATAAATGATAACATGGCCAACACCAGCGACCATGAAAATACTCCGATGAACCAACACCTCGGAAATGAGACTCTTGGAAGAGAAAAATATTTGCTTGAAGAGATCCAAACTCTTCACCAACAAATTCAGACCCTCACCTCAAAAAATAATGAAATGTCAAAAACTATTGCATTCCTCACTGCAAAAATGGAAGCCAGAGACCTCATTAATGCCGAAAAATCTGACATATCTTCTTGCGAATCAGTCATATCAACTGTTTCTACTTTCTCTTCAAGAAAGCGGAAGAAATCTACTAAAACTTGGAAAGACACTCAACAGAAACAAGCCATTCCAACCTCAAATCGATATTTAGCTCTTCAAGATAATATTGATTCGGACGATGTTTTACAAAAAACACTGACACCTCCTGATGTTCAGATGGAAACTAATGACAACCAGAAAACTGATGAAAATCAAGCTCCTCCAAAGGAAAAAATTCCACCCATTGTCATCCATGACAAAGAAAAATGGATGTCCATAAGTTCCTTACTAAAATCAACTAAAATTAATTTCGTCAAAGCAAAGACAACCTCTGTAGGTATCAGATTGGAACTTGCCACCTCAGATGACTTTCGTCACACTGTAAAATTGTTTAACTCAAAGAAAATTGAGTACCACACCTGGCAACTACCTTCTGAAAAGCTGCTCCATGTCGTGCTTCGAGGAATCCCTGAACCAGTAGAACCCGAAATTGTTAAGACGGAACTCATCGAATTGGGATTCAGTCCTCAAGTCGTGGTGAGAATGAGACGCAGCAAGGACAAAGCTCCTATTCCATTAGTATTGGTTACCCTTCTAAAAAGCGAGAAGCACATTTATCAAATAAGCAGGCTAGTCAACGTAGTCATAACTGTTGAGAGCCAACATCAAAAGGCTACAGTTGGTCAGTGTTATAGATGTCAACGTTTTGGTCACGCCCAAAGTCGATGTACAGCTCAGCCACGATGCGTATACTGTGCTGGTAAACATCATACCTATGAATGTGAGAAAAAAGAAGTTGAGGCTCGAAAATGCTGCAACTGCGGCGAAGAGCACACAGCATCCTACAAAGGCTGTAAATTATGGCCAAAAATTAAAAATCATAACTCTAATAAGACAAGGCAAACTACTTCCTATGCAGAAGTAGCAAAATCCTCAACATCCCCAACCATCAGTGAACCAAAAATTCAAGAGGAAATGACACTTACGCAACTATTCACCAAATTTAACAACATGTACAGTCAAATGCAAGAACTTGCATTGCAATTAGGAAAAATGTTTCAAGGTACACAAAGTAAATAAATACACAAATTTGAAAAATGGCTCACCAGACTCATCTCAAAGTTTGTTATTGGAATGCAAACAGTGTATTAAATAAAAAACAGGAATTAATGAACTTCCTGTCAGATGAAAATATTGACATCATGATGATTGGCGAAACATGGCTAAAAAATGGTAACACATTTAACATACCCAACTATATCACCTACAGGAACGATCGAGTACAACAACCAGGCGGAGGTACTGCAATATTAATCAAAAAACACATCTCTCACACATCTAGAGAAACTAAGAAATCTCAAATTGAAAATACGACTATCGAAATTAACACAACTACAGGATCTGTCTTTCTTATCTCAGCCTACTGCCCTCCAAAGAAAAATATCACAGATGAAGACCTACAACTTTTCTTCCAACCAGATGACAAAATTTTATTACTCGGAGACCTGAATGCGAAACATCGAATTTGGGACTGTAACAGCACAAACAACTCCGGAAAAACACTTTTAAATTATTTTGAAAATAATGATATTCAACTTCATATTCCATCACATCCAACCCATTACAGTGCTATTGGGTCTCCTGAAATTCTTGACATTGCAATTTCAAAAAACATTTATGGAGATCTTGAACTAACAGTTATCCAGGACTTAAGCTCAGATCACAACCCTATATTTGTCACTCTACCCATCATCCCACAGGACAAACCGCTTATGACAAAAACAATCATCCAATGGGATCGTTTTACATATTATCTTAAAAATAATATGGAAAATATTACCCAACTTTCAACTCCTCAACAAATTGAAGATGAAATAATGAAATTGACTAATGAAATTTTACAAGCTGAAAAAGCTTGCACTAAAGTAATTACAGCCAACACAAACAACATAATCATCCTTCCTACGGAAATCAGAGAACTTATAAAATTGAAACGTAAAGCTCGCAAAAAGGCACAAAGAACAGGCCATCCAAATGATACAAATAAAGCTACAAAACTAAACAACACACTCCGATTAAAACTAAGAGATTTTCACAGTAGCCTCTGGAATGAAAAGCTCCAAATTCTCAACACAGATCGTGACGGTCTTTGGAAACTTATTAAATCCTTAAAAACAAAGCACCAATCAGTTCCGCCACTCCAAGGAAGACGAGGTATAGGATATTCTGACTCTGAAAAGGCAGAAATACTTGCAGAAAGTATTGAAAAACAGTGCCAACTAAATGAACTACCAGAGGATGAAAATCTAGAAGCCGAAGTCAACGAAGCTGTGCAACAAATTGACGAATCACAACCTGAACCAATAAAACACGCCACGTTAGAAGAAGTAAATAACATTATAAAAAACCTTAAGAACAAGAAATCCCCAGGAGGTGATAGCATAAGAAATCTTGCGATAAAACGCATGCCACAAAAAGCTAAGGTTAAAATGCTAAACATTTTCAACGCCTGCCTAAGACAGAACTATTTTCCTTCCCAATGGAAGGAGGCTCACATTATTACGATCCCAAAACCAGGAAAAGATCACAAACTACCACAAAACCATCGTCCAATCAGCCTTCTATCTACTTTCTCAAAGATACTAGAACGGCTGATACTCTCGAGACTACTTGAACAAATAGATGATTTGCAACTAATCCCACCTGAGCAATTTGGTTTTCGGAAAGCACACTCAACAAACTTGCAGACACTCCGCCTCACGGAACTTATCCATAAGGGGTTCTATCTTAAACAAAGCACTGCTGTAGCATACCTAGATGTGGCCAAAGCTTTTGATAAAGTTTGGCATGAAGGAATTATTTTCAAAATGAAAAAAGCAAACGTCTCCACAAATATCATTAAAATAATACGTTCATTCCTGCTGGAGAGAAGTTTTAAGGTTAAACTTGGCAGCAGCATTTCATCCAGAAAACCTATAGAATCTGGAGTTCCGCAAGGTTCTGTTCTTGGACCCGTACTTTACAACATATATACGCATGATTTCCCTCAAGAAAATGAAATTTATTCTCATACAGCTCTATTTGCGGATGACACTGCCGTAATATCACAATCTCGCAGCCCCAAGTTAGCCATTGAGAAACTGCAACAGAACTTAAACAACTTTATCAACTGGTTTACCAAATGGAAAATTGCCATTAACAAAGACAAAACACAAACTGTTTTATACACTAACCGAATCAAACTACCTCCTGACAAAATAGAAGTAATAGACAGTGAAATTTCTTGGGAAAATTCTGCAAAATACCTGGGACTACACATAGACAAAAGACTCATCTGGAATCATCATACATCAGAAATGAAGAAAATTGGCTTCATTGCACTACAAAAGCTAGGTCCTCTTCTCAGAAATCCTCACCTTAGTATAAATCATAAAAGAATGATTTATCTATCAGTCATTCGACCAGCCTACACCCACAATATTGGTACTTGGATTTCTGCGACTAAAACTCACATTAACAAACTACAAGTCATTCAAAATAAAATACTCAGAACCATAACTGGAGCACCCTGGTTTGTAACAAATATACAATTACATAAAGACCTCAACTTACCAAGCATTCACAAATTTGGAAAAGAAATAGCGATCAAGTTATTTCAAAAAGCTGAGCAACATGACAATAAATACATCCGAGAATCCGTCAATTACAACCCTGAAGACTGCCTTCCAAAAAGTCGGCGTCCACGAATGGTAGAATTACTAGACGTGGACCTTTATTAAATTTTTCTAATTACTAAGTCAATTCTTATGAAATAACAACTATATACATTATTAGACCTCAAAGGTATAGATTACAAAATGCAATCACCTAGAAAATCTATTAGAGATCACAGACAGAACCAGTTACATTTCCATCGGAACCTTCAGCGATTTCGGATGTTTCGGATTTTTTTTTAACTTCCATTTCGTTTTCCCTTTTATTATACTCAATGAAAAATTAGTGAAAAATGAAATTGAAGACACAATCAAGGAATTAATATTACAACAAAAATTAATTTTTTTTTTACCATCCATCGCTAGTGAAATGTAAACAAATTCCTATTAAAAATCGAAAAAGTGTATACACTTCCTACTTTCAAAAATGATTTATGGGGATATAAAATGGAACCTAAAACTTACATTATCGTTTTTAGTAATTATATACTGTTGGTCATAATTAAGAAATAAGAATTCCAAACACGTTGGCTGCCGCTTTTTGCCAATTAAGAATAATAAAAATGAGTTTGATGGCTGTACTTTTAGAGAAAGATACAGCTATACAACATCTTAATTGCACTTTTCTAATTTCGCGTTAAATTACCCTTTCTTTCGTATTTTTTTTTAGGGAATCGAAAATACGAACGTAAAGCTGATGTAAGATCATAAAAGAGTAATTTACAGACGTTACACGGCACTCAAATGACACTTAAGGGCACTATAGAGTATTCTGATAGTTTATATTCCCGTCTCTTGAGTGTTTCTTAAGTTCCAGTTTAAATCCAAGGGTATATATAAACTTCTCATCCTTTCAATTCTAAATGATGCTTTTCCAGTAATTTACTCCCTATTATTAGGTAAAAATCTTATAATTGTAAAATTTTGCACAAAATTCAAATTATTTTTTCAAGTAATGTAAAAATAACACATTTATTTTTTGGAGAATGGAAGAAAATTTACTTTTTGAAAAAGTAAGCAAAAAAAGAAAAACAGTGAGAAAGTATATAGTTTAGAATATTTTTCCCTCGTGTTGAATTTTTTGTGTTTTTACAAGAAAATCACTGGAGCTTGGATTTTTCTTGTAAAGAATAAATGACTTGTTTTTCTTTTTAGAAGGACGAGAAGACAACCGCGCCCTTTCGATTTTCCACTTTCTTAAGGGAATGGAAGGGAAGCACAACTATGGGTCAGTGGTTGCGGCTATATTCCTTAACTTTATGAGGTCTTAAACTTCCAATTAAGGTATCTATAAAAGGTGTTTCCCGTTAAATACAAAACGATCGACGTTACATTTTTTACGTCCTGTGACCAGTCTCTCCTCGATGAGAAAAAAAAAATGGCAACACTAAGCTGCAAAGCTACATTTCCACCATAAAACATGGATATTACAAAGAAGAAAATTGCGTTGGTAAATGGGATTAGCTTCCTTTTTTTCAATTTCATTCTCGTTACAATGTTACATTCTCATTTTTCTTCACCAAAATGGTCCTCAAAAAAAAAAAAAAAAAATTTATATTTTACGATCTTTACGAGAGACGTAAGTGGCAACTGTTTTCTCTTCAAATTTATCGAGTTCTTTTATATAAAGTTTATCGTTCGTTTTTTTTTAAAGATAGAAAAATTAGCTTTGGAAAATTATTTGAAAATAATATAAGAAAATTATGGGAAAATTTTCATTTTAATTCAAAAAATTTTTTTTTAATTCCCAATTGATTGGAATTGAACCAGTAAATGTTTTTTGTTCAAATTTCATTTTTTTCAGTATTTAAATTAATATTTTCTTTTATAATTATACTAATAATAATAATAATAATATTAATAATAATTATTATTATTCTATAATTATTTATAAAAATGTTTTTTATTAAGTTTTATTTTAGAAATTATTTTGAAAAATATGTTTTAAAAATTCCCAGTTGGCTGGAATTGAACCCGTGATTAACAAACTGAAATTTCAATGCACTAAACACTTTGTTAAAATGTCAATTACATTTTTTGTTCATGTTTTTATAAATTTAATTTTTTTCCGTATTTTAAATTAATATTTTCTTTTATAATTATTATAAAAATACTTTTTATTAAAGTTTTATTCTAGAAATTATTAAAAAAAAAAAAATTTCGAGTTGGTTGGAATTGAACCCGTGACTAACAAACCAACAATCCGATACACTAACCACTGTGCTAAAATATAAATTTCATTGTTTATTCATATATATACAAATTTAATTTTTTTACAGTAATTTAAATTAATATTTTCATTCACAAATATTATATAAAATTTTTTTATCAACTTTTCTTCCAAAAATAAATACAAAAATAAAGAAATAAAAAAAAATAATAAAAATTAAAAAAGAAGCGGGACAGTATCAATAAGTTTGAGAAATTGCCAACCACTAGGGATCTAAATCAGAAAAGATTAAATTTTATCTTTCAATTACAGAAAGCTTTTTTAATTATCGTACTAAAACCTTCAACTTTGTTTGAGGGGAAAGTTTTCCTTTTGACTTTAACTCACGAGATTCTCTTGAAATAAAATTCTGTTTTTTCTGCATTAATCCCAACTAAAAGATCGTAAAGGTAGAGAGAGAGAGAGAGAGAGAGAGAGAGAGAGAAAGAAAGAGAGCTTCTGAGCACAGAATTAGAAGAGTGTATTTAAGCTTAGGAGGAGTGCATTTTCCTCTTGGATTATTGGTCCCTCGCGGGGGTAAAAGAAGACGAGTGAAAGAGGCGCATTGGCATCGACCAACAGAGACGAGAAAGAAGAAGTAGTAGAAGAAGCAGAAGAAGAAGGACGAGTTGGAGGGTGGGAGTGAAGGCAGTTAATCTTCCCGGTCCACTAGGCGATGGAGAATCCGCCAATTAGTTCGTATCCACTGCATTGTCTTTTGAGTCTGCTCAACCTTCACACCTTTTCTTTGCTTCACAGCTAAAGATTCCTTCCTAGTTCTTTCTTTCTCTCACTATCTGTCTCTTTCTACTTTCCATCTCTTTCTATCTCTTTATTTTTCTCATTTCAAGATCTTTAAGTACCTTGACAAGAAACGTAGAAAATAAAAGGGAAAAATATCGTAAAACATTTCTCAACTTTTCACACTTTCATTTTATTGACTTTTCTATTAGATGTAATTTATTTCATCATTAAATCCCGTAATTAATGATGATCGAGCAGAGAACATTAGTGTAAGTATTTCTTTTTTTTTTTTTTATTCTTTTATGTACGCCTTCTTGTAAAAACAAGTACAAGTGTATGATTTACTAAATCAAGATGAGCTCAAAGACTAAGTTTCTAGGTTATGATTCGAGATTTTTAGCCCCTGTAATTGAGATCTGAGTTCCTAAAATGTAATTGAATTTCTAGGCGCCAATTTAAGTTCTAGGTTCCAATTGAGATTGAAATAGAATCCTAGATTTTAATTAAAATCTTAGGTTTTCATTGAGGTTCTAGGTTTTAATTCAGATTAGAAAATTTAATTTAGATTCTAATTTATAATTCAGATTTCAAAATCTATTTGGGTTTCTAAAATGTGATTAAAATTTTAGTAATATTCTAGGTTCCACTAGAGATCCTAGATTTTATTTGAGATCCCAGCTTCTAATCCAGATTAGACAATTTAATTTAGATCTTAATTTATAATTAAGATTTCAGAATCTATTTACATTACTAAAAGGTTTTTCAGTATTCAGTTTTTTAGCATTTCTAGACTACAACTTTAATTCTAGATTCTAAATGTGATTCTAAAATCTAGTTAATTTTCCATTAATTCCTAAGATTTAATCACAATCTCAGTTTCTAATTTAGATTATCAAATTTATTTTAGGTTCTATTTAAGATTTCAAAATCTTTTTCTGGAATTTTTTGAATCCATTTAGATTTTTAGGACCAATTGTAATTTTTTAGAATGTATTTGAATTTCCTAGATTCAGAGATTCTAGGTTCGGATGAAAATCCTAAAATTAGGTTCCCGGACATAATCATTTTTAATTCTTAGTTTCCGATTCATGTTCTAGTTAATCAGAACGTAGAACCATTTTTCCTAGCCTCTAATTTAGATCCTACAATCTAATTGAATTCCAATGCTCTAACTGAGATCAAAAATTTTAATACACATTCTAAAATTTAATTCTATCCTCTATTCGAAAATTCTCTTTTTTAGCCTTTCATTGAAAGATCTTCATCTTCATCTTCTGATTAAGATTCCAATAGGTGTAGAATTTCAAAAGCACAAAAAATCAATTAGCAAATTTTTTAATAAACCAATTTTTAAACCATTTATATAATTAATAGCAACAAATTTATCCCCTACTCTCAAATTTTTTAAATAATTAAACTGCTCAGTGAAGCAACGTCCTCATATACATAAATATATGAAACTGTGTTTTACTAAAACTAATAATAAAGGTGCATGAATTTTTTTTTCTTTTTGCTCAGAGACCAAAGTTTTTTCCCTTAAGAGCCTTGGGACGACGGTTTCGAAGATACCGCACACTCTGCGGGGGTAAAGTCCGCTGTTTTAAACGGGAATCATCTGTGGAATTATTCATTATTATACAACCATCTCCTTTTCGCTTTTCTCTCTCACACTTAATTTTCTCTTCTTTTCTCGTATTCACGCAATGCTCTGGCAAAACTCTCGACACATCTCACTCCTCCTATCTCTTTCTCTCTCTCTCTGCAAGAGTTTTCGCTGTCTTTATATATATATGTTAAACATAATATGTATATGGGACGTTTCACGTTAAGCGGGCCACCCCGATGGCCAAAATTGAGAGCTTCCAAAAAAATCGCTTATACCCAAAAATTATTCATATATATAAGTACTTTCAAAAAATATGTGGCCTTTTGAAAAATCTAATATGGCGGCCCTAATATAACCTACAAATGTGTCTAAAATTAAAAAAAGAGGCCTAAAAGTGCTAATAAAAAGGGATTAAATGAGGAAATCACCTATGTATTGGCGGTAAAATTAGCACTAGGATACATACTTTGTATTCCGCAAGCAATACCGGTAATTTGATATTAATTTTCAGAAAATAAATATGGCGGATCCAATATGGTGGAAAAAAAAATTTTAAAATGCATCGGATTTGCTTGAAAGTTGTTACTCGGGGGTTTCTGAGGTCGCTGCTGCCGAATCTGATGTTAATTTTCAGAAATTCAAAATGGCGGATCCAATATGGCGGACAAAAATTTTTTTAATTCATCAGATTTCGTTGAAAGTTGTTACTCGGGGGTTTTTGGGGTCGCTGATACCGAATCTATTGTTAATTTTCAGAAATTCAAAATGGCGGATCCAATATGGCGGACAAAAATTTTTTTAATTCATCAGATTTCGTTGAAAGTTGTTACTCGGGGGTTCTTGGGGTCGCTGATACCGAATCTATTGTTAATTTTCAGAAATTCAAAATGGAAGATCCTATATAGCAGACAAAAAATTTTTTTAATCAAATGATTCGGTTGAAAGTTGTTACTAGGAGGTTTATGGGGTCGTTGATAAAGTATCTAATATTGGTTTTTGGTTTTTAGAAAGTTTTATATGGTGCGTTAAAAAAATATTTTTTTTTAGTTTGCCCCGTGTAGAAAATAAAGATACTTTCTCCATGAGGAAGCAAAAATTAAAAAACATCAATTACTTCATCCTTAATTGGTTTAATAATTATCTAATTAAGTTATTATTGATATTTATTAATTTTTTACGGCGCGCCTTGAAAAATTAATTTATGTAAAAAATAAAGAATTTTCGTGAATTTATTTTGCCAAATATTTGGTTTAATGAATATTATTAGACTCTTTTTTAGCCTAAGTTAATTTCAATATTTGTTTACATGTTTTAAATTTTCATACTCATTATATGAAAAGATCTTGAAAATTATTTAAATAAAGTATTAAAAAGTAAAGGAAACAAATAAAGAAATTTTTATCCACAACAATTATTATGTATTATTATTATTATTATTTAAATCTTGACGTTAAGTTTGTGTTTCGAATGTAGTTTAAATTGCGCGCGCCATTTGTTTAATTTACGCTGTTGTCTGCTAGATGTCGATCATGATTGTATTCATTTCTATCTCGCAACTGACATTGAACCTCAATACATTAAATAGACGTGCTTTTGTGGCTATTCTTTTTTACGTCGTTAACCATTGACGATTATTTAGTGTATATACCTTCGTAATTTCTACTACGTTGTAGGTTTGTTTCGAATTTCAGTTTTTTCTAATTTTCAGAGGATAAAAAAATTTTTTTTTGTTCTTTGTTTTTTTAAAACACTGAATATTGACTTCGGACACATTTGAATCAGTCCGAGGGGGAATTTACTCAGGTAGTCAAGTGTACACTCTTCCTGTAATACTTGTGTAATACCGTGTAATAATACGTTATTACGGTGCTGTAATAACGCAAAAAATTCTGTAATATCTCTGTAATAATGTGTAATACTCTGTAATAACGTGTAATACTTAGTAATAAGGGTAATATGAGGTGTAATACCGGTAGTCAAGTGTACATGTTTTTAACTAGTAAATTCCCCCTCGAATCAGTCCTTTTTAGGACTAAAATAAGTAGTTTTATAAAACTATTTTCTTTTTGAATTATAACATTTTTTTCCCTTATTTTGCAGATTTTTTAATAATACAGAATATTTATTTCAGATAAATATTTCAATCAGTCCTTTTCAGGACTAAATAAATAGTTGACTAAATAAATAGACCCCAAGAACCCCCGAGTAACAACTTTCAACGAAATCTGATGAATTAAAAAAAATTTTGTCCGCCATATTGGATCCGCCATTTTGAATTTCTGAAAATTAACAATAGATTCGGTATCAGCGACCCCAAAAACCCCCGAGTAACAACTTTCAACGAAATCTGATGAATTAAAAAAATTTTTGTCCGCCATATTGGATCCGCCATTTTGAATTTCTGAAAATTAACAATAGATTCGGTATCAGCGACCCCAAAAACCCCCGAGTAACAACTTTCAACGAAATCTGATGAATTAAAAAAATTTTTGTCCGCCATATTGGATCCGCCATTTTGAATTTCTGAAAATTAACATCAGATTCGGCAGCAGCGACCTCAGAAACCCCCGAGTAACAACTTTCAAGCAAATCCGATGCATTTTAAAATTTTTTTTTCCACCATATTGGATCCGCCATATTTATTTTCTGAAAATTAATATCAAATTACCGGTATTGCTTGCGGAATACAAAGTATGTATCCTAGTGCTAATTTTACCGCCAATACATAGGTGATTTCCTCATTTAATCCCTTTTTATTAGCACTTTTAGGCCTCTTTTTTTAATTTTAGACACATTTGTAGGTTATATTAGGGCCGCCATATTAGATTTTTCAAAAGGCCACATATTTTTTGAAAGTACTTATATATATGAATAATTTTTGGGTATAAGCGATTTTTTTGGAAGCTCTCAATTTTGGCCATCGGGGTGGCCCGCTTAACGTGAAACGTCCCATATATAAAGAAACAGAGTCGCGTTCTAGGAAAAGTTGAACGGTTAAATATTCATGTGACCGCTGCTGAGAGAGTAGCACGTATATATATATATATTATATATGTGTGTATTGCAAAGCTGGCACGTTGAGAATGAGCAGAGGGATTTTTCGCGGTTCAGAGGAATGAGAAGAGAGAACCAAAACTGACCAACCACTATGGTTATACGGATTAGTTCCTGCAAATTATTCAGATTTTCTTTTGTTCCGCCCAAGGCTCGATATCGAAACGACAAAGCACTTTTTAAGGGGTACCGCTTTTTTTTCCTCTCTCTCCCTCTCTCTCCCTCTCTCTCTCTCTGCCTTTTGAAAAACCGCATGGGCCAACTTTTATGAAGAGATGTGGTACGCAAACAGGATTTAGCGCTATGAAAAGAATATTGTGATATATAACTCGCTGTTATAATCAAAGAGAAAGAGACTTGTATGGTGATTTTGAACAACGATTTGCTTGGTAACGTTGATTTAATTTTTTTGGGGAAAAAAAACTAGGCTTACATAATTAATAAACTATTTTGAACAATAAAAAAATATTTGAAAAATTCTATAAATTACAATGAATTAATAGTAAATGGTAAGAAAATTAGCGTGTGGGTTGAGAAACACTGCGAGTGGAGTGGGGGAAAGCGCCACGATTGGTTCGCGCATGTTCCCATCACTGTTCATCGGCTGCGCGCGCACTGTTCTCAACTTGACCAAACAAAAACCGTTTCAAGGACGGTACTTCGGAGTTTTTCTATTCCTACCTAATATAACAATTATTTTCCCCACAGTAAATAATTACCAAATTACTCTCCTCAGCCTCAAAAAGTGCGCTCAATAATTAATTTTAAACAATAATTTTTGAATTTATCCAATGATTCCTTTTTTTGCAATAAAAAAAAAATAATAATTATGTTACAGTGATGGATATACCCAATGAAGAATCATTCAACACGAACGTAGCGGATTTTTACATTTTCAAAAATGAAAATGTCAAGTTTATTGAAAAAAATGGCAAATATTGAACTAATTACGAATATGTAACGGAGGCGGAAAATTCAATTTCCGTTATTTTTCAAAAATTGAAATAAATTCCGAGCAACAATTTTGCAATATTTAATCAAAAAATTGATGATTTTTTTTTTCATTTCCACATTTAAATTTAATTTTACGTGCGTCTATTTTCCCTCTCCTAAATTTCAATTCGCCAACTACAAGGAACCAAGGAGAGATGTACTCTTGCTAGACCAATCACTGTAATGTCACTGTCCGTGAAAATTATTGCCTGCCTCACCGACACACAAACTGTACTCGATTACTGCTACTTATTGCACCATTAACTCCAACTCTTACCAAAGGAATCCAACCAAAGAAATATTAAATGTCCTGAGAGAGTGAGATTACTTTTTCTTTCACATCTCCTCCTCCTCCTCCTCCTACTTCTCCTCCTACTTCTTCCTTATATATCCAGGACCATTTCCTGCCTTAGTTAGGTTATTCATGTGACTTGGATTGCCATTTTTTTCGTTGCTCGAGTGTATTAATGGGGTTCATGGAGCGTGCACACTGCCAAGTGGTATTCATTTTCTTATAGAGAGTGAGAGAGGCGGATCCTTCATGGAACTTTTTTTTTTTTTTTTTAACGAAAAGAACAAACTAGTCCTGAGCCTGGGAATTGATTTTTTTTCTTCATTGCGATTCATTGAGAAAAATGTTTTTATGTTTGGAAAAAATCTTAATATATTCGTGTGACTATTTTTCAAGAATGGAAAATAATTTTTTTTTGTCCCTAGAAATAAAGAAACATTTTAACAATTTTAATATTAACAAGATTTGTTGTATAAAAAATATTTTTTTATTAAAAAATTGAAAGAATTTGTAATTTTTTTCTAAGAGTGGAAAAAAGGGAGACGATAGTAATAATAATATAACCGTGATGTCATTAATTAACAAGTTTTCAGCCCCTGTGCTTTAATTTACTGAAGTTCTTTAATCAATTTTTTTTTTGTCTTCAAAGGAATGCAGCGGAAGTTGATGTACAAAGCTTAATTAAGATTCAAATTTCTTCCCTGGTCTGAAAATATTCATAGGGAGTTGACTATAAATTTCATATTCATACATTCATAGACAAAAGACAAGATGTGACATTCTTCATTAAAAGTTTTCAAACACGTGGAATAGAAAAGACCTGTATTGTTTTGGAACATTCTCTCTCTTTCTCTTCGCACAATTTTCAAAGACAAATTATTTTTATGACTTCTTAATTAGTCCCACCACTTACGGCTTTTTTTACATTCTCATTTTTATTAGGATCCTATTAGTTTTTTTTTAAATAAAAATAATTATTTTTCTATTTTATTCAAAATTTTCGTTGATACTATTTAATAATTATTTTATTTAATTCTGTACATAATTAATTTATTTCTGTCTAGTACTTGATTATGTAATTTAATTTTGTACCTGATTACCTAAGTTAATTACGTACCTAATTAGTTAATTTAGTTTAGCACTGTAGGAAAAATAATTATTATATTAGGTAGGAATAGAAAAAGTCCGAAATAGCGTGCCTGAAGCGGTTTTTGTATGGTCAAGTTGAGAACAGTGCGCGCGCAGCCGATGAGCAGAGGTGGGACCATGCGCGAACCAATCGTGACGCGTTCCCCCACTCCGCTCGCAGTGTTTCTCAACTTACTCCGTAATTACTTGTTCCGCTAACTACCATCAACGAACATAACGCGTATTAATTCTGCGTAATCAACTGCAATAATTTTAGTTCATTAACGACTATTGCAAAAAAATTTCCGAAAATAAAAAAAAGGTATACAATTCAACTGTACCTCGTCATTTAATTTTTGAGTTACTTTCGAAACATTGAATTTTTTTTTTTTTGACGTTAAAACTCACAGACTGTGATGAAATATTTAAAGGGAACAATTGATGATCTGGCGGAAGGGAGATGATGAGAAAATGAGGCACATCGAATTTAACAGAAAGAGTGAGTGAGAGAGAAAGTCAGGCTATTATGACAGCAAACACAAAATATCATATAGCGTAGTGTAACGGCGTATGAGATTCAACGACGACACCGGGTGAATCCTGAACCAGGAAAACTCAACCAAGCGGTCGAGCAAACAATGACAGCGTACCAGTATTGTTCTCCGAGTAATTGAATCCAGCAGCCTACCCTTCTAAAACCGACGTTCTCGTCATCCTTCCAATGCTTGGTTGGAGTTTCACTCTCTCTCACTCTCTCTCTCTCTCTTTAGAGACTTATTCTATTCCGGATTCAGCAGGCAGGCACTTCCTTCTCAACCACTATGCACCACCACTACTAACGTCATTACTTATTCTAAAGCAATAGATTCTGCAGAAATTTTTTTTTTTTTTCCTAAACTTTGGAAGCGTAATGGAAAATGTTTACTTTTTACTGTGGAAGTTAATGAATAATGAAAAATTACGTAACGCATCTAATGATTGGAAAAAACTGATCGATGAATAATAAAAACAGAACTAATTATTTTGCGTAATTGAACCTCCCAATTCTGTAACTCGTTTAGCGCTCGGCCGGACGCTAAACGAGTTAAAGAATTGGGAGGTTCAATTTATCAGCTGGTTATGAATATCGAACTAATTTCTAATTTAGATCCTAGATTCTAAGAGAGATTGTAAAATCTAATTGAACTCCTAATCTCTAATTCAAATTCTACAATGTATAGTTGAGGTTCTCGAATTGGAATCAAAATCTTTAAGCTTCAATAAATATTATAGGTACTAATAAGGATTGTGGGTTCTAATCTGGATAGTACAATATAACTGAGTTTCTAGCTTCAAATTGAGGCACTAAATTCTAGAAAAGTAGAATCGGATTGCATACTTGGATTCTAATTTGGATTTTGTTATTGAAATTCTAAAATTCAGCTTCAAAAATCGGATTGAGTTTCTCAACTCTAACCGAAATAAGCTGTAATTGAGATTTTAGATTTTTGTAATTGTAATCTAGATTATAATTCAATTTCTCTGATCTAAAATGTTGTCTTCGATTCTAATTAATATCCTAATTTCTAATAAGGATCCTGGGTTCTAATTGAAATTGTTAGATTCTATACAGTTCCTAGGCTACAATTCAGATCCTAAATTTTCTTGAATCTGATTAGAATCAGGTTCTAACCAAGATCAGAGAATCTAGTTAATAGGTGTAAATTCAAAACCAAAACTGTAATTGGGATCCAAGGTTTTAGTTGGAAACACAAACCAAAAATTTGGTCACAGCTTCTGATTGAGATCCTAGTCATTAATTGAAATTTTTGTAAATAATCAAGATCCTAGATTCTAATATTAGGTTTCCGTAATCTAATTAAGTTCGTAGAATCCAAATAAAATTCTTCAATCTAATTAGGAATCAATTCCTCGTTATGATGTAATCCAATTCCTAGATGATAATTAAGATTTTAGAATCCATTTGTGTTTCTAAAATCTCATTGTACTCCTAGCCTCTAATTCGGATTCTAGGTTCTAGTTAAAATGCGGTTAGGTTTCTAATTGTAAGCTCAAATTGAAAGTGTAGATCCTAATTGAAATATTGGAAGCGGATTGAAATAATAGGATCGAATTCAGATCCTAGATTCTGTTCCTGGAGTTTTAATTGACATCGAAAGCTCTAAATGAAATTCTAGGTTCTAATCGAAATTCTAAAATCTATGGGAGTTCCTAGAATGTAATTCGAGATGATAAACTTTAATTCAAATCCTAGAACCAAATTACATTTCTAGGTGCCTATTGAAATTCTAGGCTCTAATTGTAATCCTAGCATCATAGAATCCTAGAATTCAAGAGTTCTACAATCTAATTCAGTTCCTAGAATGTACTTGAAATCATAGACTCTAATTCAAGTCCTGAAATCTAATTAAATTTTTAAGTATTGAAATTTTACAAATTTTTCATCTAAAAATTGTTAATCGACGAAGGTTGCAAAAAAACATTTCATATAACAAATTAAAATAATAGAAAAATATTTCTTCTTCTAAATCGTTGATCATAAACGTAAATTTCGCCAACGTCGAAAAAAAAACAGAAAAGAAAATTAAATTTGTAATATTCGTGTTTATGAACATTGTAATTTTGGTTCTCCTCTCTCTAGTGCATATTAAATTAAATGTGAAATAAAAATTTGAAAGCTCCTCCCTGCGGTATATAGTCAAACGTCTTAAATGTATATAGGTATGTATATATATATATATATATAAGAGGATTTCGCGATTCTCCCAATATCCCACTTAAATGGTGAATTCCTGAGACTCCTGAGTCATCAAAGGTCTCTGAGAGAGCAGAAACGACATCGTTTCTCTTCTTGCATACTCGTGAATCTCTTACCACCAAAGTGTTCAAGGTATCCCACTTTATGGGTGAATATTATCAGTCAGTAAAGACAGGTCGGTGAAGTTCACATCGATTATGATCATCGAAAATCTTAAATCCAAGTTACTCCATAAACACAACAAAAACTTACATAAAACTTCAAAAAAAGATTATACTTAACAAAAAAATTCAGTTCAACCCCAATTTCATTAAAAAAAACACCCCTAGTATAACCCCCTATAATGACACATTGAAAAAAAATTCCCAAAAAATTCAATTTTTCTTAGGCTCAAAATTTTTTTTCATATTCTCGCACTAAACACACCTACAAGTGTTGAAAAAAATTGACACCCCAAAAAAAGTGGGGGAAAGTCCCCAAAACCTACCCTAAAGACCCCATCTTTAATAAAAAAATTCCCAAAAAATTCAATTTTTCTTAGGCTCAAAATTTTTTTTCATATTCTCGCACTAAACACACCTACAAGTGTTGAAAAAAATTGACACCCCAAAAAAAGTGGGGGAAAGTCCCCAAAACCTACCCTAAAGACCCCATCTTTAATAAAAAAATTCCCAAAAAATTCAATTTTTCTTAGGCTCAAAATTTTTTTTCATATTCTCGCACTAAACACACCTACAAGTGTTGAAAAAAATTGACACCCCAAAAAAAGTGGGGGAAAGTCCCCAAAACCTACCCTAAAGACCCCATATTTAATAAAAAAATTCCCAAAAAATTCAATTTTTCTTAGGCTCAAAATTTTTTTTCATATTCTCGCACTAAACACACCTACAAGTGTTGAAAAAAATTGACACCCCAAAAAAAGTGGGGGAAAGTACCCAAAACCTACCCTAAAGACCCCATATTTAATAAAAAAATTCCCAAAAAATTCAATTTTTCTTAGACTCAAAATTTTTTTTCATATTCTCGCACTAAACACACCTACAAGTGTTGAAAAAAATTGACACCCCAAAAAAAGTGGGGGAAAGTCCCCAAAACCTACCCTAAAGACCGCATCTTTAATAAAAAAATTCCAAAAAAATTCAATTTTTCTTAGGCTCAAAATTTTTTTTCATATTCTCGCACTAAACACACCTACAAGTGTTGAAAAAAATTAACACCCCAAAAAAAGTGGGGGAAAGTCCCCAAAACCTACCCTAAAGACCCCATATTTAATAAAAAAATTCCCAAAAAATTCAATTTTTCTTAGGCTCAAAATTTTTTTTCATATTCTCGCACTAAACACACCTACAAGTGTTGAAAAAAATTGACACCCCAAAAAAAGTGGGGGAAAGTCCCCAAAACCTACCCTAAAGACCCCATCTTTAATAAAAAAATTCCCAAAAAATTCAATTTTTCTTAGGCTCAAAATTTTTTTTCATATTCTCGCACTAAACACACCTACAAGTGTTGAAAAAAATTGACACCCCAAAAAAAGTGGGGGAAAGTCCCCAAAACCTACCCTAAAGACCCCATCTTTAATAAAAAAATTCCCAAAAAATTCAATTTTTCTTAGGCTCAAAATTTTTTTTCATATTCTCGCACTAAACACACCTACAAGTGTTGAAAAAAATTGACACCCCAAAAAAAGTGGGGGAAAGTCCCCAAAACCTACCCTAAAGACCCCATCTTTAATAAAAAAATTCCCAAAAAATTCAATTTTTCTTAGGCTCAAAATTTTTTTTCATATTCTCGCACTAAACACACCTACAAGTGTTGAAAAAAATTGACACCCCAAAAAAAGTGGGGGAAAGTCCCCAAAACCTACCCTAAAGACCCCATCTTTAATAAAAAAATTCCCAAAAAATTCAATTTTTCTTAGGCTCAAAATTTTTTTTCATATTCTCGCACTAAACACACCTACAAGTGTTGAAAAAAATTGACACCCCAAAAAAAGTGGGGGAAAGTCCCCAAAACCTACCCTAAAGACCCCATATTTAATAAAAAAATTCCCAAAAAATTCAATTTTTCTTAGGCTCAAAATTTTTTTTCATATTCTCGCACTAAACACACCTACAAGTGTTGAAAAAAATTGACACCCCAAAAAAAGTGGGGGAAAGTACCCAAAACCTACCCTAAAGACCCCATATTTAATAAAAAAATTCCCAAAAAATTCAATTTTTCTTAGACTCAAAATTTTTTTTCATATTCTCGCACTAAACACACCTACAAGTGTTGAAAAAAATTGACACCCCAAAAAAAGTGGGGGAAAGTCCCCAAAACCTACCCTAAAGACCGCATCTTTAATAAAAAAATTCCAAAAAAATTCAATTTTTCTTAGGCTCAAAATTTTTTTTCATATTCTCGCACTAAACACACCTACAAGTGTTGAAAAAAATTAACACCCCAAAAAAAGTGGGGGAAAGTCCCCAAAACCTACCCTAAAGACCCCATATTTAATAAAAAAATTCCCAAAAAATTCAATTTTTCTTAGGCTCAAAATTTTTTTTCATATTCTCGCACTAAACACACCTACAAGTGTTGAAAAAAATTGACACCCCAAAAAAAGTGGGGGAAAGTCCCCAAAACCTACCCTAAAGACCCCATCTTTAATAAAAAAATTCCCAAAAAATTCAATTTTTCTTAGGCTCAAAATTTTTTTTCATATTCTCGCACTAAACACACCTACAAGTGTTGAAAAAAATTGACACCCCAAAAAAAGTGGGGGAAAGTCCCCAAAACCTACCCTAAAGACCCCATCTTTAATAAAAAAATTCCCAAAAAATTCAATTTTTCTTAGGCTCAAAATTTTTTTTCATATTCTCGCACTAAACACACCTACAAGTGTTGAAAAAAATTGACACCCCAAAAAAAGTGGGGGAAAGTCCCCAAAACCTACCCTAAAGACCCCATCTTTAATAAAAAAATTCCCAAAAAATTCAATTTTTCTTAGGCTCAAAATTTTTTTTCATATTCTCGCACTAAACACACCTACAAGTGTTGAAAAAAATTGACACCCCAAAAAAAGTGGGGGAAAGTCCCCAAAACCTACCCTAAAGACCCCATATTTAATAAAAAAATTCCCAAAAAATTCAATTTTTCTTAGGCTCAAAATTTTTTTTCATATTCTCGCACTAAACACACCTACAAGTGTTGAAAAAAATTGACACCCCAAAAAAAGTGGGGGAAAGTCCCCAAAACCTACCCTAAAGACCCCATATTTAATAAAAAAATTCCCAAAAAATTCAATTTTTCTTAGACTCAAAATTTTTTTTCATATTCTCGCACTAAACACACCTACAAGTGTTGAAAAAAATTGACACCCCAAAAAAAGTGGGGGAAAGTCCCCAAAACCTACCCTAAAGACCGCATCTTTAATAAAAAAATTCCAAAAAAATTCAATTTTTCTTAGGCTCAAAATTTTTTTTCATATTCTCGCACTAAACACACCTACAAGTGTTGAAAAAAATTAACACCCCAAAAAAAGTGGGGGAAAGTCCCCAAAACCTACCCTAAAGACCCCATATTTAATAAAAAAATTCCCAAAAAATTCAATTTTTCTTAGGCTCAAAATTTTTTTTCATATTCTCGCACTAAACACACCTACAAGTGTTGAAAAAAATTGACACCCCAAAAAAAGTGGGGGAAAGTCCCCAAAACCTACCCTAAAGACCCCATCTTTAATAAAAAAATTCCCAAAAAATTCAATTTTTCTTAGGCTCAAAATTTTTTTTCATATTCTCGCACTAAACACACCTACAAGTGTTGAAAAAAATTGACACCCCAAAAAAAGTGGGGGAAAGTCCCCAAAACCTACCCTAAAGACCCCATCTTTAATAAAAAAATTCCCAAAAAATTCAATTTTTCTTAGGCTCAAAATTTTTTTTCATATTCTCGCACTAAACACACCTACAAGTGTTGAAAAAAATTGTCACCCCAAAAAAAGTGGGGGAAAGTCCCCAAAACCTACCCTAAAGACCCCATCTTAAATAAAAAATTTCCAAAAAATTCAATTTTTCTTAGGCTCAAAATTTTTTTTCATATTCTCGCACTAAACACACCTACAAGTGTTGAAAAAAATTGACACCCCAAAAAAAGTGGGGGAAAGTCCCCAAAACCTACCCTAAAGACCCCATCTTAAATAAAAAATTTCCAAAAAATTTAATTTTTCTTAGGCTCAAAATTTTTTTTCATATTCTCGCACTAAACACACCTACAAGTGTTGAAAAAAATTGACACCCCAAAAAAAGTGGGGGAAAGTCCCCAAAACCTACCCTAAAGACCCCATATTTAATAAAAAAATTCCCAAAAAATTCAATTTTTCTTAGGCTCAAAATTTTTTTTCATATTCTCGCACTAAACACACCTACAAGTGTTGAAAAAAATTGACACCCCAAAAAAAGTGGGGGAAAGTCCCCAAAACCTACCCTAAAGACCCCATATTTAATAAAAAAATTCCCAAAAAATTCAATTTTTCCTAGGCTCTAAATTTTTTTTTATATTCTCGCACTAAACACACCTACAAGTGTTGAATAAAATTGACACCCTTAAAAAAAGTGGGGGAAAGTCCCCAAAACCTACCCTAAAGACCCCATATTTAATAAAAAAATTCCCAAAAAATTCAATTTTTCTTAGGCTCAAAATTTTTTTTCATATTCTCGCACTAAACACACCTACAAGTGTTGAAAAATATTGGCACCCCAAAAAAAGTGGGGGAAAGTCCCCAAAACCTACCCTAAAGACCCCATCTTTGATAAAAAAAATTCCAAAAAAATTCAATTTTTCTTAGGCTCAAAATTTTATATTTTATGTAGTTTTTTATAATTTTGCATATTTTATCCAATAAACAAAAAAAACCATTTAGTATTTTTTTCTGGTTTTTTGCTATAAAAATCAAATTTTTGGGGTATTATTATTATAATATGCGTAATGAGCTCATAAAAATACATAAAAGTATGAAGTATTAAAAATCAAAAATATTTTAAAAAATTCAAAATTGAAACATTTTTTAAAAATTTCAAAAATATTGTAAAAATTGTTTGTCCACGATCGGGCGAGGCTTAAAATTTTGGCAAAAAGTATTTTTTTGAAAAAATTTTTAAATTTTTTTGTTTGTTTGTTGTTTTTTGATTTTACATTCTGACAATAATTGATGATTGCCAAAATAGTTTGCATATTCAAGCAGTCGGGAAAGTTTGTCGAAGCTGAAAATTTAAAATTCAACAAAAAAGTCACAAAAATTTTATTTGTTTGTGAATATGATGTTTTTTATAAATGTTTATTTACTAATTGAATCTAAAAACATCATTTTGTCTATGTGGAAATTTGTAGCCGCGTAGAGAATAAATGTTAAAATCTTTCAAAAAACAGGCGTGATTAGCCATGAATTTGACTATTGTGTGGAGCAAGGTGTGGAGGCAAGAATAGTGAGGATAGAGACGAACGTGGATATTCGGCTGCGTTCGTCTTTGGTCGGCTCTTTGCTTTACGTTATCCCCACCGCTCCGCTCACTCCACAGACCCCGGCGAAAGTCTATAACTGCTTGGAAATCTGATTTTGCCTTTTTCGTCGTATTTTTTCTCTCTCCACTCGGACCCAATTTAAACGCGCTTGGGTGAAAAAGTGAAGATTCAACGAAGCTGAATTACGCAACGTTTATATAGGATAAACGATTTTTAAAGAAATAATTTTTTAATTGAAAAATTCTAAAAAAATTTTTTTTATAATATGTTGATTAATAAAAACTACAAAGAAATTTTTAAAGTAAAAATTTCAAGATTTTTTCATTTTAAAAAATTATTTCTTTAAAAAACGTTTATCATAAATATTGCGATCTTCAGCTTATTAAGATTATTATTATTACTATTAAAATATATTAAAATAATCTAGAAATTTTTACTTTAAAAATTTTTTTTTAGTTTTTATTAATCAACATATTATAAAAAAATTTTTTTTAGAATATTTCAATTGAAAAATTATTTCTTTAAAAATCGTTTATTTTATTTAAACGTTGCGTAATTCAGCTTCGTTGAATCTTCACTTTTTCACCCAACCGCGTTTAAATTGGGTCCGAGTGGAGAGAGAAAAAATACGACGAAAAAGGCAAAATCAGATTTCCAAGCAGTCATAGACTTTCGCCGGGGTCTGTGGAGTGAGCGGCGCGGTGGGGATAACGTAAAGCAAAGAGCCGACCAAAGACGAACGCAACCGAATATCCACGATCGGCTCTATCCTCACTATTCATGCCTTCACACTATAGTCAAATTCAAGGCTAATCACGCCTGTTGTTTGAAAAGATTTTAACATTTATTCTCTACGCGGCTACAAATTTCCACATAGAAAATGATGTTTTTAGTTTCAATTAGTAAATAAACATTTTAAAAAAACATCATATTCACAAACAAATAAAATTTTTGTGATTTTTTGCTAAATTTAAAACTTTCAACTTCGACAAACTTCCCCGACTGCTTGCATATACAAACTATTTTGGCAATTGTCAATTATTGCCAGAATGTAAAATCAACAAACAAAAAATTTAGTCTCGCTTTTTCTTTGCGAGAAATAAATTTTTTAATAGAAATTTTTCACGTTTTTCAACTTTTGACAAAAGCTGAACTACGCAACGTTTATGATAAACCATTTTTAAAAATGTAAAATTCTATAATTTTTTGCTTGACAAATATTTTTTATAATTTGTTGATTAATGAAAACTACAAGAAATATTTTTCAGACAAAAATTTAAAGAATTTTTTATTTTAAAAAATTATTTCGTTTGTCATAAACGTTGCGTACTTCAGCTACGTAAAATTTGGGTGTGAACAAGACAAATTTCCCACATGGCTTGGATGTCTACATTTTATTAAAGTTATCTACACTCAGAAAAAAAATATATTTGAACCAAATGTACCATTTTTTTAAATTTACCTAATTTTTTGGTTAGTTCAAACAAAATTTGTTCAATTCAAATAAATATTTATTTGATCTAAATAACTGTTTAGTTTATTTTAATAAATTTTTTGAACAAAGAAAAAATTTAATTGAACTAAATAAACGTTTGGTTTATGGAATCACATGTTTGGTTAACTGTATATCAATGCATTTATTTTGTTGATTTCACCAAAATTTGGTTGCTTCAAACGAATTTTTTTCTGAGTGTACTATAAATAGGAAGTCAAAATAAGAATAAAATTTTTGGTCTCTCATTTAGTTTTCGAGAAATAAATTTTCTATTTGAAATTTTTTAATTTTTTGGAGTCTTTCCACAACTTGTTAGGGGGTGTCAATTTTTTTTAACACTTTTAGGTGTGTTTAGTGCAAGAATTTGAAATAAAATTGAGAGCCTAAGAAAAATTGAATTTTTTTTTATCAAAGATGGGGACTTTAGGGTAGGTTTTGGGGGCTTTCCCCCACTTTTTTTGGGGTGTCAATTTTTTTCAACACTTGTAGGTGTGTTTTGTGCTAGAATTTGAAATAAAATTGTAAGCCTAAAAAAAATTGAATTTTTTGGTAATTTTTTTATTAAAGATGGGGTCTTTAGGGTAGGTTTTGGGGACTTTCCCCCACTTTTTTTGGGGTGTCAATTTTTTTCAACACTTGTAGGTGTGTTTAGTGCGAGAATATGAAAAAAAATTTTGAGCCTAAGAAAAATTGAATTTTTTGGGAATTTTTTTATTAAATATGGGGTCTTTAGGGTAGGTTTTGGGGACTTTCCCCCACTTTTTTTGGGGTGTCAATTTTTTTCAACACTTGTAGGTGTGTTTAGTGCGAGAATATGAAAAAAAATTTTGAGCCTAAGAAAAATTGAATTTTTTGGAAATTTTTTATTTAAGATGGGGTCTTTAGGGTAGGTTTTGGGGACTTTCCCCCACTTTTTTTGGGGTGTCAATTTTTTTCAACACTTGTAGGTGTGTTTAGTGCGAGAATATGAAAAAAAATTTTGAGCCTAAGAAAAATTGAATTTTTTTATTAAATATGGGGTCTTTAGGGTAGGTTTTGGGGACTTTCCCCCACTTTTTTTGGGGTGTCAATTTTTTTCAACACTTGTAGGTGTGTTTAGTGCGAGAATATAAAAAAAAATTGTGAGCCTAAGAAAAATTGAATTTTTTGGTAATTTTTTTATTAAAGATGGGGTCTTTAGGGTAGGTTTTGGGGACTTTCCCCCACTTTTTTTGGGGTGTCAATTTTTTTCAACACTTGTAGGTGTGTTTAGTGCGAGAATATGAAAAAAAATTTTGAGCCTAAGAAAAATTGAATTTTTTGGGAATTTTTTTATTAAAGATGGGGTCTTTAGGGTAGGTTTTGGGGACTTTCCCCCACTTTTTTTGGGGTGTCAATTTTTTTCAACACTTGTAGGTGTGTTTAGTGCGAGAATATGAAAAAAAATTTTGAGCCTAAGAAAAATTGAATTTTTTTGGAATTTTTTTATTAAATATGGGGTCTTTAGGGTAGGTTTTGGGGACTTTCCCCCACTTTTTTTGGGGTGTCAATTTTTTTCAACACTTGTAGGTGTGTTTAGTGCGAGAATATGAAAAAAAATTTTGAGCCTAAGAAAAATTGAATTTTTTGGGAATTTTTTTATTAAATATGGGGTCTTTAGGGTAGGTTTTGGGGACTTTCCCCCACTTTTTTTGGGGTATCAATTTTTTTCAACACTTGTAGGTGTGTTTAGTGCGAGAATATGAAAAAAAATTTTGAGCCTAAAAAAAATTGAATTTTTTGGGAATTTTTTTATTAAATATGGGGTCTTTAGGGTAGGTTTTGGGGACTTTCCCCCACTTTTTTTGGGGTGTCAATTTTTTTCAACACTTGTAGGTGTGTTTAGTGCGAGAATATGAAAAAAAATTTTGAGCCTAAGAAAAATTGAATTTTTTTATTAAATATGGGGTCTTTAGGGTAGGTTTTGGGGACTTTCCCCCACTTTTTTTGGGGTGTCAATTTTTTTCAACACTTGTAGGTGTGTTTAGTGCGAGAATATGAAAAAAAATTTTGACCTTAGAAAAATTGAATTTTTTGGGAATTTTTTTATTAAATATGGGGTCTTTAGGGTAGGTTTTGGGGACTTTCCCCCACTTTTTTTGGGGTGTCAATTTTTTTCAATACTTGTAGGTGTGTTTAGTGCGAGAATATGAAAAAAAATTTTGAGCCTAAGAAAAATTGAATTTTTTGGGAATTTTTTTATTAAAGATGGGGTCTTTAGGGTAGGTTTTGGGGACTTTCCCCCACTTTTTTTGGGGTGTCAATTTTTTTCAACACTTGTAGGTGTGTTTAGTGCGAGAATATGAAAAAAAATTTTGAGCCTAAGAAAAATTGAATTTTTTGGGAATTTTTTTATTAAAGATGGGGTCTTTAGGGTAGGTTTTGGGGACTTTCCCCCACTTTTTTTGGGGTGTCAATTTTTTTCAACACTTGTAGGTGTGTTTAGTGCGAGAATATGAAAAAAAATTTTGAGCCTAAGAAAAATTGAATTTTTTGTGGATTTTTTTTATTAAATATGGGGTCTTTAGGGTAGGTTTTGGGGACTTTCCCCCACTTTTTTTGGGGTGTCAATTTTTTTCAACACTTGTAGGTGTGTTTAGTGCGAGAATATGAAAAAAAATTTTGAGCCTAAGAAAAATTGAATTTTTTGGGAATTTTTTTATTAAATATGGGGTCTTTAGGGTAGGTTTTGGGGACTTTCCCCCACTTTTTTTGGGGTATCAATTTTTTTCAACACTTGTAGGTGTGTTTAGTGCGAGAATATGAAAAAAAATTTTGAGCCTAAGAAAAATTGAATTTTTTGGGAATTTTTTTATTAAATATGGGGTCTTTAGGGTAGGTTTTGGGGACTTTCCCCCACTTTTTTTGGGGTGTCAATTTTTTTCAACACTTGTAGGTGTGTTTAGTGCGAGAATATGAAAAAAAATTTTGAGCCTAAGAAAAATTGAATTTTTTTATTAAATATGGGGTCTTTAGGGTAGGTTTTGGGGACTTTCCCCCACTTTTTTTGGGGTGTCAATTTTTTTCAACACTTGTAGGTGTGTTTAGTGCGAGAATATGAAAAAAAATTTTGAGCCTAAGAAAAATTGAATTTTTTGGGAATTTTTTTATTAAATATGGGGTCTTTAGGGTAGGTTTTGGGGACTTTCCCCCACTTTTTTTGGGGTGTCAATTTTTTTCAACACTTGTAGGTGTGTTTAGTGCGAGAATATGAAAAAAAATTTTGAGCCTAAGAAAAATTGAATTTTTTGGGAATTTTTTTATTAAAGATGGGGTCTTTAGGGTAGGTTTTGGGGACTTTCCCCCACTTTTTTTGGGGTGTCAATTTTTTTCAACACTTGTAGGTGTGTTTAGTGCGAGAATATGAAAAAAAATTTTGAGCCTAAGAAAAATTGAATTTTTTGTGGATTTTTTTTATTAAATATGGGGTCTTTAGGGTAGGTTTTGGGGACTTTCCCCCACTTTTTTTGGGGTGTCAATTTTTTTCAACACTTGTAGGTGTGTTTAGTGCGAGAATATGAAAAAAAATTTTGAGCCTAAGAAAAATTGAATTTTTTGGGAATTTTTTTATTAAATATGGGGTCTTTAGGGTAGGTTTTGGGGACTTTTCCCCACTTTTTTTGGGGTATCAATTTTTTTCAACACTTGTAGGTGTGTTTAGTGCGAGAATATGAAAAAAAATTTTGAGCCTAAGAAAAATTGAATTTTTTGGGAATTTTTTTATTAAATATGGGGTCTTTAGGGTAGGTTTTGGGGACTTTCCCCCACTTTTTTTGGGGTGTCAATTTTTTTCAACACTTGTAGGTGTGTTTAGTGCGAGAATATGAAAAAAAATTTTGAGCCTAAGAAAAATTGAATTTTTTTATTAAATATGGGGTCTTTAGGGTAGGTTTTGGAGACTTTCCCCCACTTTTTTTGGGGTGTCAATTTTTTTCAACACTTGTAGGTGTGTTTAGTGCGAGAATATGAAAAAAAATTTTGAGCCTAAGAAAAATTGAATTTTTTGGGAATTTTTTTATTAAATATGGGGTCTTTAGGGTAGGTTTTGGGGACTTTCCCCCACTTTTTTTGGGGTGTTAATTTTTTTCAACACTTGTAGGTGTGTTTAGTGCGAGAATATGAAAAAAAATTTTGAGCCTAAGAAAAATTGAATTTTTTTGGAATTTTTTTATTAAAGATGCGGTCTTTAGGGTAGGTTTTGGGGACTTTCCCCCACTTTTTTTGGGGTGTCAATTTTTTTCAACACTTGTAGGTGTGTTTAGTGCGAGAATATGAAAAAAAATTTTGAGCCTAAGAAAAATTGAATTTTTTGGGAATTTTTTTATTTAAGATGGGGTCTTTAGGGTAGGTTTTGGGGACTTTCCCCCACTTTTTTTGGGGTGTCAATTTTTTTCAACACTTGTAGGTGTGTTTAGTGCGAGAATATGAAAAAAAATTTTGAGCCTAAGAAAAATTGAATTTTTTGGGAATTTTTTTATTTAAGATGGGGTCTTTAGGGTAGGTTTTGGGGACTTTCCCCCACTTTTTTTGGGGTGTCAATTTTTTTCAACACTTGTAGGTGTGTTTAGTGCGAGAATATGAAAAAAAATTTTGAGCCTAAGAAAAATTGAATTTTTTGGGATTTTTTTTATTAAATATGGGGTCTTTAGGGTAGGTTTTGGGGACTTTCCCCCACTTTTTTTGGGGTGTCAATTTTTTTCAACACTTGTAGGTGTGTTTAGTGCGAGAATATGAAAAAAAATTTTGAGCCTAAGAAAAATTGAATTTTTTGGGAATTTTTTTATTAAATATGGGGTCTTTAGGGTAGGTTTTGGGGACTTTTCCCCACTTTTTTTGGGGTATCAATTTTTTTCAACACTTGTAGGTGTGTTTAGTGCGAGAATATGAAAAAAAATTTTGAGCCTAAGAAAAATTGAATTTTTTGGGAATTTTTTTATTAAATATGGGGTCTTTAGGGTAGGTTTTGGGGACTTTCCCCCACTTTTTTTGGGGTGTCAATTTTTTTCAACACTTGTAGGTGTGTTTAGTGCGAGAATATGAAAAAAAATTTTGAGCCTAAGAAAAATTGAATTTTTTTATTAAATATGGGGTCTTTAGGGTAGGTTTTGGAGACTTTCCCCCACTTTTTTTGGGGTGTCAATTTTTTTCAACACTTGTAGGTGTGTTTAGTGCGAGAATATGAAAAAAAATTTTGAGCCTAAGAAAAATTGAATTTTTTGGGAATTTTTTTATTAAATATGGGGTCTTTAGGGTAGGTTTTGGGGACTTTCCCCCACTTTTTTTGGGGTGTTAATTTTTTTCAACACTTGTAGGTGTGTTTAGTGCGAGAATATGAAAAAAAATTTTGAGCCTAAGAAAAATTGAATTTTTTTGGAATTTTTTTATTAAAGATGCGGTCTTTAGGGTAGGTTTTGGGGACTTTCCCCCACTTTTTTTGGGGTGTCAATTTTTTTCAACACTTGTAGGTGTGTTTAGTGCGAGAATATGAAAAAAAATTTTGAGCCTAAGAAAAATTGAATTTTTTGGGAATTTTTTTATTTAAGATGGGGTCTTTAGGGTAGGTTTTGGGGACTTTCCCCCACTTTTTTTGGGGTGTCAATTTTTTTCAACACTTGTAGGTGTGTTTAGTGCGAGAATATGAAAAAAAATTTTGAGCCTAAGAAAAATTGAATTTTTTGGGAATTTTTTTATTTAAGATGGGGTCTTTAGGGTAGGTTTTGGGGACTTTCCCCCACTTTTTTTGGGGTGTCAATTTTTTTCAACACTTGTAGGTGTGTTTAGTGCGAGAATATGAAAAAAAATTTTGAGCCTAAGAAAAATTGAATTTTTTGGGAATTTTTTTATTAAAGATGGGGTCTTTAGGGTAGGTTTTGGGGACTTTCCCCCACTTTTTTTGGGGTGTCAATTTTTTTCAACACTTGTAGGTGTGTTTAGTGCGAGAATATGAAAAAAAATTTTGAGCCTAAGAAAAATTGAATTTTTTCGGAATTTTTTTATTAAAGATGGGGTCTTTAGGGTAGGTTTTGGGGACTTTCCCCCACCTTTTTTGGGGTGTCAATTTTTTTCAACACTTGTAGGTGTGTTTAGTGCGAGAATATGAAAAAAAATTTTGAGCCTAAGAAAAATTGAATTTTTTGGGAATTTTTTTATTAAATATGGGGTCTTTAGGGTAGGTTTTGGGGACTTTCCCCCACTTTTTTTGGGGTGTCAATTTTTTTCAACACTTGTAGGTGTGTTTAGTGCGAGAATATGAAAAAAAATTTTGAGCCTAAGAAAAATTGAATTTTTTTATTAAATATGGGGTCTTTAGGGTAGGTTTTGGGGACTTTCCCCCACTTTTTTTGGGGTGTCAATTTTTTTCAACACTTGTAGGTGTGTTTAGTGCGAGAATATGAAAAAAAATTTTGAGCCTAAGAAAAATTGAATTTTTTGGGAATTTTTTTATTAAATATGGGGTCTTTAGGGTAGGTTTTGGGGACTTTCCCCCACTTTTTTTGGGGTGTCAATTTTTTTCAACACTTGTAGGTGTGTTTAGTGCGAGAATATGAAAAAAAATTTTGAGCCTAAGAAAAATTGAATTTTTTGGGAATTTTTTTATTAAAGATGGGGTCTTTAGGGTAGGTTTTGGGGACTTTCCCCCACTTTTTTTGGGGTGTCAATTTTTTTCAACACTTGTAGGTGTGTTTAGTGCGAGAATATGAAAAAAAATTTTGAGCCTAAGAAAAATTGAATTTTTTGTGGATTTTTTTTATTAAATATGGGGTCTTTAGGGTAGGTTTTGGGGACTTTCCCCCACTTTTTTTGGGGTGTCAATTTTTTTCAACACTTGTAGGTGTGTTTAGTGCGAGAATATGAAAAAAAATTTTGAGCCTAAGAAAAATTGAATTTTTTGGGAATTTTTTTATTAATTATGGGGTCTTTAGGGTAGGTTTTGGGGACTTTCCCCCACTTTTTTTGGGGTATCAATTTTTTTCAACACTTGTAGGTGTGTTTAGTGCGAGAATATGAAAAAAAATTTTGAGCCTAAGAAAAATTGAATTTTTTGGGAATTTTTTTATTAAATATGGGGTCTTTAGGGTAGGTTTTGGGGACTTTCCCCCACTTTTTTTGGGGTGTCAATTTTTTTCAACACTTGTAGGTGTGTTTAGTGCGAGAATATGAAAAAAAATTTTGAGCCTAAGAAAAATTGAATTTTTTTATTAAATATGGGGTCTTTAGGGTAGGTTTTGGAGACTTTCCCCCACTTTTTTTGGGGTGTCAATTTTTTTCAACACTTGTAGGTGTGTTTAGTGCGAGAATATGAAAAAAAATTTTGAGCCTAAGAAAAATTGAATTTTTTGGGAATTTTTTTATTAAATATGGGGTCTTTAGGGTAGGTTTTGGGGACTTTCCCCCACTTTTTTTGGGGTGTTAATTTTTTTCAACACTTGTAGGTGTGTTTAGTGCGAGAATATGAAAAAAAATTTTGAGCCTAAGAAAAATTGAATTTTTTTGGAATTTTTTTATTAAAGATGCGGTCTTTAGGGTAGGTTTTGGGGACTTTCCCCCACTTTTTTTGGGGTGTCAATTTTTTTCAACACTTGTAGGTGTGTTTAGTGCGAGAATATGAAAAAAAATTTTGAGCCTAAGAAAAATTGAATTTTTTGGGAATTTTTTTATTTAAGATGGGGTCTTTAGGGTAGGTTTTGGGGACTTTCCCCCACTTTTTTTGGGGTGTCAATTTTTTTCAACACTTGTAGGTGTGTTTAGTGCGAGAATATGAAAAAAAATTTTGAGCCTAAGAAAAATTGAATTTTTTTGGAATTTTTTTATTAAAGATGCGGTCTTTAGGGTAGGTTTTGGGGACTTTCCCCCACTTTTTTTGGGGTGTCAATTTTTTTCAACACTTGTAGGTGTGTTTAGTGCGAGAATATGAAAAAAAATTTTGAGCCTAAGAAAAATTGAATTTTTTGGAAATTTTTTATTTAAGATGGGGTCTTTAGGGTAGGTTTTGGGGACTTTCCCCCACTTTTTTTGGGGTGTCAATTTTTTTCAACACTTGTAGGTGTGTTTAGTGCGAGAATATGAAAAAAAATTTTGAGCCTAAGAAAAATTGAATTTTTGGTGAATTTTTTTTCAATGTGTCATTATAGGGGGTTATACTAGGGGTGTTTTTTTTAATGAAATTGGGGTTGAACTGAATTTTTTTGTTAAGTATAATCTTTTTTTGAAGTTTTATGTAAGTTTTTGTTGTGTTTATGGAGTAACTTGGATTTAAAATTTTCGATGATCATAATCGATGTGAACTTCACCGACCTGTAAAGACGATGAAACAAGCAGACAGTGTGATAGACATGAAATGGTTACTGGCATTTCAAAAGAGTGAAACAAAAGAGAGGGGGAGAGAGCGCGCCTATGGTATAAATTCAATTTTCAAATAAGCTGTTTATAATTGGACATATTCAATATGTATATATACTTTTCAATACAAAATTCAATCAAAGAAAAAAAGTTTCATAATAATAATAATAATATTTGACAAAATCTCGGAATCGAAAATCTAAAAGAAAATTAAATATTCTGCAATTTATTTAATTTTTAGCAAACTAGTCCCCTTTTTTTTGCTTGGACCCCAAAATTTTGATTTATAAATCTTACCATATCTACTTTATTTTTAAGATCGTCGAAGCCAAATTAAAATTCTATTTAACCCCATCACGTTAGATTTTTGATATAACCTCCAAAAAAAAAAATCCCAAAATTTGATTTTTAAAATCTTTTCCCTCTTTTTTCAGATTTGCGTGTAAATCTGTGTAAATTGTGTATCTTTATAGTAATTTAATATTTTTTTTTATTTGATAAATTGAAAAAGAAACGAAGAAGAAAAAAAAATGACATATCAGACGAAGGATATAATATACGTACTCCACTGGTGTCATGTGCAATTTGGGATAGATCAAAGATTTATTTATTTACAGAGAGGTTGGATGACCCTTAGCCTGGACCATGTAATGCGTCCCAAGAATCGCGATGCCAGGCACTACTTTATATTTTATTCATCCCCTATTGAATTCAAGCTCAATCTCACGAGAGTGTCCTTCCATCCGAGTATCATTCTCTTTTCGCTCTGTCTTGTGACATTTTCCTTCTTTTTTCTCTCTCTCTCTTTCTTCTCGCACTTTCTTCTTCGTTTTGCTTATCTCTCTTTCTCTCCTTGGTCTCTCATGTCGCTTTCACTTCACCAATCCTCTCTCACATTCTGTATCTTCCTTTGCAATAGTCCAATCTCACCTTGTTCCACGCCGTAACTTCACGGGACAGTTTTCTCTCTACTTTTTGCATTTTTTTTTCCTCCCTTTTTTTTTTACATTTCTCAACATCTTTGTAGTCTGATTTTATAAACCGTTATTATAAAAAAAAACCATTTTGATTCCAATTATAAAAAATTTAACTAGTTTTCAAAAAATTAAGAAAAAGTGCTTTTAACCTTCGCCGGACTGGATACTTTTTATATACACGGTTGACAAGATCCCACCCAGGGTGGGCCAAATGTTTTCTTCTTTGTATATTGCAATAAAAACTTAGAATCATTCAGTTTTTTTCCAAAATTGTTATTTGTTACCAAATAATATATTTTATTAATGTTTTGTTGATTTTTTATTTGTTTAAACAATTTATTATTAATAATTTATAACTTTTTCAAATATACATACGACAGTAGAAGAATTTTAAAAATTTGTTACCTTTTCTTCGTAGTTATTAATTCAAAGGTTATAAATAAAATAAAATATATAATTCAATTTGCAACAACTATTATTATAAATTGTTTAAACAAATAATTGTTGCTATTTATTAACATTCTTCATAATATTCCTAGAAAATTGCAATTTTTTTCTAATTTTGCAACTTAACAAGCACAACATAATAACACAAAGATTTTATATGAATTTACTATTTAACCAATTGTTTAAACAAATAATTGTTGCTATTTATTAACTTTCTTTATAATGTTCCAAGAAAGTTGCAATTTTTTTCTAATTTTTCAACTTAACAAGCTCAACATAATAAACATGAAGATTTTATATGAATTTAGTATTCAAACGATTGTTTAAACAATTTATTGTTGTTATTTATTAACTTTATTTGTTTAAACAATTGTTGAATTAATAATTTTACTTCAAATCTATCTTTTATTATATTCGGCTTGATAAATTGCAAAATTAGAAAAAAATGCATCTTTCTAGGTGCAGAACAAAAAAAGTTAGTAAATAATAACAATAATTGTTTAAACAATTGTTGAATTAATAATTTTACATCAAATCTATCTTTTATTATATTCCGCTTGATAAATTGCAAAATTAGAAAAAAACTGCATCTTTCTAGGTACAGAACAAAGAAAGTTAATAAATAATAACAATAAATTGTTTAAACAAATGAAAAATGCAATATAATATTTTTTATATCTATTATTTGACATCATAAAACACTCACAGTGAAAAGTCTGCATGATTTCAAGTCTTTTTGTAAAATAGAATTAAAAAAATATCTGAATCATCCCGGTTATCTCCGTACATACATTGATAAAAGTTATAAATAATCAAGAAGAAATTTTTTTTTAAAATTTGTTTTTACATTTTTTGAAAGTTCTTAAGATTTTGTTCAGTGACTTAAAATCGCGATTCAATTAAGGCAAAACTTTAGAAGATATGGCAATTTCAATTTGTCTGGCCCACCCTGGGTGGGCATCTTGTCAAGCGAAGGTTAATTTTTATTTAGATTTTCGATTCGGAGATTTTGTTAAATATTAGCACAGAAAATTAAAAGGCATAAGCTCCAACGCTTCTTATTTTAATCCAATTTTGCTTATTTTAATCCATTTTGGTATTAAAATAAGCAAAAAATTGGATTAAAATAAGAAGCGTTGCAGCTTATTTTAATGTCTTTTAATTTTCTGTGAGGGTAATGTATGAGTTTCTAGGCTACAATTCAAAATTTTGTTTCTGAGATGGTAGAATCGGATCCAATTTTTATCCAATGTTCTAAATAAATTCTAAATGTTTAAAATCGGATTGAATTCACAGGCTCCAATTCGGATTTTAGGTTCTAATGAAGATTCTAGAATTTAATTGAGTTTCTAGATTCGAATTGAAATTCTACAGCCTTCATTAGATACGAAAAACGCTTCGAGTTTCTAAGTTGTAAATCGAATTGTTCCTAAGCTCTAATTCAGACTCTAGATTCTGAGATTCTAACTGAAATTTTTATTTCTATTTGAAATTTTAATTGTGGACCTAGAATAGAATTCAGTTCCTAAATTCTAATTGCGATTCTAGAATCAAATTGTATTCTGACAGATTTTAATCAGATACTAAAATCACTTTAATTTTCAAAGCTCTAAATCAGATTTAGGTTCTAATTGAGATTGTAGGTTATCAAAATTTTAAATTCTGAAATTCTACTTGTGCTTCTAAAATCGGATTCAGTTCCCAGGCTTTTTTTAGATATCTGAAATTTTTATTGAGATCCTAAAATCTATTCGAGTTCCTAGACCCAAATTCAAAATCTATGCTCTAACTGAAATTCTAAACTCTAATTAAAATTCCGTTACTAATTCATATCATAGAATCAAATTTATTTTCATTTTTGAATTTCTAATTCAAATTTGATTTTCGAATTGGAGTTCTCGGATCGAATCTAGACTCTAATTGGGATTCGAGTTTATCATTAAAATTCTAACTTTCCAGCTATTTTTTTGTTGACAATTTTTTATGGTAACCTAACGACCATATATGCTAGCTAATACCACGTCAATATAATTCTTTTGTTTTCGGTAGTAATTTACAAAATACGATTAGAAATATAATAATTGATTGACATTTTGATGTAGTCTAGTTGACTCTCGTGTGTTTCTAGGAAAACGTGTTATCTGTTATATTCTGGCGATTCAAAATGCCACCAAATGGAGCAGCAGTAGTGTCTCCTCTCTCTTGAGTTTAACGGGCAACACTGTTTGCCTCTCAAAGCAATTGCAGAGTCGTAATTAAGAGCTCTGCCAAGCATACCGTGAATAATTACTGTGTTTCATTTTCGAGCCACTTATCTCACGTTCCTCGTTAGCACTCGGGTGTAGTTTTCACGTGCTCTCATCCAAAGAAGAGGTCCATGTCTCAAGAAATAATCTCCTTTCCTTTTTTTTTTTTTTTACAAAATTATTTCTAACTACCACCTTATCAAAAAGTATCATAATTTTCATCTAAGTATGTATACCCGTGTAGAAATTGCCCTACCAGGGCTCTAGTAGGGAATGAAACGCTACTCCTGATCAGGGCCAAATCAGGGCGATCACAAAATGTGAATTTCCTAATCAGAGCTACATCAGGCGCGGCGTTTCATTCCCTAATAAGGCACCCTGATCTCGCCCCGATCTGGGCCCTGGCAAAATTTCTGCACGGCTATTAGAAGAAAATTATGATAAAACATTACATTAATAACATTTTTATAAAAATTTACATTTTTTTTTAAATAAAAATTAATAAAACGATTACGATGAAATTTTAAGAAAAATTTTCAAAATTGAAAATGTCAATTTGTTCTAAATATATAAAATTGAAAAAAATTATTTTGCAAAAATTGACATTTTCAATTTTGAAAATAATTTTAAAAATTTCATCTTAATCGTTTTATTATTATTAATAAATTTTTTTTTAAATTTTTTAGAAAACTTTATAAATTTTTATAAAAATTTTATTGACGGAATGTTTGAAGTACAAAATTGTGTTTTTTTTTTTTCTCTAAAAGAGATTATTTTCTGACTGATGGATTTTTCTTCCTCGTTAAATTAAAATATTCCATTAGAGATTTATTATATCGGCGATGTATGTATATATATATATACATATATTGAACATTTTAAACCCTAAAGGTTTACTATATACATTGATATGTAGAGCAGTCAACCAACACGATCATCTGGCATTGCGCCAGTCTTTATATCCGAGATTTGTTTTTTAACGTTCAAACTACTGGTAATTTTAAAACACACACACACACACACACGCACAAACAATAATTTGAAAATTCTGATCAAACGTCAGATATTTATGTACTGATGTAAAAATGACATAAAATCATTTTTCTATTAAAATTTTTCAAAAAATAAAAAAAAAAAGTAGTGACACAGATTTTAATAATTAAAAATATAAAACCCTATTTTTTTAAAGAGATTTTTACTGATATGCGGAGAAAAAAAAATTTGATTCATTATTTTTGTAACATATTTTGAGTTGGGCAACGAATAAAGAAAGTGACGAACTTCAAGTTATTACTCAATAAATTACCAAATATCCGTTTTATCGAATTGTTAAAAGTTCGATTTACCAAAGGATTGGATTTTTACAAATTGAAATTATTAAATGTATTATTGATCGAATTTTGAAAAATTCGAATTACCAAAAAATATTTATTTACTCAATTCGATTTTTTGGTTATTCCAATTTTTAATAATTCGATCTTCTGATAATTAAAATTTCTAAATATTCGGGTTTTTTTTTTGGTAATTCGAATTTTTAGAAATCCCATCTTTTGGTAATTCAAACTTTCAGAAATTCGTTGGTTTTAGTAATTGAACAAATTTTTAAATTTTCGAAATACAAAAAGACCGAATATTTAGAAATTCTAATTTTTAAAAATTGAAGCAATATGAAAATTCAATAATTGAAAAAATAAATTGTCAAAACTTCAAATTACCAAAAAAAAAATCAACTTTTTAGCATTTTAAATTGTTAAAAAATTAGAATTATCAGAATATCAATTTTCTAAATATTCAAATAATCAAAAGATATCAGAAATTTGAATTTTCAAAAGATTGAATTATAAAAAAATAGAATTGTTAAAAATTCTAATTTCTAATTGGTCAAAATTCTAAATGTTCGAATTACCAAAAGATCGAATTTCTAAAAGTTCGAATTACCAAAAAATATTTATTTACTCAATCCGATTTTTTGGTTATTCCAATTTTTAATAATTCGATCTTTTGATTATTCGAATTTCTAAATATTCCGTGTTTTTGTAATTCGAAATTTTTAAAATTCGATCTTTTAGTAATTCGATCATTTGAAAATTCGATTAATTAAATATTCGAATTTTTAAAAATTCTATTTTTTTGATAATTTGAACTTTTAGAAATTCAATTTTTTAGTTATTCAAAATTTTACTAACTAAAACTTTAAGAAATTTGATCTTCTGAAAATTTGAAACTCTAAAAATTCGATCTTTTGGAAATTTGAAGTTTTAACTTTTTTATTATTTATTTATTCAATTCAATTTTTAACAATTCTATATCTTCTGATAATTCGAACTTTTAGAAATTCGGCCTTTTGGTAATTCGAACATTTAGAAATTTCAACAATTACATATACAAATTTTTAACCTTTTAGAGATTTGGTTTTTTTTTTTGGTAATTCCAACTTTCAGAAATTCGAATTTTTATTAATTGGTCGAATTTCCAAATCTTCGAATTACATAAAGACCAAATATTTAGAAATTTCAATTATCAAAAAAATTGAATTTTAAAAATTTCGAATTATCAGAAAATCGAATTTCTAAATGTTCGAATTTTCAATGGATAGAATTGTTAAAAATTCGAATATCTAATTGATCAAAATTTTCAAATATTTGAATTACCAAAAGTTCGGATTTTCAAAATATGAAATATTTAGAAATTGAAATTATTAATAGTGTGAATAACAAAGAAATTGAATTAAGTAAGTGAAAAAAAAATTAAAATTTCTAAATTACCAAAAGATTGAATTACTAAAAGTTCGTGATATCAGAAAATCGAATTTTTGAAAGATTAGAACAGCAAAAAATTTTTTATATTTATCGAATTTTCAAATGTTCAAATTACCAAAAGATCGAATTTCTAAAAATTCGAATTGTCCAAAAAATCAAATTTCGAAAAGTACGAATTACCAAAACTAGCATACAGTACTCAAATTGATCTCAGATTTTATTTTTTCTATTGCGTGTATATTAAATTTTCGTATCGATTTGTTTGAAATTTTGCTTTCAATATTCGGTTTGAAAATCACCGCAGATAAGCCGGTAGTGGTTTTGCGCACGTGACTGTACACATCTTCGATAAGGGAGGCAAGAGAGGAGAGAGACTTGGGGTTCAAAAGGGTGGCGTTTCTCAATATTTAATAGAGTCTGCAAGCCGAGTGCTGTCTCGACACTTCTGAAATTGCAAGACGCGACTCTCTCTCTCTCTCTCTCTCTCTCTCTCTCTCTCTCTCTCTCTCTCACTCCTCCCTCGTCATCCCTTTCTCACGGAGTCAGAGTTAGCGAAGAAGGACAAAATGGAAGGTGGGTACACGTCGTCTTGTGCTGAGAAGGAGCCAAAGTAGAAGGAGAGAACTAGGAGAGAGAGAGAGAGAGAGAGAGAGAGAGAGAGAGAGAGAGAGAGAGAGAGAGAGAGAGAGATTTGAAAGTGACTGAGAGAGTTGCTAGAAACTGTATCTTTGTCTAGCTTAAAATCCAAAGATATCAGAGAGAAAGAGATAGAGATAAGCAGCTTCTAGGAATATGGACTTGAACGTGTATTTTACGTGTAGCATGAAATTCTTGAGCTTTTCAGGATCGGTTTAAAACGTCGTCTCTGACGTTCAAGACAAATCCACCCCTCTCCCATCCCTCTACAAGCAAGTCTTTGCGCTGTTCGCTCGAGGCTTGCTAAACCTTTTGGCTCAATTATCAATAATCCCAGTCGATAACAGTCGCACTATAGTTATATAAAGATAGAAGCCGATCTACTCTCAAGAATCAAGAATAAAACAACTCGATTAAATTATTTTCATTTATTTCTCAAACGTTTCAAAATGTGGAAAAAAAGTTTAAATGTCATGTCCGAAATACTCTCACAGTGGTAAATAATGAATAAAATTTTTAAATCCATTAAAAGTTAAAATAGTTCATCGAGAAATTAAAATTGCAAAATGTTAATAATTTACAAAATATTTATATATATATATATATATATATTCATAAACTGATTTATTATTTAAACTCATATTTTTTAAATATTAAAAAAATTGTTACTGAATTTTTAAAAATATTGTTCAATGCATAAATGTTTTTTTTTTTAACTAAAAAAAAAAAAAAAGTTACATAAACAGTATAAAAAAATAAATATTTTATAAAAAGAAGATTCGAACTTAAATATTAAACTCAAAAATTTTATTGTCTCATTTTTCTCCTGAGGTGTAATTTCAGTTTTTTAAAATAAATATTTAAGACTTCGCAACTTTAACAAGTAAAAATTTTTCATATTTCTATTTAATGCCAAAAAAAGAAAAAAAAACATTTATAAAAGTTTGTAGAAAAATATAACGATGTAATTTTTGACACTTAAAGATTAAAAATCAATTTTTACCTAACATTTCGGACTTTTTTTTCGTACACACGGAAAGAAAATATCAAAATTTTATAAAAGTATTTTCAAGTCGTAGAAAATATGGTAAGAATGAAAATTTCACTTCCCGTTAACTTATTAAATAAATAAATTAATAAAAATTTATATTTAATATAAAATTATCGATTTATCCGAGTCATTTTTGGTGAAAAATATTAAATAAAATTCAAATTACTTAAAATAAATGTTTTAGTTTCTGCTACTCTCTAAATCTGAATTAGTAAAAAAGTTTACTAATTTGAATTAGTGACTCTCTCTTTTTGCTTCTCAATTAGTAAAATTTTTACTAATTATTAGTAACTTTTACTAACAAATTAGTAAACTTTAACTAATTCTAAAGCAAAATGTAAGTCATTAATTTAAATCAGTAAACATTTTTAGTAATTCAGATTTAGAGAATAAGAGGACGATAGTGCCCTGAAAACGTTAAAGGGATAGATTTTATTTTTATATTTAATTAATTTTCACCAAATGATATACCTATTAATTTTTATAAAATCCTGTATTAAGTTTTATTAAAGTTTTTCCCAACTTTAGTATTTTTTTTTAAACTATGCATTTTACCATTTCTCTAAATTTGAATTAGTGAAAAATAAGCTACTATTAAATTTCACATTAGTAAGAATTTTTACTAATTTTTAGTCAAATATTACTATTTGATTTAGTAATTTTAAAATTTTCGACTAAAGTTTTAGTAAAAAGTAATTAAAAATTAGTGAAATTTTTTACTAATTTAAATTAGTAGCTCACTTTTCACTAATTCAAATTTAGAGAAATATATTTTCGGAAAATAATTTTATAAAATTTGATATTTATTTTCTTTCCTTGTTGTATAATAATTAAACGGAAAAAAAAATTATCTCATATTATCTCATATTTACCCACCTATGACACTTTCTCTTTAAATTTGAATTAGTGAAATTTTTTTACTAATTTTTCACTAAACTTTTAGTAAAAAAAGATTACTAAATAAAAAAGTAATATTTTACTAAAACATTAGTGTGAATTTCCACTAATTTTAATTAACATTTTAGGGGCGCATGATTATGTTCTAAAAATCATTAGTCAGAATTTACATTTTATCGAATTTCATTTGTCATAATTAGTTTTGAGACGAATTTTTATATGTTCGAATTAGTATTTTGCATAATTTTCATCAAACCGATTTTCTATATGACAGAATTTTTATATAACCGAAAATTTACTTCACAAAATTTTTATTTGTTCGAATTTTTATTTGTCAGAATTTTTATTTGCTCGAATTTTCATTTAACATTAATTGGCATTTTAAAAAATTTTTATTGGGTAGAATTTCATTGCATAGAATTTTCATTTTATTCTTTCAGATGAATTTTCATTTGTTCGAATTATTATTTGATATAATTTCCATAAAACCGATTTTTCATATTACAGAATTTTTACTTAAGGAAGTTCTCTCGCAAACAGAAATGACGAAGAGTTAATTATCAAACTTGATAAACTGATAGATAATGGTTTAAAGAAGATGTAGTTAAATTTTTAGAGGTCTAGGTGGATTTTGACAAAAGATATAAATAATTTTCTCTTTTCACATTTAACACGGGTTCTTATGGGAAATTGAATTTTTTGGTCTGAAATCTCAAATTGTGAAAAATCTGACGAAAAGATATTACTGGAACTTTATATACATAAAGTTTAATAGCCAATGTTCACTTACTTTTAATAAAATTGATCAGACCTGGCTTAGGAGACTCACAATTAATTATTTTGTCTAAAAAAACACCGTATTTTGACAATCAGAAATTACTTAGCACAACGCTTGGCAACGTTGCGTCTTGTAGGTTAGGTATAGAAAAAGCGCGAAATTTGAAAGTAATATAAGTAGTATATACATATAATAGTATATTCTTCAAAGATTCATAATAATGAATAATAATTTGAATTTGCTTATAAAAAATTAAGATTTTTAAAATAATAAATTATTATTATTATTATTTAACGAAAATAAATCAAACAATAGCAGACGACACGAAACGGAACGGGGGAAATATAATCCAACGTTGCCAAGCGTTGAGCTAGTACTACGTGATACAAATGAAAACTTAAATGGGCATTGATTTGACTGACGTTGGAGGGAGAGAACTTCCTTAACCGAAAAATCATTTAACAGAATTTCTAATTGATAGAATATTCATTTGTCCGAAATTGCAAATGGCCGAAACAACAATCGATTTCGGCGCGATTTTTAAAATCAACCAATCAAAAATTATCCATAAAATTGTGATTGGTTGATTTTAAAAATCGCGCCGAAATCTTTCTGTCGATTGTTAGTTCAGCCATTTGCAAATTCGGACAAATGAAAATTCTATCAATTAGAAAAAAATTCTGACAAATAAAAATTCGAACAAATAAAAATTTTGTGAAGTAAATTTTTGGTTATATAAAAATTCTCTAATATAGAAAATCGGTTTGATGAAAATTATGCAAAATACTAATTCGAACAAATAAAAATTCGGCTGTCAAAACTAATTATGACAAATGAAATTCGATAAAATGTAAATTCTGACTAATGATTTTTAGAACATAATCATACTAATGATTTTTAGAATATAATCATGCGTCCCACATTTTAGTAAAAAAAAAAAAAAATTAATGGAAATTTCTACTAATTTTTAGTAATTTTTAACTAAAACTTTAGTAAAAAAAAAATCACTAAATAATAGAGTAATATTTTACTAAAAAATTAATGAAAATTTCTACTAATTTAAATTAGCGAACAAATTCTCACAAATTAAAATTTAGAAATTCTAAACCGTGTCTCATATACTTCTGACATCAATTTTTTTCTATTTATTTAATTTAAATTTCACATGTACCACTAAATGTCCACCAATATACATATATGTGTACGTCCACATGAAAAGGGACCACTTTGTCGATTACAATAAGGGTTATTTTTGTGTGAACATTAATGCAAATATCGCTCTTATTGTAATCGACAAAGTGGTCCCTTTTCATGCGGACGTACATATATATCCACATTTTGAAATGTCTCGCAAGTAAATTGAATTTGATAGTAAAGAAAAAAAAATCTCTCATCCTTAATGACATAATTATAGGAGAAGCCAGGTTCATAAGAGATTGATACGTATTTTCAAACTTAAGGCGCGAGCAGGAGAGAAGAAATAGAAAGAGAGAGAGAGAGAGGGGGGGGAAGAGAGAAAAAAACGTTCTTCCGGCTTGGTGAAAGAGATGTGCTTTTAATTACAGAAACGTCGGTGTCCGATTTAAATGAACAGAGGAGTCAAGCTCGTGAAACACGATGCAAATTTAATTATAAAGTGAGAGAGAGAGCGAGAGAGAGAGAGAGACCAAAAGAGGGTTGGAGAAAATAGGAAGGAGATAACGTAGTGAGAGAAGGGATAAGAGGTGGTGGTGAGAAAATATATACAGAACTAGACGAGGCCAAAATTCCAGTATTTATATCAAGACAGTTTAAGGTCGCTTATTAATGGGGCCAAAAAGAGAGAAGGGTTGTTTGTAATTAAGAAAAGGCGAAATTTTACCTCAACACTACACTTTGCTTCTGTATATATATATACCTATACACATTCATATTCTTTCACAATTTTTCTTTGCTTTCATTCTCTTATTATTGTGTTTTTTTTATATAAGAAACAAGCTAAAGAGTAAAAAAAAAAAAGTGGAGGGAAACTTAAAGGAAAAATAATTCAGAGATAATTCACTGACTCCAACTTCTTTCACTTACGGTTTGCTTTAAGATTGAAAATAAACTCTCTCGCCGTATATATATATATACAACACTCACCCCTTAATGCCTTTCTTTTTTTTTCCCCCTTTCTTCCAGTTCTGTCACTACGAATTTTTCATAGCACTCACCTGAAACAAAAAAAATAAGAAGAAAATTGTATTAAAGAAGCATTCAAGAAATTAGGTTAAGTTTTTCTTTTTCTTTGATTTTTTTTTATATATTATATACATCTACTATTTGGAATTATTATTATAAAATATTAATAATAATTATAATTAAAAAGTTAATTTAAGATAATTAAAAATTTTTTAAACAAATTTTGTTAACCTTTTAAACTGCAGAGTGAAAAAAAAATCACGTTTAGCGCTTTTAGCGGTCTGTCGGACCGCTATTACATTGTTTTGGGTTTTTCTAGTGATTTTGAATTATGTAATTACAACTATCGTATATATTTTTATTTTTTACATTAAAAAAGACTATTTCTATAATATTTTGTTGCAATTTTTTTTATTTTTATTTATGTTACAATAATGAAAAGCTCTATTGTACTTTGAAAAAAAAGGCGAAATAATTTTAGATTAAAGTTAAAAGTTTAAAGGTTAAATAAATAGAAGATAAATTACTTGAAACTATTACCTATTTAAAATAAATAATAATAATAATAATAATAAATAATAATAAATTAATATTAATAATTTATATCAATTATTTATGTTAAATTATCCGAAACTCTTATTTAGAAATAAATTATTTAAAATATTAAAAAATATTAAAAAATTATTAAATTATTAAATAAGTATATAAAATAATAAGCCCTAATACAGTAAAAACCAAATAATCGTATTAGGCCTTATTATTTTATACTTCTTTACTAAAAAAACGGTTTTAAAAAAAACAGCAATTATTCAAAATCAATATTGTTTACAAATTACTTTGGTCCGATTATTACTAAATAAATAAACATTTACTTTATTCAACTAAAATGTAGAAGAGAAAAATTTTTTAATTTTATAAATTGTCAATTTTTGTTGTTTTTTTAATTCTAGTAAAATGTAAATGTAAACATAAGCAATAGAATGATTGAATTTTTGAGAGAGAGAGAGAGAGAGAGAGAGAGAGAGAGAGAGAGAAAGCAATTTTTCCATTTATTGCGCGAAGCAGAAAAGTAATTGATTATAAAAATAAATTTTTAAAATTGTCCCTCTCACCATACACACACACACATATTATACTCGTATATGAAGAGATGAATTTAATTTCCATAAGTACAGCAATCTCACCCTTTACAATCTCAATTCGGGGTCGCTTGTACATCAGCTGCATTATAATATTAAAATTTCGGTGACTCAATTTGCAAGAGTCTGCAAATTTACATTTTAACGACGGTCATTGGTCGTCGTTGTCGTCAAAAAAAAAAAATAAAATAATTATAATAAAAGCAGAAAAATTTTGCAGTAGCCTATAAAATTATTTTAAATCTCTGTTATGTATACTTAAAAATATTTATCATCCAAAACTATGATATCAATTATTAATAACCATTTGTTATAATTTTTATGTTTTTTATGTTCCGAACAGCCGAAAAAAATTTTCTTATTCTCATTTCTTTTCGTTTTTTAAACAAAAATAATGGAATTAAAAAAAAATTTTAGAGGGTTTGGAATATAAAAATCACCCTTTATATTAAATTATATTACTATATTGTATAATTATTATCACTGATAAAAATGTTTAGTCAGAGCAATTAAAATTTGGTTTGGCCAATAAAAAAATTTTGTTGGTATTTAAGCACCCAAACTATTTGTTTGAGGCGACCAAACTATTTGTTTGAGTCAACCAAAAAATTTGATTGAGGGTTTTTTTTGTCGTAACCAAATTTTGATTGGAATTTAAAAAAATGTTCAACCAAAATAATAATTTTGTTGGCCTAACCAAATTTTTGGTTGAAATAACTCTACGACTTTGTTTAAGCCAACCAAATTTTCGTTACAAGAACAAAAATTTTCTAACCAAACGATATTCAGGGTGTCTACTAAAAATCTGAATTAAAATTCCAGGACTTTTCCAGGACAAATTTCTTATTTTTCCAGGACATTAAATTGGATGACTTTAAGGAATAAAAAAATTTTTAGTTTAACTATTGTTTTCAGAAATTATTAAAAAATTAATTAATTACTTAAGTAAATTTTCATTTTACTTATTTAATGAATTTTTTTTAACTTGATTGACAAAATTAGAAATTTTTGAAAATTTAAAAACAAAATATAAAAAATTTAAGGACAAAAATTAAAATTCCAGGACTTTCAAGGACATTCCAGGACATTTTTTCAAATCCAGAACATTTCCAGGACTTCCAGTACTAGTAGACATCCTGGATATTGTTGCAAATACAAAATCTTTTTTTTCAGTGTATATTCTATATTATTATATTATAATACACGTAAAAAAGGAATTGCTTACAGATGCTAACTGATGTTTGCCATCGGCTCTATCAAAATTAGTAACCACAGCTACATTTTTTTGCTATGACAACAAAAAAGTTTGCTGTGATAAAAAATATCAGTATTAATTTTAAAAAAAATTATTGCCACAGCAAACTTTTTGGACTTCACAGCAAATTTTTTCGCTGTCCTTATATTAACTAACATAATTTGATGTGACAGCAAATAGTTCGCTGCCACAGTAAACTTTTTCTATGTGTGTATATATTTTAAATTATTATTATTATAAATTTACAAATTATAAAAAAATGCAAAAAAATTTCCTTCTCGTGAAAACGGTGAATTGATTGTAACTCAATGCCATATTAAATTAAAACGACGAGTGACAAAATTCAAAACGATGAAGATTAAGCGGAATCATTGGAGATTTATAATTTCACGTGTAATATTTATGTTCATCTATTTATGTGTATGTTTGTGTGCATTTGTAATGAAGAAATTTGTTATAGAGTTAACAAGATTGTGAATTTGTGTGTCTGTCACATATATATATATATAGATTTAAATGGTAAATATAAATATATAAGAGGAACATTCGCGTATAACACGTAAATGGTTTTACGCGCTTTGCACAAATGCCCGCGTGAGAATTACGCGCAGTAACGCTACATAGAACGCGAAGATACGATTAACGGCAGAACGAAGGCGGACAATAGCTTTAATCCTAATAAATCGGATCTACGATTGAAAGCAATTCTTTCACCCACCCACCCCGGAAATACACGCGAATGTGTTAAAAGAAAAGAGCATTGAAAAACAGAGCGCCAAAGTCCTTTACTGGAAAACAAATCGCTATTCGTTATTTTTATATATATATGTTCCTATATATACCAATATAAGTAACAAAATTTTGTTCTTTAAAATTCATATTTTATCATTCGAAAAATTTTCCATATTTCTTTCATATTGAAATATTTAATTTTTTATTTATTTCATAATTTTTTTTTAATATTTATTTTATTTATATTTATTATTATGAAATTAATAGTAGTGATAGATCTTGATATTAATAAAATAAATGTAAATTTAAAAGATCGATTCTGTTGTTTTTCAAAGAAAATTTGAAATATCACAGTCTTCTTGGGAACAAAAGATAATGGCGCGGTGGGTAAGGTCTCTGACTGCAGTTCTCAACGTCAAGGATTCGAATCTTCTCGCCAATACTTTTTTTTTTACACAGAAAATTTATTTAATTTCTACTAATTTTCTTTAATATTTGATTAACATTTTTAATTTGAATTACTATTTATTTTTAAATGACCATTTATTGTTCCAATTACTATTTGTATTTAAATTAGTGTTTATTTTAGTTTGCATTTCCTTTATTTTTATTTAAATTAAAATTTAAATATTTAGTGTAAAATTGACAGTAAAATCTTATTAAAATCAACAAAAAATTATAATTTTTTCACGAGAAATAAAAATAAAAAAAAACATGTAATAATAAAAAAAAAAAATGGGGGAAAAGCCAATTATTTGTTGATAATTATCAGTTTCTTGGAAAATTTCTCAACCAAACACAATTCATAAAATATCTTTCAAAGTGAGTTTGAGAGAGAAAGAGAGAGAGAGAGAGAGAGTGAGATAGCGACTAAAGCTCGCTGATTAGCGAGCTCAATTTTAATCCCCTTCCCCAAGTATTATATCTCTCTAGATAACGAAGAGCAGAGCATATTGACACGCGTGTTGGAAAATCCATCACCTCTTTTAATCTTCGTTTATTAGAAAGGATCCTAATTACTGTTTTCCAGGTCTTTCATCACTGTCCTTGATTGCCGTCACTGTTCTGCTTTTCTTTCACCTCATTTTCCCTTTCGTCCTTTTCAGTGTGTGTGTGTGTGTGCAAAAAATACGTATTTAATAATTTAATTCCTACTTTTAAATATAGCCCCAGTTGAAATTTGTCAATGTACTACTACTAATTTAGTCCAGTTACTATTCAATTTTTCTCATGGTCGCGTTTATTTTAGTTCTGCTGTAAAATTACTATAAAGTTACTGAACTAACCTGAAAGTTACAAAAATAAAAGTTACTCAACTTCAAATTACTAAGCTGAAAGTTTTTAAATTAAAAGTTATGGAAGTAAAATTTACTAAAATAAAATTTACTAAAATAAAATTTACTAAAATAAAATTTACTAAAGTAACTGTTACTAAGGTAAAATTTACTAAAGTAACTGTTACAAAAGTAAAATTTACTAAAGTAAAAGTAACTACAGTAAAATTTACTAAAGTAACTGTTACTGAAGTAAAATTTACTAAAGTAACTGTTACCAAAGTAAAAGTAACTAAAGGCAAAGATACTACAGTGAAATTTACTAAAGTAAAAGTAACTACAGTAAAATTAACTAATGTAACTGTTACTAAAGTAAAATTTACTAAAGTAACTGTTACCAAAGTAAAAGTTACTAAAGTAAAAGTAACTACAGTAAAATTTACTAAAGTAACTGTTACTAAAGTAAAATTTACTAAAGTAAAAGTAACTACAGTAAAATTAACTAAAGTAACTGTTACCAAAGTAAAAGTAACTAAAGGAAAAGTTACTACAGTGAAATTAACTAAAGTAATTGATACTAAAGTAACGGTTACTAAAGTAAAAGTTACTAAAGTAACTGTTACTAAAGTAAAATTTACTAAAGCAACTGTTACCAAAGTTAAAGTAACTAAAGGAAAAGTTACTAAAGTAAAAGTTACTGAAGTAAAAGTAACTACAGTAAAATTTATTAAAGTAACTGTTACTAAAGTAAAATTTACTAAAGTAACTGTTACCAAAGTAAAATTAACTAAAGTAACTGTTACTAAAGTAAAATTTACTAAAGTAACTGTTACCAAAGTAAAAGTAACTAAAGGAAAAGTTACTACAGTGAAATTAACTAAAGTAACGGTTACTAAAGTAAAAGTTACTAAAGGAACGGTTTCTATAGTAAAAGTTACTAAAGTAACTGTTACTAAAGTAACTGTTACTAAAGTAAAAGTTACTAAAGTAACGGTTACTATAGTAAAAGTTACTAAAGTAACTGTTACTAAAGTAAAATTTACTAAAGTAACTGTTACCATAGTAAAAGTAACTAAAGGAAAAGTTATTACAGTGAAATTTACTATAGTAATTGATACTAAAGTAACGGTTACTAAAGTAACTGTTACTAAAGTGAACGTTATTAAAGTAAAAGTAACAACTATACCTACGCAGTTTAAGAGCTCCATCTATTAATTTTGAAAACAAACACTATTCACTTCGTACATCTGACTGTCGTCTGCTATGCTGTAATAATTTTAATTATTTTTCTCCACTACGGGAGAAAGTCAAATTTTTCAAATTCTCTATAATTTATTAATTCTGCAATAGTTATACTCATTTATGTAATTTGCCATTTAACTATTACTTTTTTCATTAGAACAATTAAATTAATTTTCAAACTAAAGTTTAAAAATTATTTTTTAACAAAAAATTCCTTTTTGTAATTATTATTGATATTAATTTAATTGGGAATATTAAAAAACTGATAAGCAGAGATATAGGAGAAACAGTGAAAAAAACGAATTTTGAGAGAAAACACGATAAACGAAAAGAGGAAGCATAACAATTGCGAAGTATTCAATCGGTCAGGAATAAATTTTTAATTATTCGGATAAAAGATATTTTTTTTCAAAAGAGAGAGAGGGCAGAATGAAAAAATTTTTTTTTTCTTTTTGGGCATTTTTCTACAAAAACTGTGCGTGAGAATTGATCGCTTGAACAGTGATAAGAGACTCAATTATCAAACTATCACATAACGGCCCCTTCCGTTTGCATTTCCAATTATTTGCTGGGAAACGATCTGCCAATATCGGGCACTCTTGATAACGTAGACCTCTTCGATCTCTGGTGTTCCATATATATATATATTTCTCTCTCTCTCTCTCTCTCTCCTCTCTCTTTCCCCTAGTGTTTCGACCTTCCAATAGCTTCTAACCCTTCCCTCCTCCATTTTTTTTCGCTCTCTTTCTCTCCACTGTTTCACTCACTCTATCCCACACCTTTCCCTGACTCACTTTTTTTTTCTACGTACATACTAGTCCAGAGTCACATTTGCACATAAATCTACCCTAACTCTAAAACGATCTCGCTTTTTCATCCTCTTCGACAAATAACTAATGAATGGCACTTTGCTTCACATTAAAAATTTGTTACTACTATATTCCTGTATATTCACCATTTCTTTTATTCCTTGCAATAGAAATGAAATATTAAAAACTCAAAAGAAATTTCTTTTTTTTTTTGCAAATTTTAAAAAATATTTCGCATTTATCTGTTAATAAAATAGGAGGGTTTAATTTTTATTTAATACTGGCGCGATTCTAAAATTAGTGCCCTTTTTACTTCTTAAAATAATTTTTTAAAAATATTTTTCTCGATAAATGCGAATGGTGAGAAAAAAATATATTTAATTCAAATAATAATCCGTTATACTTGAATATTATCAAATAAATATTTAGTTGAACCAAATAATTTTTTAGTTTTTAAATAAATACTATCCAAAATTTGCCAGAGTTCAATACTGGCGCGGTACTGGTACCATTATCATCACAGTACTGCGCCAGTAGTCAATTTTTGATAGGACACTACATTGGCATCTGTATTTGAAACAAATACCAAATATTGATTAAAATAATTATTATTTAAAATATTTATTTAACAATAGTCAATTAAACCGATTATTTGAATCAAATAATTTTTTTTCCACTGTAGTATTCTAAATTTTCTTTTTTTTTTAAAAAATTCATAGTGTAAATTCCAAAAAATTTTACAAATTTTGTAAATACATTTTTTGTCACTAATTTTGTGTACTTTAAAAATTTTACACCTTTTTTTGTAAAAAAAAAAAAAAAACGGAAAATTTTTTGATAAAAAACCAATGCCATGTAATTATTTTTTGTTTTTTAAAAAAAAATATTATCTCTAACCTTAGTATAAAATCGATGAGATATTTCGGACGAGAAGATCAGCTTGAAACACTCACACACGCGATTTAAAAAATTTCGCACACTCCCGTAAACCACGTGTCAATAATTAGGAAACAAAATAACTTTTTCTACAAATTTAAGCGATCGCGGATTTAAGAATTTCGAACACTCGCGAATCAAATAAATTTACTAAAATGAAAAAAAAAAGAAATATTTTTTTCGATCGCGAATTAAAAATTATTTCGAACACTAGCGAAAGTTATTTACTTGAAAATGTGAAAAAAAGAGAAGGAGGGTGATAAATTTTGCCTTTACACGCGTTGACCATGTCTAAACAGGTCAAGACACGAATTGCAACTGATTGCGAATTTTATATTATCTTTGGAATTTTCATCTACATTGTTTACGCGACTTCAGGCTAAAGGTACAACCTTTGCAGTTGAAAATGTAAACAAAAAAACGGCTCGGAATGCAGGTATAAAGATAATTTCATAAATTATTTCGATACTTTTATAATATATTATTTTTAATTAAAATATTATTTTACTTCCATAAAGTAATGGAAGTTTTTAATTTGTAAGGGGAAAAACAAATTTCATTTCTTTTATCAAAATTGTAGGTATATGAAATTATCAAACAAATCACTTGTAATAATTGTTGAAAGATATATTATTTTTTTCCACTTTCACTATCAGAAAATTTGTCTACATTCTTATTCTAACTCTTATTTTCAGAAATTTATTATTATTATTATTATTGTTGTTATTATTATTATTACTTAGAACTTAGGTGCGATGACGTAATTTTCGGAAATTTTTTTTTACATTCTTACTCTCACTTTCACTTTTGAATTTTTTTTTTATTTTCTCACTCTCACTGTCGGAAATTTTTATTTATTTACTAAAGTAACTGTTACTAAGGTAAAATTTACTAAAGTAACTGTTACCAAAGTAAAAGTTACTAAAGGAAAAGTTACTACAGTGAAATTTACTAAAGTAACTATTACTAAGGTAAAATTTACTAAAGTAACTGTTACTAAAGAAAAATTTACTAAAGCAACTGTTACTATGGTAAAAGTAACTACAGTAAAATTTACTAAAGTAACTGTTACCAAAGTAAAAGTTACTAAAGGAAAAGTTACTACAGTGAAATTTACTAAAGTAACTATTACTGCGATAAAATTTACTAAAGTAACTGTTACTAAAGTAAAATTTTCTAAAGCAACTGTTACTATGGTAAAATTTACTAAAGTAACAGTTACTAAAGTAAAAGTAACTACAGTAAAATTTTCTAAAGTAACTATTAGTAAAGTAAAATTTACTAAAGTAAATTTTTCAACTACAAAGGTTGTACCTTTAGCCTGAAGTCGCGTAAACAATGTAGATGAAAATTCCAAAGATAATAAAATTCGCAATCAGTTGCAATTCGTGTCTTGACCTGTTAAAAACTTAGGTGCGATGACGTAATTTTCGGAAATTTTTTTTACATTCTTACTCTCACTTTCACTTTTGAAATTTTTTTTTATTTTCTCACTCTCACTGTCGGAAATTTTTATTTATTTTCTCATTTTCACTTCCACTTTCACTTTCACTATCGGAAAATTTTTTTTACATTCTTATCTTCACTCTCATTTTTACTTTCTCTTTTGGAAATTTATTTATACTTTTTCATTCTCACTGTGTGTGTGGGTGTGTGTAAAAATATTTAGAGAAAAATTAAAAAAAGAATGTTAGAGTAAAAATAAAAAATTTAATGTTAATTTTTTCCAAAAATAAAAATTCTAAAATTTCGGCGCCCAGAATAACTGATTCACATTGCTATGGAATTTCCCCGTTTATTTAGCTCACTTTTTTCGAGCTATTCGATTAATTTTCACCTCCATGAAGTTGGCGTCGACGCTCAACGCCGAAAATTGTTTTTCACAGGACCAAAAGTATCAAATTATTTCTTTTTAAGATTTTCAATCCAAATAATGCCTTGAGAAATACTTTTCAAGATACATATTATGTGGTCCCAAAATATTTTTTTAAAAATCATTTGATATTTTTGGTCCCGTGAAAAATAAATTTCGACGCTGAGCGTCGACGACAACTTTATGGGGGTTATAATTTTCAATATCGATGAAAATTTCTCAAAAAATTCACAATTTATCACACTATATACATATTTCCTTGATTAATTTTTCTTGAATAATATTAATATAATCCCTATACTAAAATCGAAAGAAGATTCGCCCACACTGTAAATTTAGCGCTTAATTCGTCATATGAAATCGAGCCATTTCTATCGTTGTAAATTTGCGTTTGATGTCACGCGATGTGTCAGAATCCCCATGATTAATGTCTCTGCAGGTCCCCGTACAGGGAATTCTCTCTCTCTCTCTCTCACTCTCTCTCACTCTCGTTAAATTCGAAACCCCTTTGCCGCACACACTTGTCTCCCTTATATGAGAGCCAACTTCTCTTATACTCCCTGCGCCGCATTCCCTCTCATCGAACTCACATAATTCGTACACACGACAAACTTGAATTTTGATCACCCACAGAGAGAAACGTACCGAATCATATTTCTCAAATATGATGCGCTTTATTTCGTTTAAAGCTTTCCATCACTCTCTCCACCGCGCTAATTCAATCTCTGTTTTACGGTTATATCAAATTCAAAGGGTTTTTTTTTTATTCAATTAGAAATTTTCGATATTACGAAAAAGAAGAGTTTTAAAAACAAGTCAAATAAAAAAAAAAATTTCCAAATCAAATTTTTTTTACGTTTTTTGAAATTTCACACCCGTGACTACTATATACTAGAGCCGGCCCTGTGCCTATCGTTTCAAGGAAAATTTATTTATTTCTATATGTAGTTTAAACGACATAAAAAAAGAAATGGAACAAAAAATTATTAATTTATTTTATTATTAAATAAATAATAAAATTCAGGATCGAATTTAGGCAAATTAGCGCCCGGGGCAAATAAATATTTCTTAATGAAATTTTTAAGAATTATTATTATTATATATTTATTATATTACTAGTAGGACGTTGCCCCTCTGTGGATCAACCTCCTATGTACGGTGTTATTTAATCTAGAATTTTTGAGGTTATGTTCGTATCTTTGCTCTGAATTTTGACCTAATTTTAAGGTTATGTTTATTTATTTTAACGTTAACCTCTTGATCTAAGAAGTTAAAATTCAACCTTGAACTTTGACATTATGTTCGTCCTATTAACTCAGAAATTGATTTAATTTTGAGGTTATATTTGTCGATTTTAATCTACTGTTAAGTCTTTGTATTTTTGTCCTTGAACTTTCACCTAATTTTGAGGTTAAATGTCAACCTAAAACCTGGCAGTCTCTTGATTTATGACTTGTCAATTTTCAGGGCCAAAATACTAATAAAACTGAAAACATAACCTCAAAATTAAATGATAAGTACAAGGACTAAGAAGAAAACATAACCTTATAATTCAAGGACATTTTAAGGCTCGATTTGATGCTAAAATCAGCTAATATAATCTCAAAATTAGATCAATTTCTGAGTCAAGGGGGTCGATGTGTTTGTGGTTTAAATCAGGGCCAAAATACTAACTAACATAAAAACATAAATTCTTGTAACAGTGGCGGCTGTGGAGACGAGATCTTTTATGTAATATATTAATTAATATCCAGTTTTTTTTTGTTAAAGAATTAAATTAAATAATTTTTACTTAATTTTGACAAATCTCGAAATTTATTGACCCCCGTAGCAAGTATGCATAGGGGTGTGTGGGCAACAATGGGTCACTTTACTTTCCTAAAAGATGCTTTTAAAAAAAAACTATAAATATAAATTGTGTAAACCTTATATCATAAACCTGATTTATATTTACAGTTGGGTAAAATTTTATTTAAAAACATTTTCTAAAAAAAAACTAAACTGATCCACTGTTGCCCACTCTTTCCTTTTATCATATTTCAATTTAAAATAATACATTATTATCTTTATCATTTTTTTTGTTAATTTTCCTTTTCGAATGAAAAAAAAAGAATCTAAAGAATAACATGAGAATCTAAAAGTTAAACAAATTTTATGATCTCTCTTGCTCTCTCATCGTCGATGTGGTCGTCAGAATGATTTGCATCCACTGCCACACTTCACACGATACTTCACGTGGTTAAGCTTTAAAATCTAGTAGAGTGCATAAAAAAAACGCTACTGCTATCCACCCTTCAATATAATCACTTATTTTTTTATGTACACACTTGAAAAACCTTCACATCTCTCACACTGTATATATTTTTCAAGCGATAAAATTCAAGACTAAAGTATATACATATATACGATATGAAATACATAGGTATATATATATATATATATATATATGGTTATAACTTTCAAAGATTCAATATGCAATTTTTTTTCAGAATATTCAAAAAAATTTAAAGAAATTTTCTCTGTAATAGTTTTCCTTTTTTCATGCTTAAAATTGGATGTCAAAAGTTAAATATGTTAAAAAAAATGCAAAAAAAAAGAATTTGGGATTAAAATTGGCATTTTTAAAATGGGACAAAAAAACCACATTTTAAAATAAATTTTTTTTAAAAAGAAAATAACAAAAAAAAAGGTATATAAGTAATAGAAAAATTACAAAAATTACAAAAATTAATTTATAAAATGTTTCTTCCTTGATCCAGCTCATGTCTTGTTTTTGTGGTTTACCTCATTTGACTTAGTCTATAGTATAGCACGTGGCCTTGATATGTATACACATTTATACGCTAATAAATTTTCATAGTTCTGCATAAAAATCACGGACACTCGGTTAATTAAATAGACCGGAGGGCATTTGCGTGGCGAAGTGAGTTTAAGCCACCACCGCCATTCGTCACTTTCGCAAAACTCCCCCCCCCCCACCCTTCACTCCTCACGTTGTGGACGATCCTGCGCAAAACCCTTTATTATATGCATGATGCATGCATGTGCACACAAAATATCCATATATATATATATATATATATATATATATATATATATATATACATACATGTACATATAGGTATCTATAGCGGATGCATTAAGGTTTTAAGCCTCTTTGCCTATATAGTCAACTGCACAAGAGCATCACATGCACAATGTCCTGGAAAACACTATCAACAATATCTCCCTATTTTCGGGCTTACAACTTTATCCTTTATTCCTTCCACATTTCAAATATTTTACACTTTTATTTCTCCGTTTTTTTTCATCATTTTTTTTTTATTTAGTAATTTTATGAAAAATTTTCAAAATTAAAATTTATTATTTAGTATCAGAATACAATTTATAAAATATTTAAGAAAAAACCGAAACATGATTCCGCTTTATATATATGAAATACCTCATATTACATTAAATGAAATACTATATTACATTTAGATGCATTGTTGTATGCATAAATTTGCATATCTCACTAACAGTTGAAATTGTACATATGTATATATAAATATACATATAGTGAAAGACATGGAAATTTCTGGAATAAGGAGAAATGGCAATATGGAAAAGGACGAGTAAAACATTATATTTTCCTGGCTGTAATTTACTGGGCGGTGCTTAAGAGACAAGGTATTTTTTAACGAAACGATGTATATACCCAGAGGCTATAGATCTGGATGGCATGGGAGGTGAAAGAAAAAAAAAGAAAAAAAAATAGCCAAGTTATTATATAGAACCTGTGAAAGAGCTAGAAAATGGAAAGGGAGAAAAAAAAGAGAGAGACAGAGAGGTAGAGATGGAGAATAGTGATTTGTTAAGGGGGTGAATACTGAATACAGCAAGAGCTGCTATAAATGCAACACTAACGTAAAGCTAACGTAACACTGCACGATTCACGTCATTTCGTGATACATCACTGCGGCACGTGCACGTATGATGACACAGCTATTGTAAACTCCCATAACATATCTCTCTCTCCTAAACCTTTCGGTTATTATGTCAAATTCACAGTTAATAATATGTTATTATGTTTCATAAAAACTGTAATAATATCAAGATTCTTCGATATTGATCTCTATTTTTTTTTTATGTAAGTATTTGTCTTTTTTTTTATGTATTTCGTAATAAAACGATCTTTTTTAATCCACGCCTAATTTACAAAAAAAAAACAGTGCTGGCATTGTTATTAATGATATGGAATTAAATATTTTTTTCTAATTTGCTACAAACATTTCATTTTGCTAAGTTATGCTTCTTTTTTTTAAAGCCACTCCTAATTTATATAGCCCCGCCTTCTTAAAAATATCACGACTACTTTGTAAAAACACGCCTACTTTATCAATTATACCTCCCATTAATAGTTAATGTTACTCCTACCTTGTAAAGCCCCACCTCCTTATTAATATTACGCCTGTTTTGTATATACCACGCCTACTTTATGAATGCACCTCCCACCATTAGTAGTTGTTACGCCCACTTTGTAAATCTCCGCCTTGTTACTAATACCACGCCTACTTTATAGATACACCTCCTACTATTAATCTCTGCATTCTAGTGCCACGCCTACATTATGAACTTACATACTACAATTAGTTACTGTCACGCCTACTTTGTATATACCACGCCTACTTTGTGGATGCACCTCCCACCATTAGTAGTTGTTACGCTCACTTTGTAAATCTCCGCCTTGTTACTAATACCACGCCTACTTTATAGATACACCTCCTACTTTTAATCTCTGCATTCTAATGCCACGCCTACATTATGAACTTACATACTACAATTAGTTACTGTCACGTCTACTTTGTATATACCACGCCTACTTTGTGGATGCACCTCCCAACATTAGCAAGGGTTACGCCTACTTTGTAAATCTCCGCCTTGTTAATAATACCACGCCTACTTTATGAATACACCTCCTATCTCTATACACTATTAGTTAATGTCACACCTACTTTTTAAAACCACGCCCTTTACAAATACCACGCCTACTTTACAGATACACCTATTATTACTTACTACATATATTATTAGTTATTGTCTTCTACTATTAGTTACTCTCACGCCTACTTTGTAAAATCGCTCCTCCTTACTAATACCACTCCTACTTTATGAATAGATCTGATTAGTTAACCTGACGCCTACTTTGTAGGGCTCCGCCTCCTTCTAAATACTATGTATACTTTGTAAAACCACGCCTCCTTAGCAATACCACGTCTACTTTTATAAATTGCGCCTACTTTATAAATTCGTACCGTTACTGGCACGTCTACTGCATATGTCTTACTGATTTGTTGCAAACATTGCCTATGGACAAGTCACACCTATATTTTTTGAATCTAAACCACGCCTACTTTGACCAAACTCCGTCTACTTTGTAAAATCCCGCCTTCTTTTTGGCCACGACTTTTGAAGACCACGCCTACTTTTTAAAAAATAGACTAAATTTTAAAGTAAATGTGATTTTATTAAGTAGGCTAGATCTTTAACAAAGTAGGCGTAAGTACGCGTAATTCAAAGAGAGGAAAATTATCTCAAGATCTAATTTGAAATATAATTTTTTTTATTCGATGCTACTGTTTATTTAGTGAAAAGTATATATATATATATATATATATATATATATATATATAAAAGGAATAAGAAAGAAAGACATGTGGAAAAAAATGATTAAATAGAAAAGAAGAAAAAAGAAAGATTGAAATTTCACAAAGAAATAAAAAAGAATGCAATAATTTTGATTTCAATTTTACTGACTCTGATTTACTATTTCTTCGTCTCCGCTTTATGTGCACAGCCCTTCGAATCTCGGAATGCAGGCACATGTGTATGATCCTATAAACCAAAGAAGAACATGAAACGGAACAGCTGTCACGTAGCTCGTAAATCCAAATGAGAAAACAGAACGATCACAACGTGGTTGTAGTGCATCTACCTCAAATTATTCTACAAATATAATTTTTTTTTTTGTTTTTGCTGTTATTGTTGTATCGCGAATTATAAAGGGAGTGGTGCCGTTACCTATATATATACATATATATCTATATATGGGGAAAACTCAATTACCATGCTGGATTAAATAAAACTTCAAGGTTATTTGGTTTCAACAAAACAAATTGATTTCAAAAGCAAACATATAAATTCAAAAAAAAAAATTTAATACCAATTTTTTCGAAATTTAACAAAAAAATCGAAAATACAGTAAATTTTCTCTTTGGATTTTATTACCAACATTAATAATAATAAATAAAAAAAAAAAAAAAGAAAGGTGTAAAAAAAGTCATAAGGCTCATCATCATTATATTCGATGATTGAAGCCTTGAGATAAAGGAATATATATATACGTATACAGGAAATTATTTATTATCTCCATATTCGTTATTGTCGATGGAAATCTTGAGAGAATATATATAGATATACATTGGTTATAATAAAACTACTAATTACCCATAATTCTATAGGTTTTTAAATAACACGATACCTTTTTGTTCAAAGTTCACGTTTGACAAAATATAAAGTTCTAAACGACGATTTTTGAATTAAAAAGAAAAAAAAAGAACTATTACATATATACACGAAATTCAATATGTTTTTTTATACAAAAGGACAGATGTAATTAACTTTGTCGAATTGGGCGAGTCCAGAGGATATATACTCCACTATGAAAGAGAAATCGTTTTAGTTGATTGGCTCACATGTTTTCGACTCTGGATACAGATCATGGCCTTTTACACCAATTTTAAATCTCACACACACCTTCCTTTAACAAATAGCATTACTCACAATGTATTGTTTCATATATATATATATTCTATGTATGTAATAGTCTGTGACAAATTTTCTCCAAGGTTTCCACATACACCCATATTTTTCGTATATACAAAAACAAAAAATCACCCCCAAAAAAAGACAAAAATAGTATAATAAAAAAAAAAGAGGAAGACTATAAATTTTCTCTTTAGACATATAATGTTGACCCCATTTTTGTTTTCTCAACAAATTCCTTTTTTACGCTCATAAATATTCAACAAAACTCGAAAATAAAAAAAAAAAACTACTTCAGTTTATGCATGGAAACAATTTTTGGTTTGGCATTATTATTATTATACACATATAAAAATTTATCTGCCTTAAAATGATTATGACGTTAATGTTTCAAGACATTTATGTTTTCTTCTTTTGTAACCCAATTAAATAATATATATATATATGATCCTTTGTTTTGAAATCGTGTGACCTAAATTTTTTTCGATAACAAAGAAAATTACTCCCGTGACCTAAGTCAATTATCTTATTGGATAATTCATTCTAAAATTAAGTTAAAATTTTGATGATATATGAAGAATTTTTAAAACCATATTTCTATATTAGAGCATAATCTCTCTCTCTAAATTTGAATTTATGAAAATCTCGATGAAATTAAGCGGACACTAATTTAAATTAGTAAAAATTTTGAATTAATTTCTTTACAATTTTCATTAAATTTTTTCTTTCACTGCAAATTAGTTCAATTTTATTAATTAAATAAATTGCTTTTTAACCTAATTAATTAGTAAATATCAACAAATAGTCATAGCAAAATAGCTAGAAAAAAGTTTTAATAAACATTTCTTTTTTTTCAATGTTAAATGCGATTTTCTATTATTTAAAGATGCCTTTTCCCACCGCTGCCACCAACGAATTCACATTTTTAAAAAATCCAAAAAAAGAATCAACAAAAGTTTCTAAATATAAAAAAAAAGTTATAAAAATAATTAATTGTTGTCTCAAATATAGATATCACAATTATTCTTCTTGTATTCATACAATTGGAGTTAAAAAATAATAATTAGTTTCGTGATAAAAACGGCTTATTTGAAAGCATTGTTATACTTGAAACACAAGGGCTATAAAAATATTCTTTCTCCATCAAATCGTTATTTTCGAGTGAACGATATAAAAAACATATCAAAAATAATCCCATTCGCGTTAAACTAAATGAAATTCTACACCACAATTTTCCTTGATCTCTCTTCGTTATTCGACTATAGAGAGTTTTTTATTTTTTTTTATTTTTTAAACACCGCCAACAGTCACTTTTTTCCCCCTTTTCTTTTTTTCTTGATAAAATTTCATTTCATGAATGTTTTTCAAGGGCCTTTGTGAGTCCAATTTGTCTTGCTACCCTTTTATTAAATATCGGTGGAATATGCGTATGAGCAACGCGCACACACACACACATATAAATATATATATATGTGAAAAATATATTTATATACATTCATCGCTTTTACAGCGAGAGTGTACAATTTTTATGTGGCAGAGATTGGCCAGTATATACGTGTAAAAACAAAACACTAGAATGCGCAAGTGGAATAAAATTCAATGAGCGACATGGAGAAGACCATATGTTGATGGTGTGAGAAAATAACAATGGAAAATGTTCCTTCATCATATATAGAGCTGACATTACGAGAAATGCAAATACGATATAAAGAAGACAGAAAAAAAAGGAACGACAAAAAAAAGAGCACATCGTGCGTGTGTTGCTTCGTTTATGAAAAGAAGCTGACGAAAATGTTTCAGCAATTTATCGAATTGTCAGATTTTCTTCTCTCTCTCTCTCTCTCTTGTTTTTATAATTTTTTTTCTTAAAAAAAACATATTCGTACAGAAATGAGAATACACACACTGTAATAATAATAATAAAAAAAAAGTAACTGAGTCACTTGAAATATGAAAGGGATTTTAACACGTTTTTTAAAGTGCAAATTTTTTTCTACCCGTCTACTTCTAATTTATTTCCACTGTGGTTTCTTGAAAAACATTATTTTTTTACCACAGTTGAGAAAATTTTCATTTTTATCACAATAATGTTTTCTGATAAAATATTAGCGGTCAATAAAAATTAGCCATGTTCCCTGGATTTGAAATTTTTTTTTTTAATTATTAAAAACATTTTCTTTTGCTAAGTTACTCATTTTTTTTTACATAAACCACGCCTACATTGTAAATCCCCGCCTTCTTTTTCAAAAAAAAAAACGCCTACTACTCCTTTTTATGCAAACGTTTCTTTTAAAGTAAGTAATGTAAATTACGCCTACTTTGTAAAGCCCCACCTTTGTTTTTTTACAAAATCCACGCCTACTTTGCTCAATTACGCCTACTTTCATCTAAATCACGCCCACTTTCTTTAGACCCCGCCTATTTAAAGTCACGCCTACCTTGTACAAAATTAATCAAAACAAATCTATTTTGCAAATAATTTTTTTTTGCTAAGATATGCCTATTTTCATTAAAACCACGCCTATTTAGACTCCGCCTTCATTTTTAAACCACGCCTACTTTTTAAAAACGATTTCTAATTCGTGTAAACGCTCCTCCCTATTATTAGTTACAGTCCCGCCTACTAAATCCCTTTTAATTATTTCCTTTAGATAAACCACGCCTACTTTATTAAAACCCGCCTTCTTTTAAGCCCCGCCTTCCAATTAAAGTTATGCCTTTTTTTAAGTAGTTTGGCTAGAAATACAAAGTAGTCGTGGTTTTTGTTTATTTTATAACTTAATTTTTACTTTTTTTTTTACAAAATTTTCCAAAATAAGGATGATAGTTTACTGTGATTATTTGCAAAATTACCTACAAACAATATATTGTTGTAAAAACGTCAAAAGAATGGAAAATTATTTTTTGTGAAAAAGAAAAATGATAATTTCATATCCGAATTTAATTTTAGAATATTAGTGAGAGAATTAATAACGATGAAATTTGCGGTATGATTGCGGTGCATAAGATAGTGATCGAAATTTTGAGCTCATTAAAGAGGAAAGACGCTGAAACTGTGTGGCATATCAGAAACCCTCCTCTTAAATTAACGCTTTCCAGAAAGGAGCCGCATAAATATCCTCCTTGGGATGGCGGCAAATGGACCTCGTAACTCTGGAAATTTCGTGAAAGTTCCTTCGCGCTTGAAGGCTCTCTCTCTCTCACTCTCTTACTCTCTCGGGTCCCAAGCATACGAGGCAATTTGTTAAAGGGTATGTGGTCCAAAGTCCCATCATACATGTTTATGTGTGTGTGTTAGACTCATACATTTGCAATCGTGTCCATGTTTGTTAATAGAAGCCTCTCTTCTCTCTCAATAGGAGAATGGAATGTATATTCCAGGAACAAATACAATTTGAATGAATTAGCAGTAAACTGAAAATGGTCGATTTTTAGGGTTACTTTTCGACCACCCCTCCCTCCCTCTCTCCTCTTCTTCCAACGATGTTTTCTTTTCTTCTTTCTTTTTACTTTATCTTTCCATTTAAATCTTCTTTTTTTTCCCTTCCTTATACTTTTTTCTCTTCCTTTCTTTTCATTTTTTTTCTCTCTCATTCTTTCTTTCTGTAATCAAATTTCTTTGTTTCCCTTCTTTTTCAGAAGATCTCTTTCTTTCTTTCTTTCTTTCTTTCTTTTTATTCTAGTTCGTCCAGTCTGAACAGTATTTCCACAAGTTAGAAAGAATATCCGCTCTCTTGAATTGAGGAAAATGAGAAACTACACTTACGTGCTTTAACATTCTCCATCTCTCTCTCTCTCTCTCTCTTGCTCTCTCTCTCTCTGTCTGTAGGGATCTAGAATCTTCCAGTAAACTTATATATGTGGAAGAGCACCTGCGTTAGAAAAATTTGCATCACAAAATCTTCAAGTCTCTGGTTTCGCACATCTGCAATGTTACGCTGCATTTCAGGGATTTTCACCTTCTCCCCCTCTCTCTCTTTCTCTCACACACATTTTCTGTCCACCACCTTCACCTTCGACTAATTAACATGTAAATTGCCGGGTATAAACGCCTGTATACCTAAGCAAATGCGGCACATTACTTTCTTTGGGTAATTTATTTGAATTAAATGCTAATTTTGTGTCTCTAAATATTCCTTCCGTTAAATTCTCCAGTCAAATTGGTTAAATTATGCGATTAAAATCATGTTGAATTTTTTCTAATTGAAATCATGAGAAATTGTTGATCATTTTTTTTTCATATGAATTTTGAGATTAAATTGTGTATTAAAAAAGATTTTCGAAAAATTATATTCTACTATTATGACCCCGCCTCCATTCCAAGCCACGCCTACTTTATGTAATATTCTATAATTAAGTAGTGTTAAACATACTGCACTTAAGTGTTGCTATTCAAATTTTTGTAAATATTGCATGTTGGTAAAGTTACGACTATTTTTATATAAGTCACGCCTAGTTTGTTAGGTCCTGCCTCCTTAACAATACCACGCCTATTTTGTAGAAACTACACCTACTTTAAACAAACAACTATTATGAGTTACTATCACGCCTACTGCAAACGTACTCTTGAGTTCCTGGCAACATTACTTTTCCGGAAGTCACGCCTGTTTTCATCTAAACCACGCCTACTTTGTTCAGGCTCCTCCTTTTAACCCACATCTACTTTTTAAAAAATATACCTAATGCATTGCCTTTTGACAAACTTTTAGAAAATTGTACCTTTTGTACCATAATTGTATTACCTTTTAAGTTATGCCTGTTTTTATATAAATCACGCCTACTTCTGAAAGTACCGCCTACTTTACAAAAACTTCAGGTAGATTATACAAAAACTCTTGTAATTGTTACGCCAAAAATTGTTTTTTGTAAATACTGTTTTTTTGCTATCACATTTTCATCTAAACCACGCCTACTTTGTTAAGACCCGCCTTCATTTCAAGCCACGCCTACTTTATTCAAAAAATACCTAATTGATACAAGGTTCTTTTAAGAACTGTTAGTCCCGCCTACAATTTTTTGTTTGTTATTTTTTCGCTAAACCACGCCTATTTTTTTAGCCAAACCACGCCTACTTCATTAAGACCCGCCTATTTTCACAGCCACGCCTTTCTACTAAAATTACGTCTATTTTTAATTAATTTAAAAAAAGGCTAGAAATAGAAAGTGGGCGTGACTTTAGCAATACGAAAATTTAATAAAATAGGTTAAAATATTTGATAAGATTGAAGAAAAATGTCACATACTTTTCAAAAATTAAAAAATGATACTTTTTTATATCTATTTTGTTGTTTGAAATCTAAAATTGTTAAAGTTAGTTGCGGGAGGTCTTGTGGATACCTATAACCCGTGTCTAGGAGTCGTATAGAGAGCCGTAAAGATGTTTCCGTAGTAATAAGATTTCGGCCTAGCGAGAGTAGAGAGACGGGGGGGGGGGTGAATTCTTGAAAGAGTAAAGGAGAGAAGAAAGAGAGGGAGGGGGAGAGAGCAGTATAGTTTCGTTGGTGAAGGAGATGGAAAATGTGGTCTCAAGCCGTGGCCGCCAAGCAAGCTCTACGCTCTTACGGATTTATGGATTTCATTATTGTCGGCCGTGGCTGGTTACGCCGGGTCGGATGTAGATTCTCTACAACGTTGAGACCAAAGAGAAAGATAGACAACTTGAAAACTGTGTTTATACATATATATATATGGGCATGTCTTCAACTACATAAACCTACCTTGTGGTTAAGTGGCTCCCACAACTAGTATATGTGTGTATCTTCTTCTCTCAATGACATGTTTGTGTGTTTACGTTTTACTTTATATGCGTCAAAATGTTAATATATATCTGAATATAATATTTTTATCCTTCCAAAAATTTCACTATTTTATTTATTTAAAAGAGAAATAATATAAAAATCCCTAAGGGCTTTTCAAAAATCCGTTAAAAGTCACATAAAAATGTCTTTTGCGCCATTTAAGAAAAAAAGAAAATATTGAAACATCGATAGTAACAAATCAAGGTAAATTCTTCTTCTACATAGAGAAATTGTTCTATAGCTCTATAAGAGTTGCACAGTCGCGCCTGGGGCAAACGGTTTTTCCAATATAGTATCCAATAGAAACACCTGGATCCATATAAGACGTGGAAAAAGAGGTCTTAGAATAGAAGCAATTCGTCGGTTGTGCTTGAAGCAATGGCGGCACATCGGGCAGGATGTTGCGGAACAAATGTTACGGGTTTTGGTTTTCGGATAGTGGAGGTTTGCAATTCCTACGGGTAAGAACTTGCTGCTTTGCTCATAAAATGCAAACTGGGAGCAAGTTTAAGTTTAGACAAACTCTCTCTCTCTCTCACTCTTCATTCCACTCAAACATTTATGTGACCGCACTCGCTTATACACAGTGTGCATATTTTTTATTAACACTCTTACGTGGTGAAATAGTTCTTCGTATACGTAAATTTTATACATAGTTCAACATAGAAACAATTTTATATATATATATATATACAAAATTTAAAGTGTTCTCTTGCATTCAAAAATAGTAAAACTTTATACGTATTATTTATGAGAGAAGTTTGCTATCAATTAAATTCTTAGAAACTATTATTTAATAAAAGTACTATTGACTACAAGTGTTAAATTTAATGAATAACATGAATGTTATTTGAAAATATCACCAATTATTGGATTAAACTCGGCCTATTTGTCTAAAACACGCCTATTGTTATTTAAGTCCCACCCACTTTAATTTTTCTAGCTTTGATAAAAGTGATTCTTATATTAATTAAATGAGAAACTGACATTCTGTATTTATTAGCCATAACAATTGTTGCTAATGCCACAACTAGTTATTGTAAGCCACGCCTACAAAATATAATCCCCGTCTCTTTTCACAAAGCCCCGCCCCTTAAATTTAAACCACACCTTCGTATGAAGCACTAGATCGAAATAAAATTAACCAATCGTAAGTTATAAAATCCGTAACAATCTTAAACCACCCCTATTTTATCTAAACCACTCCTACTTTATCTAAGCCACGCCTACTTCAATTAAACCTCCCCTAATATAAATTTAAACCACACTTACTATCTAATTACGCAATTCGTAATTGTCAAAACGCTAAACCAATTTTTAAAAGCTCTGCCCATTTGTACCAAAACCACGCCTACTTAATTTAAATCCCGCCTCTTTATTTAAACCCCACCTCTTTTAACGGAAACCACGCCTCCTATTACTAATATATTAAATAAAAAAATTTTAAAATTAAATAAAATTGGTTTCAAATGTTTCATCTAGAATTTTCGGTATTTGCTTTCATAAGAAAGTTAAAAAAAAGGTTAAAGATTTGTAAACTTAAAACTAACAGCCACTTGAAATACGTTATTATATATGTATATAGGTAAAAGTTTTAACATTAGGAATATCTACTTATGTTTCGACGTGAGCTCTCTTAGTGTTGAACTTCTTTTTGTCGCTTTGAGGTATTTGGCACCGGTTTGCTGAAGCTCAGCTTGACACAACTTCTCTTGGACGAATCGTTGAATAGTCTAAATATGTCGCGAACGCTATAACCACGTTATATAAAAGTTGCAAAGTTTGTGTGTGCCTCAAAAAAAAAAAAAAAAAAAAAAAAAAAAAAAAAAAAAAAAAAAAAAAAAAAAAAAAAAAAAAAAAAAAAAAAAAAAAAAGTCGCACAGTATTACATTGCAGCTCAGAATATCTCAGAATATATATATATATCATACTATACGACGTGCGAATTTTTTTATTCAAATTTTCTACTCATAAAAATCAGCTCATTAAAATTATTTACATCAAATCAAAAATATTATTCCATTTATGACAAGTTTTTTTTTTGTATCAAAAAAAAGTATTGAAAAATATTATGTAAAGGTTGAAAGAAATTTGCCAATGAATAAAAATAAGATTATCTGCAAAAAATATTGTCAAAAAAAAAAAAAAAACAGACATAAAGCAAAAAAAAAAATTACAAAAAAAGTTTTACTAATTCTAAAAATATGCTTTTTTGTGGGTTTAATAATAATATAAAAAATCCTCTTTTCAAAGTATTTCAAGCGAATATTTTTAGATTGTGAAGTATCGCGTGATTCTGCTGCCTCGCTTTTATAGTCAGAGACTGATAATTTTTTACAGCTGACGAACGAACCAATACAGTGGAAATCTGCGAGTTCATTTTTTCTTCTACGAGAGGTTCTATGAAAACGCTTAAGTGTTCGTTTCACTGTTTCAACTAAGAGAGAAAAACCCTCTTAAATTTTTCGATATAGTTTTAATCATCGAATTCAAATGCATTATTTCACAGAACTTTTTGAAATTTTTTGTAATTTTGAAAAATAAATAATTTGTTTTTTATTTTAGATGCACATTTTTGTATTAAAAATTATGTTTGATCTTAAGGCCTCAGTTACGCCTATTTTTATTTATACCACACCTATTTTGTTCAATTACCGCCTTCTTATTGAAACCACGCCTATTTTTTTTAAAAAAGACACGCCTTTTTACTAAATCGCCTAATTTATAGTTTCTGTTTAGTTTTTTTTGAAAGTTTGGTTTGGTTTAAAAGAAGGCGGGGCCTTAAGTAGGCGTGGTTTAAATATAAATATGCGTGGCTTAGAAGCTTTATTGCACGTTTGCAATAAAGAAAAAAGTACAGTAGTAGTGAAATTAATAAATTGATAATACAGATTATAAAATGTAGGTGTGATTTGTATTTTAAAAAAGGCGTGGCTTAAACAGAAGGCGGGGTTTTTAATAAAGTTGGTGTGGTTTATATAAAAATTTGTTGTTTTTGGTCAATTACAAATAATTTAAACATAACAGATTATATTTTTTACAAAACAATAGTAAATTGAAAATTAAATTCCAAATTAATTTCAAATCAACAGTAGTTAATGTAACAATATTTAAATCAAATTATCTAAACTTGATTTACATTTAAAAAAAATACAATTTTTTTGTCATTTATATAACATTAAAAATAAAAATAATATTTACTCACATTTATTCCTTATTAAAGAGATCTAATATTAAATGCCATGAGACTCACCTGAAAGAAAACAAAATAAAAAATAGTTAATTTTCGTTTCGTGTATCAATTTGACAAAAACAAAAAAGAAAAAGGTATATATGAGTAATGGGTTCGTAATAAGAAAAACAGAAACTTTAAAAGTCGAACACAAGAGAAGCAGACAATAATTCACGTGTGCTCTGTGTAAATTTTTTAAAAGTTTGTTTTGGAAAGTAGCAAAGAGCATTTTGAGAAAGATTTTACCGGGCATAACCGTTCTTCGAGTTTAGGATATAAATAACAAAGTTGGCTGAGTAACTTCAAAAAAAAAGAAAAAAAAAAAAAAAAGAAAGAAAGAGAAAAAAGAACCAACGAAAGAGGAGAAGAAGTGGCATGACTCCCGACGAAGAAATTTATGGCCTCGGTATACCTGAACATTTGCACGAAACTTTGCAAATTTTTTTGTGACCTGACGCAGGGAAAAGCGCGCGCGTAAAATAAACATTGCCCTTATTTTACGATTTTCATTTTGTTTGAGGAGTAAAAAAAAGTTTGAAATTCCTCAAAATATATATATGTGTGTGTGTGACAATAATATACTTTATTATTGTTAAATGAAACCGAATGAAACAATTTAAAAAATATGTTTGAAAAAGTATTTACGATTATTTAATTATAAACTGAAAAAAGATTGAATTAAATTAAAAAGAATATATTTTAAAGAATTATTATTATTAAATTATTTTTGTCTTTTTTTCTATGTTTTTGCATAGATAAGTAGTAAAATAAAAACTTTGTTATATTATTCGATTACTCGTAATGTGTTATACAAAATTTTAAAATTCTCAGTTCGTAAAATTCTATACAAATCATAAAATGTTACAATAGTGAAACAATATCTTCAGCATTGGATTTTTTTTCTCTCCCATTTTACGATTCTCTCAGCATTCAGCATTAAAATTCTTTCGAATCACGTTGAGAGAGAAAACTACCCCCGATATATAAAAAGGGTGCGCGCGGGCGCTTCTTGTTTAATATTATTGAAGTTGATTCAAAGTAAAAGGAGAAAGTATAGAAACAAATTTAAAAAGCAAAGAGCTTTAACTTTCGACACGAGCAAAGCAAACGAAAAAAAAACATGCAATATATGCGTCCCCTTCTCTCTCTCTCCCTCTCTCTTTCTCAACGAACGAAACTCGACAAGAGTCCATCTTAGTTCTTATTCCTCACAGCTTCGATCAACAAAACTCCATGAGTGAGTAAGAGAGAGAGAATTTTCCTCAACTATATACACTAAGAGTCCTAGTCAAATGAAAATTCCCAAAGTCAAACCCCAAGTTTTACGCGAATGCGAAATAAACAACTTGAAGAATTTTTTTTTACCCTCTCATGGTCATTAATCCAAGTGACTATACATCAAGTCTTAACTTCCCTTCTCTTTCGTGATTCTTTGATCATAATTAACGAGGAGCTAAAGTTTTAAGGAATGATAATCATATACTGGGGTAAGTTCGTAACACTAGGGGTAAGTTTGGAATAAGCAATTTTTTATTTTGTACACTATTTATAATTTTTAAAAAGTAATTAAAATATTACCATGAACCAAAAGAAAAAAAAAATTAACACGTAATATGTGTAGTTTAGACATATTAAGTGAAACGTTGTTAAAGAAAAGGATAGCTGAGAAAAAAGAACTTATATGTAGTAGGAGTGATCTAATTAAAATTTTTTTTATAAAAATAGGCATGGTTTCAAAAAAGTGGGCGAAACCTAGGTAATAATAAGGCGTGGTTAAGAATAAAGGGCGGGAATTATAAATCAATTCTAAAGTACTGAAATGCAGTAGGCGTGGTCTACAATAATAACACAAGAATTTTTATAAAAAATAGACGTGGTTTCAAAGAAGTGGGCGGAGTATAAGTGATAGTAGGCGTGGTTAAGAAAATGAGTGGGCTGATCAAATCAATGAATAATTATTGGAATACTGTAGGCGTGATATAAAAGAATAACTAGGTGTTTTTACTTAATAGGCGTGGTTTCAAAGTAGGCGGGGCGTAGGCAATAATAGGCGTGGTTTAGAAAAAGGTCAGGATTTATAAATAAATTACGAATTACTAAAATACACTAGAAGTGGCCAATAGCAAAGTTTTTTAAAAATGAAATATGGGTGTGGTTTCAAAGAAGTGGGAGGAGCGTAGGCAATAATTGGCGTGGCTAAAAAGAAAGGGCGGGACTTATATATTAATTACTGTAATATAGTTAACGTGGTCTAGAATAATTACACAACTTTTCCCATGCTACTAGTAGTAAGAATATATGAAAACTATTTTATGGAACTATTATTATTATTATTATTATTAATAATTGTTATTTGTAAAAAAAGAGGAAATATTCTCGTTCATCACTGACGCACGTGATTACGGGGGATTTTGACATGTGACCTGTACTGTATTGCATGCAGCACAGAGGTAACCGTTACAGATTTGGAATTCGGATTTTAGAAGTAAAGTATGAAAAAAATGTGCTGCGTCGGCATATATATGCAGATTGGCGCAAATATCAATCTCCGATCGTATAGTGGACAGAGAACGGAGTGAGGAGGGTATCAACAGATGGTGCTTTACTGTGACAGCCGCTTTACCCCCAAAGAACTCCCTTGCCCTCTCTCTCTCTCCCTCTTTTTGTGTGTGTGTGGGTGGAGGTCTCGAGTGTGAGCAAAGAGAAGCAAAAAGAGAGGGACAATGAGGGCGAGCATGCAAGCGAAATATAGCGAGAGAAAGAGAGAGATAAAGAGAGAGGAAGGAGAGTGAGAAGCTAAATTGAGAGGAGAGTTCGAGGGGGAAGAGTCACAGTCAGAGAGTAAATGATTGTCGATTAAAGCGTCCCCCGGACTGACTGGACAGGGGTACGTATATACCCGAGATTGACAAATGGTCCATGAGATTTGCATTCCCTGCAAAGTACTCACTGTCAATTCGGATAGAAAGTGTTGGCAACGATTTTCTCTCTCTCTCTCTCTCTCTCTCTCTCTCTCTCTCTCTTGCTTTTAGGTGCGCAAGCAAACGCGCGCCTTTACTGGAAACAGAAAAAAATTTCATTTCACTGATACATCAATCAACCAGTAAGTCACCTTCATTCTCAGAATCCCCCAAGTATTAGCAAAAGAATCCCAGTCTTTCACTTTAATTCTCTCACTTCTTTTTCCTTTGAAGAGAAATTAACTTATCTTGCCGCGCGTCAGATAATTTATTACACTTTACTACTAATTTGCTTTAGCATTATTCCACCTACAACTTTAATACCAACTTGTTTGACACTTTAATTTAATTTCATTTTTATGTTCTTTACCAAAATTACAACTTTAATACCAACTTGTTTGACACTTTAATTTAATTTCATTTTTATGTTCTTTACCAAAATTTGGTCCACAATAGAGCGGAGTTGCAGCAAAAATAAGGGGCGTGGCTCAAAAATTAGGCGGGACTAATGATAAAAAGGGCGTGGCTAACGCACTTCACATGAAGTAAATTAAAAGAGAAGACAAATTTGGTTGAATAAATTTAATGTTAATTAATTGAAGGATTTTTTTATCACATAGGCGTGGTTAAAGTACAAAGTAAGTAATATAAGTAGGCGTTACCTAACATCAATGGGCGTGTCCTATAATAAGTAGGAGTGGACAAACAAAGTAGGCGTGATTTACAGTATACCTATTTAAGACTAATTTACCTACAGTGGGAGGGGTTTATATCAATAACTCCACTAATGGGCATGGTAAAGATCTTTCGTTACACATACTTTTATATAATGTTAAAACAAATTCTAAAAAAATTCAAAGAACGTTTAAATAAACAATTCTTTTTTTTTTAAAAAAAAGATTAAATATTGCTAAACGATAGAGAAGTAAAAATATTTTTTTTATAGATGATATAGAGAAATATTTACATTCTCATAAATTTAATGAGATTGAGAGAAACTGACAGTCTCAATGTCATTTATGAGAAATACTTTTACATTAATCGTTGTCGTCAAACTGAAATTGAAAAGCTCATGCTTAAAACTGACATTTAACCGCATTGTCAATGTCTAGGAATATATCGTGTATGTAACAATATATACATATATATTTAACGATTTATGTTGTCGATGTGCTCGACGAATGAAATTGATTCAAAAGAGAAGATACTTTTGTGGAGAAATCATTGAACACGCCGGCCGACATTTTCAATCAGGAGTATTAAAGCTCATTCATGCAAGCACGTCCGTGTTTATATCGGACCATCAGTGCCGCACGCTGTGATATTCATTATCAAATATTTCAGCTCAAAAGAGAGATTACACACCCACCTGTCAACAACCAGCAACTTCAGAATCTTTTCGATTAAACGCTTTCAATGGTTTTCGCTTCTATATTGCACAGAACAATTCACATATATATATATATATATATATATATATATATATATAGCGTTCGCTTATTTTACTTCAATTTACTTAAAAATCCAATAATTCAGCTATGTGAAACTTTAAATTTATAATAATCATTAGTGAAAAATAAAATTTATTTTATAATAAACGAAAAAAATTGTTTGCACGTTTAAAAATAATATTTTTTTATATTTATATTTTAGAGTTTTCTTTTCTAAACGTTGTATTTTTTTATAAGAACAGTTCTAAGGCATACCTAGGTTTAGTAAAAAAAAAGGCGGAGTCAACAATGGGTGTGTCATAAAAATGAGACGCAAAAGGAGTGGTTAAAATAAAAAAGGCGTGACCAAAATTAAGTAGGCGTAGCCGTAAAAATAGGGGCGTGTCTAAAATAAAAATGGGCGTGTCATAAAAATAAATACAACAGTTGTTATTAAAATGAAAAAGGCGTAACCAAATTAAGTGGTCGTATATATTGAAAATAGAGGCGTAGTCAAGTTGACAATGGGCGTAGCGTAAATTAATATATGCAAAGGTCAAGACTATAACAAAAAGGTGTGATCAAAATTAAGTGGGCGTGGCCTAACAATGTTGAAAATAGAGGCGTAGTCAAGTTGACAATGGGCGTAGCGTAAATTAATATTTGCAAAGGTCAAGACTATAACAAAAAGGTGTGACCAAAATTAAGTGGGCGTGGTCTAAAAATAGAGGTGTAGTTTGTACAAATATAGGCGGAGCTTTTTTACAATTTGACAACAAAAGCTTCAAAAGAGGCGTCACCAAACGTAACTGGGACGGAATTAAAACTAAGATCTCCACTCAGTGGACAAAATTATTACCTTTATTTATTTATTTATTAAAAATATTCATTTAATATCATTAAATCTTTTATAGAAACTACATTTTATCATAATATCTTTAATCATATGAACGGCGGGTAGCGATTGGAAAGTAACTAAAGTAGATGAAAGAAAAGCAAAAGGGATTAGATCGTTGAATTTTTATGCACGCCAAGCGGAATAAGAGCAGTCCCAAAAGAGCTGAAGGGTGTTATTAAAAAGATCTACGTCGTGTGCAGGTTGAAAAGGGGTTTGTGTAAGGTGGATGAGAAGAAGCAAAGGGAGAGAGAGAGGTGAGGTGGTCTGGTAGTTTTCGGAAGCAATATGCGGCTGTTTGCTCGTTCCAGCAGGTCACGATGCGACATTCCACGGGGAGGTCAAGGGGCAGACGTACCAACCCCTCTCCTCCTAACCTCCCTAATCCAACCGTCAACCACCCTCAATCCCCCCTCAATCTTCAGCCGCCACTCTAGTTATTACTGGATGGTCTCCTGAGAAGACGTTATTATATCCATGCCTAGCATCTCTCTCTCTCTCTCTTTCCCTTTACCCCTCGATGAGTTTCTGCTTTTGCCGACTGGCTTGAGACGTCTTGAAGTAACCGTGACGTAATTCCTTCTCGTCAGATATATAGCTAAAAACTTGTGACCTACGCCTGAGAAATATTTCAGCTGCTCTCTGTGTTCTTTCGTATATATTTAGATATTTATATTCGTCAACGATTATTTTATTTTAATTGTAAATCTTATTTCTGTTTTTTACAAAAATAATTTTCGCAATTTTACACGAAAACAATTCACCAAACAAAATATGTGTGCATATGCTTTTTTTTTTTTTTTGTTTTAAATAAATTTTCAAAAACACACAATGTAAAATGGAAAAAGCATAAAAGAAAATCGATGGAGAAACTTTTTATTGAAGTTTGAAGCCAATTCTAAAATATGTTCACGACTTGATCGCCATTGATAAAAGTGGCAGTAGGTATAGGTGTTTTCTCAAGAAACTTTAAAAAGTCCATAAATTCAATGACAAAAAAAATGTAAGTTTGTTTTTTGAAAACATGCATAAAAAGTTTTTTTTTTTGAGGCAAGAAGAAGAAATTTCAAAATAATATATTACAATGCATGATTAAATTAAATTTAAAGTTGTGCCTGTTAATAAAATTGATGCTAGAAGTTAATAATGTAAGATATGAAAATGAAAGATTTAATTAAAACAAAAAAAAATTTTAAATGTTTAAAAATAATTTGTTTTTGTTCTCATATGTATCATCAAGTCACTGTTAGAAATTGCAACTACTACTACTACTACTAATAATAATAGTTGAACACTGTACTTTTACATGCTGCGAATGAAAGTTTAAATTGAAGTTCTACTTCCGGAGAGAGTAAGTTACTTCTCGTTAAATCCAATTTAAGAGTCAAATCTTAAGTCTGGTTAAGCTCTTCTTACAGTGCGCTTTTAAACTATTAAATTTTTAAGTACCTGGGGTCCCGTTTCTTAAGATATTTTAACTTTCGGTTTATGTTATCGAGAAAAATAGTTATAAGTGATGTTTAATTAAGAAAAAAAGAAATTATTAATACCTAATTGTTATAATATCCAGATCATTTACATTTAAACTCAGATTTTTTCTTTTAGAAATATTTTTAAATCGGATAACTTGAAAAATTTATTGCACTTAAACGAATTGCAAAATAAAAGGCGTGACATAAAAAGAGGCTGGAAGGTGTAATAATAGGCGTGGTTAAGAAAAAGGGTGAGACTTATAAATCAATGACTAATTACAGGAATACAGTAGGCGTGATTTAAAAGAAAATCGAGATTTTTTTTATTAAATAGGCGTGATTTCAAAGAAGTGGGCGGAGCGTAGGTAATAATAAGCGTGGTTAGAAATAAGGTATGAGACTAATAATATAAAGACTAATTATTGGCATACAGTAAGTGTGATGTAAAAAATAACAAGGTTTTCTTTAGTAATCAGGCGTGGTTTAAAAAAGTGGGCGGAGCATAAGTAATAGTAGGCGTGGTTAAGAAAAAGGGTCGGGACTTATCAAATCAATGAATAATTATTGGAATACAGTAGGCGTTATCTAAAAAAAACTAACAAGGTGTTTTATTAAATAGGCGTGGTTTCAAAAAAGTAGGCGGAGCGTAGGCAATAATAGGCGTCATTAATAAAAAAAGGGACGGACTTACCAATAAATTAGAAATTATTAAAATACAGTAAGAATGGCGAATAGCAAAAAAAATTCCAATGAAATAGGCGAGGTTAGGAGGAGGAGCTTAGGCGATAATAGGTGTTGTTAAAAAGAAACGGCGGGACTTATAAATTAATTGCAAAGTACTGAAACGCTGCAAACGTAGTCTACAATAATAACAATGATTTTTTATAAAATAGGCGTGGTTTCAAAGACGTGGGCGAAACATTGTTTATAAGAGGCTTTGTTAATAAAAAGGGCGGAGCTTTAAATCCTTCTTTAGATAAAGTAGGCGTAGTTTTCAATAATAATAGGCGTGTATTACTGGAAATAAGCGTGTTTTAGAAAAATTAGAAATAACTTAGAATTAGGAATATAATTATATATGAATAATTATATTTGTTAATATATAATTATAATATATTATTTATTAATAAATATTAAAAGTTGTGACAAAATTATAAATATATCTATTAATTTTTTCTCTTGAGAGAAAAAGAGTGTTTCTTTTAATATTAGCTTTGATTATTATTTTTGTTAAGTAAAATGTCGTCAAGTGCGAGACATAAGAAAAAAAAAGTGTGAAAAGTTTATTATAGTGCAGGCACATGCTGGAAATGATTTATGAGTATAACACTCACTGTGGGTGATACACGCGCAACATATAGAGAGTTTATACATGTAACTTGAAAAGCCATCGAATGAGAATTTGAGTAAGAAAAGTAGTATTTCTCTTACATTAGCACATGACATTTGTAGATCGATGAGTCGTCGTCGTCGTCGTTGTCGTCGACTCTTTCTCTAATGTCAAAAGAATTACAACTGAATGGCTTTTCATTAGCTTGGAAAATCTTCACGGATAGGAAGAATCTCTAAAGCTTAAGGATAAACGCTGTTTTTTTTTAAATTGAGTACACTCTTAATCTTAAAAGAAAATTAAAAGTAAAAAAAAACACCCAAATAGGAATATTAATTTTTTAATTATTATTATTACATTAATTTTTTTTGTAATTTAATGGATAATTAAAAAGTTATAAGAAATTTTTTTTCACAAAAGGTTGCAATTTAGAGTGTGTATGGTGTAATCTTGTTGAAAACAATTTGAAAGAATTTTAAATATTGAATATCTGAAAGATTGAAGTTTCTAAAGGGATAAAATAAAAGAGTTTTGGTTTGGTCCAAGAAGACTAGAACCAGGAGGGGAAACTCCGTTGTAAAGATGCGGCGTGACAAACAAGCCACTAGAAGGCGTGGCTTATCGTTCGTGCATTGCTATTCAGACGAATTTCAGTGTTCTGCGCATACTTTCTTGACACTGATATTTGAAATGTAGCAGACGCTGTTTTTAAGTTTCTGTTTATGCGGTTATGGCAAATGGTTTACCCATAAATTTTTTGATGCGATTATATTTAATTAATTATATGTAACTAGCAAAATTAAACGCGCGCAAGCGCGCCAAATTGAGTGTTTAATTGTTTGTTATAAAGAAATTAAAGATTAATATTATCAATAATAATTTAATTTATTAGAATATTATTACATATTAAATGATAATAATGAAAATTATATGTTTACAAGCCTCGGATTATACGACTTTTTCTGACTTTTTTCAAAAATAAGACTTTTATCGACTTCTTTTAATAAAATGCGACATTTTTTTTAACATTTGAAAAAAATGTAAATAAAATACATTTTTCTAGTATAAAATGTAGATCTTCATCATATCTTCTTCAATTAAATTATTTAACAAATTTTAAACTAAAATGATTCTTCACTACATTAATTAATTTTAATAATTTTAATGAAATACATCACAAATTCAATTATATCAAAATTATTTTTCAATTAAAATTTTTATGAAATTTAACAATTGTTTATAATTTTTAAAAAAAAATATCACAATAAAATTTAATTATTTTTTAAAAATTTCAATTCAAAATAAACTAAAATTCAATTATTACCCAAAATTTTAATTCAAAATCAATTAAAAATCCAATAATTATACAAAATTTTCAATTTAAAATTTAATTATTTACCAAGTTTTCAATTTAAAATGAAATAAAATTCAATTATTTTCTAAAATTTCTATTCAAAATTAATTAACCAAATTTTCAATCAAAAATGAACTTAAATTAAATTATTATCCAAAATTTCAATTAAAATTTAATTATTTACCAAGTTTTCAATTTAAAATGAAATAAAGTTCAATTATTTTCTAAAATTTCTATTCAAAATTAATTATCCAAATTTTCAATCAAAAATGAACTTCAATTAAATTATTATCCAAAATTTCAATTAAAATTCAATTATTTCCCAAAAATTTTCAATTTAAAATCAAATATAATTTCATTATTCTCAAAAATTGGAATTCAAAATTAATTGAATTTTCAATAATTTGAATTTAAAAGCATCTAAAATTTAATTATTTCTAAAATTTTACATCGAAATTTTTTTTTTTGAAATTTAATAATTTCAATTATAACTCTAAGGAAATTCAATTATTTTTAACTATTTTAATAATATTCTTTGAAAATTCAACTATCTGAAACCATTTTTCAAATTATTGTATTTTGTCCGCATTTTCTAATAAATTTTTAGTGAAATCATCTAAAATTTTAATTACAAAACACTTAAAGTTTCAATTAATTTCAAAAATCTTAATTTTAAATCTTTGAAAATTCAATTAAATTTAAAAAATGTTTTCCAAAAATTGTTTGATAAATTATTTTCAGTTCTGGAAAATTTAATAATTGTTTGAAAATTAACAATATCTTTGAAATTTAATTATTTCTAAAAATTTCAATTTTAACCCTTCGAAAACGATTATTATTAAAAAAAAAAAAATTTTATTTAAAAATCTGTAAAATATTTTTGTTAAAATAAAAAACAAATCCACTTTTTTTTGGAATATAAATCGACTAAAACGACTTTTTTGTGTCTTTAAGTTGATTCGAGGCCTGTGTTTTTATAATTAATATTTAATAGGTATTCGTTGGCACCTGGTACCTTAAAAATTAATTTTTAAAAATAAATGTTTTTCAAATTACTATCTTATACGAAATTTCCTGGCGCATCTTTTTTCTCATCATACATTTTTTGTACAATTTTTGAATCAATATACAACTTTAAAAAGAATTTCGTTGGTAAACGTTGTGTACTTCAGCTTCGTGAATTGAATTTTCGAATTTGGAATTTTAAAGAAACTTATTCCGAAATTTGGAAACACAATTATACAACTTTGGCAAAAATAAGAAAAAGAATTGTCAAAATTTGACACGTCATAAGATTACTATTCAAAAAAACACGTGAAATCAGAAAAGGCCAACTTCAAGTTAGGACAGAAGGACAGACCAAGCATTTTATTATTATATAATTTACCTAACCAAGCAGACGCAAACATTTGCAGCTGCTTGCTACGAAATTTCCCCTTCAAAACCTACATGGATAGTATGCGCAGAATTCGTAAATTCGTTCTATTAGCAGTGCACGAACTTAAACGACACGCCCACCGTGTGCACGCTTACCATGCCACTACTCACTGCGGTAAAGCGTGGAAGTTTCACCTCCTGGTTCTAGTCTTCTTGGTTTGGTCTCAACTTTGTTCAAGATTGCTGGTAACGGGGAAGGAAGTTTAGTTTTTTTTTTTTTTGTTTTGGTGAATGTGTGTGTGTATTTGGAGCCTTGGGCGAAAATGCACAGGAGAAACGACTCGAGAGAAATAAACTTATTACGTGGCCGAAGGGTGATGGAAAAAAGTGGTCTAATATCAGCTCTGTACTGCAGTTGATGAGAGAGAAAGATATAAAAGAACGGAGTAGAGAAGGGGGAGAGGGAAAAAAAGAAAAAAAAATCAGAAAAAATGAAAAAAAAAGAAGAGGGGATTCGCGCACATACATATAAAACATATATGTGCTTTTATATACCTATTTTTTTCTCTCTCACAGTTTCTCTTACTCTCTCTGTCTCTCTGTCTCTTATTCTCTTATCGACTTTCCCGATTTTTTTTCCACCCTTTTTGGTCCAGGACAATGGGGATGCTCTCGAAGAATCGAGAAGACTGGACCACAAGGAAGGTTTCCGTTTGGAATGTGAGAGCACGAGTGTGAGTGGAAAATCGTTCAAGCGTTTCGTATACAATGTTTTCAAGAATGCTCAATGCTTTCTTTTGCAAATGAAAAAAAAAAAAGAAAACTTGCAGCTATTTTTTCTTCTCATTGAAAAAAGTGTGGTGTTATTATTTTTTCCAAAAATTTATTATTGACGGAAGCAATTTTTTAATTTAATTCATTTTTCTTTTTGTAAATTTTTCATAAAATAATAAAGGAAATTTTTCTGATTTATTAAATTTGAAAATGTTGGAATATTAAATGTAGTGGAACGTTGTCGTGTATGGCAAATTATCATATGATTGTCTTTCCATTTCACCTCAATCTTTGAGGTTTCCGTGAGTATTATATGGATTGTGTGTATATATATATATATATGTAGAGTGAGTGAGTGAGAGAGATTAGTACAGATAGAGAAACCTGTATTACCCATTCCTGGTGAAATTGATATCACAGTGAAACAATAGCATTAACCTCAAACGATTTGGTATGTATATTGTATTCTATAGCTTCTACAGTGGAGTTTCAATCGTTCACTATTGTACATTTTCTGTCCATTTGCTTCGTCTATAAACGACGTTATCAAGTTTCGCAAATATGTAGATCATATTCTCATTGAAATACAAACGTTCCTATTAATTTTCCTTTGATCCCTTTATGAATCATATATATTCTTTTAATCAAACTTATATAATCTTTCCAATTTCATTCTTTACACTCATGTGTAAACAAACGTTTTAATTTTTTTCACTTTGATTATTTTTTTATTATTTTTTTAAAAGAAAACTTGCCATAAAAGATTTTTCAAGTAAAATAGAATTTTAAAAAAATTTAGAAAAAGATTAAACAGATTTTTCATATATTTTTTTTCATCAAAAAAACATTATCTAATTTTCATGAAAAAAATATTTTAAAAAAAATTATCACATTACATTTATTAATACGTGATAAAGTATATTAATATAGGGCGTTACAGAATTTATAAAATAGGTGTAGTTTCGAAAAAGTAGGCGGAGCGTTGAAAATTAAGGGCGTGGTTAAGAAGAAAGGGCGGGACTTAAAAATTAAACATAAAGTACAAATCACTCTAGTAGGAGTGGTCTACAATAATAACACAAGGCTTTAAAAAAAAATAGGCGTGGTTTCAAAGAAGTAGGCGGGGTGTAGGCAATAATAGGCGTGGTTTAAAAGTAAGGGGGTGGTACTTACAAATAAAAATCTATTTATTGGAATAAAATAGGCGTTATCTAAAAGAATAACCAGGATTTTTTTTATTAAATAGACGTGGTTTCAAAGAAGTGGGCGGAGCGTTGATAATAGTAGGCGTGGTTAAGAAAAGGGTGGGACTTATCAAATCAATAAATAATTATTGGAATAAAGTAGGCGTGGTTCTAAAAGAATAAGGATTTTTTTTATTAAATAGGCGTGGTTTCAAATAAGCAGCAGGACGTAGACAGTAATAAACGTGGTTTAGAAATGAGGGGTGGTACCGAAACGTAGTAGGCGTGGTCTACAATAATAATAATTTTTATTAAATAGGCGTGGTTTCAAATAAATAGGCATAACGTAGGCAATAATAGGCGTGGTTTAGAAATGATCAGTGGTACTGAAACGTAGTAGGCGTGGTCTACAATGATAGCACAAGCCTTTTTATATAATAGGCGTGGTTTCAAAGAAATGGGCAAAACATTGAGTATAATAGGCGTGATTGAAAAAAGGACGGATAACTCAGAAATCCATAAAGATTTTTCAAACTTTTTTCGTTTTACATTAAAACTAAGGTTTCAATGATAATTTACTGTAAATTTTAAACATTTTCTATAATTTTTTTTTCTATTTTATCAGTACTTGAAAATATTTCCAAAAAAAACTACTGAAATTTTTTTTTCCCATTTAAACCTTATAGATGATGATTAAAGAATTAAATTATAAAAAAATATTCTCTAAGAGAAAAGAAAATTTCTTTGAAGAAAAGCAGAGCAAGTATAATTTAATTTCATATTCGCCAAACTATATATATACAATATGGAAAATCGATTATTAGTTTAACTATGAAACCGTTAAAGAAAGGAGAAATTTATATCAAGATTGATTCAAGTGAAAAGAAAGGAGAGAGAGAGATAGATAGAGAAATGGGGATCATTATTTATTCGTGGGCAGGTGATTTAATCGAAGAAATATACATAAATAAATCGAGTGTGTTGAGGATGAAAATAAATGCCTTTAGGCTTCTGGGTCTACCGAGTCTAATAACATAGAGAGAGAGAAGATTGTTGTGTGTGTGTGTTGGTTCTGTTTTAGCGGTAGTTCTCGCTTTATATATATATATATATATATATATATATAGTAAACCTGCTACTTTATACAATATCTATAAGCAACAAACGAGCAGACATTGTGTGCACCAGGTGAGCTTAAGAACTACAACGGAGGAGAATTAATTCTTATTTATAGTCGTAGCTCATGATGCTGCTGCTGCTATACGCACTTTACGTGTAGCCCCTTCTCAGCTTGCCTAAATAGAACAAGCAGTCCGTTCTACGTTTCGCACAAAGTTAATTAACTTTAACTGCTGCTAATTACAGTTATTTATTTCTCATAGCAGGTTAAAAAAATTTTTTTTTTCTTCCTTACATATACTCAAATTATTATCATATTAAATTACTGCGCAAAAAAAAGAAATTTCAATAATCACGATTTTTTTTAATAAGGAAAATGGAGGCCCTAACCTAACCTCAAAACTGAAAATAGATTTTTAACGCAAATAAAATTTTAATATAACTTAATTTTTTAAACTGTAGTTTACAACGTTTCTAATCAATAATTGAGAAGAAAAAATATTTTTTTAATGCAAAATATTACAATTAAAAAAAAATTTTTTTAATTATTAAAAAATAATAGAAATTTGCATAAAAATAAAAAATCTAGTGGAAAATTTTTAATTTTTTTAGTAAAAATAAATAAATACCGAGTGTAAAAAAAAACTTATCAAATTTTCCAATTATCCAACTTCATTTCTCTAGCATGTTTTAAATAATGTTGAGGAAAAATTGGAAATAATAGTAGTAATAAAAAAAAAAGTACAGCATGCTATACTTATTTCTGACCTTAGTTGTGTGATATAAATCGAGACTTTTTTTAACGGCTCTGACACACTTACCTAAAACAAAAAAAAATAGAAATTTTCATTAGAATTGCAATGAGGCACGTCAGTTAAAAAAAATATATATATATATATATATACAATACTGATCAAACATGAATAGGAAAAAATATATATATATATATGTGGTATTAAAAATATATAAATTTTATAAATATATCTTGTTACCGATTGAGGTTTTGTAACAAGTTTTTGGATTTTTTTTCTTTATTTATATACTGATGAAAATCCAATAAATTTCTGAGGCATCATATTTCTTCCGGCAAATGCGGCTCACCAATGAACCGCACAAAAAAAATGAATTTCATCTAGACTACAAAAACATATGATATTCAAGGGGAGTATCGTTATTTCTGCGTGACAAAAAAAAATTTATTTTTTTTTTCTAAAAGGAAATATAATTTACACATGAGAGGATGGAAACAAAAGTTATAAATATAAAAAATATTAGCGAATTTGAAATACTTTTTTTTCAATAAATTACATTAAGAAAATATTTTCTAAAATTCTATTTAGTAATCGTAAAAAGTATTTTATTAGCAAAAAATTTTGAAAAAAATTTTAATTCTGAATTAGGAATTTTTTTTCTCTTTCTCTCTCTCTGTTTCTCATTTCTTCTATGGGTCACATTTTTATTTACCCATTAAGAGAGAGAGGGGAAAAATCAAGCCAACAACTTTTTCTGAGTCTTTTGATACATAAGGGACTAAAAAAAAGTACAAAGAAGAGAGAAACAAAAAAAAAGAAAAAAGAGGACGAATCTTGTATTTTGCATAGCGCTTCTGTTACTTTTTTTTATCGCAATTCACATTCGGTGGCATATTAAAACAAGAAAACAAAAGGGGTGACACACTAAAGCCGGCGGCAATAAAATTGTATATCGTCAATTTTCCGAGATAAATTATTCCAAAAAATGGCGATAAACTCTCGGTAAGAGGAAAAAAAAACAAACCGTCGCCCATGAATTTCATATAAAAAAGAGAGAAAGATAAAAAAAGAGTGTTGCCAACTTTCTAAAGAAAACAAAAATCGATTTCAAACTTTTTGACGCCAAAAAAAAACTCTTTTTTATCAGAGGAAATTGTGCCATAAAAGATTTTTCAAGAAAAATAGTATTTAAAAAAAAAATAGAAAAAGATTTATTAGATTTCTCATTTATTTTTTCATCGAAAAAATAACAACTAATTTTCATGTAGAAAAATATTTTTAAAAAAATTAATATCAGATTAAATTTATTAATATGTGATAAAGTTTAAAAATATAGAGGACTGCAGAAATGTTTTTTTTTTATGAAATAGGTGTAGATTTAAATAAGTAGGCGGAGCGTAGATGATAGTAGGTGTGGTTAAGAAAAGAGGGCGGGACTTAATCACGAATAACTGAAATATATTATGCGTTGCCTAAAATAGCAAATATTTTTATAAAATAGACGAAATCTTAAAGAAGTAGGCGAAGTGTAGGCTGTAATAGGCGTGGTTAAGAAGAAGGGGCGGAACATATAAATTAATTACAAGTGTAGTTTCGAAGAAGTAGGTGGAGCGTTGGAAATTATAGGCGTGGTTTACAATAATAACCCAAATTTTTTATAATAAAATATAGGCGTGGTTTCAAAGAAGTAGGCGGGGCGTAGGCAATAATAGGCGTGGTTTCAAAGTAAGGGGTGGGACTTACAAATAAAAATCTAATTATTCAACTAAAGTAGACGTGATTTAAAAGAATAACAATTTTTTATTAAATAGGCGTGGTTTCAAAGAAATGGGCGGAGCGTTGGTAATAGTAGGCGTGGTTCAGAAAAGGGTGGGACTTATCAAATCAATAAATAATTATTGGAATAAAGTAGGCGTGGTTTCAAAGAAGTGAGTGGAGCGTAAGTCTATAATAGGAGGGATTAAGAAAAAAGTGGGCGACACATTAGGTATAATAGGCGTGGTTTTAAAAAAAGGACGGGGCTCTAATCACTTCATTAAACAAAGAGGGCGTGGTTTATAAGATTTAGGCGTGTCGTACTTGCAATAGGCGTAGTTTAGAAAAATTAGTGGTCAAACTAATAAGGAATATTATTATTGGTATTATAAAAGTGGTATACCTACATGAACATTAGGTCATGAATCTCAAATAATACACACTAGCAGACAGAGAGCGAGAGAGAGAGATAATATGCAAAAGAGAGGCTTAAAAGGTAATTACCGCTGAAGAGCGCGTGCTGTTTAAAAATTGGCGTACATAAAAAGTTTTCTAATTTCAGGAACCAAGGACGAGTGGGTGGACCACGCGAGGGGAAAGTCTCGTCAGAGGTGAAGAAGGGAGGTGGAAGAGAGTAAAGTCAGTTAAGCGGTATAGTTATGTACTCGAACTTGTAGCTACTACCTTCAACACAATGTACTTCTGACACACGCACAGTGTAATAATGCTTTAGCAACTTTTCTTTCTGTATACGCCGGCTTATATCTGCTTTTTACAATGCAATATTTTTTCCCCACATTTTTTTTCCTCTTCATTTACAAAAAAAAAAAAAAATAAATAAATAAAAGAAAAAAAAACCCCAACTCACCACAAATTTGTGATGACGTGATTCAAGGAAACTTTGAAAAATTCCCCACAGAGACGCAAGATTTAATTGGACGTAACTTGAGGTAATATTTTTTTTGCAAATCTTTGCGAAGTAAACAGAATATATATTTTGCTTTAGGATACATTTTGAAATCAAAAAAGCTAATTAACTGTATGTTTGAAAAAAAAAAGTTAATTGTCATATTTAATTTTCTGAAAAAATTTCTTTTAAATTCGAAAAGTTATAAAATTATTATATGTAATAATAATTATATAAAAGGTTAAAAGATGTAAAATCCGTTAGATATGAGTGAAGATAAAATTTATATATTTCTTGTTATAAAGTTACTATTTTGACGTAAAAAGGGAAAGAGGAAAAAAAAAATTGAAGTTGGTATGAGGAAGATGAAAAAGAGCCTTCCGCAATGAATCCTTTGAGGTTTGATTGTGGATAACGAGCAACTCATGGATCGTGACTCCTTACGAGTTAGATCGAAGGACCAACCTCCCAGGGTATTATACCAGTGACTAATGGGGTCAATCTCGGTTTATTACCTTCTACTCTATAACAGGACAAATTTGCAATATCGCATTCAATACTGTGATGCTCATTTGCATAATTTAAGTGCATTACAAAAGTATAGATACTCTATATATTCATTAATATTCAAGATTTTTAATATATGTTATTTATTATACTAATAATTAATTATAATTTTTTTTAAAATTATCTTTAAATACTCAAAATTTCTTCAAAAATTTTTAAAAACTAAAAATAATGCTAACATGGTTGTTGATAAAATGGCAAAATTTATCAAAGCAACATTAAAATGCATTTTTACATTTTGTAAATTACATATTGTGCAACAAATTTAGTTTATATATTGAAAAAAATATGCTATTGAATTTTCACTATTTCCGCCAAAGGTATAAAAATTATTATTGATCCAAAAGCATATATATGCTACAGAATTTGTAAAATATAATATAAAAATTCTATTGGATATGCTTTTTGAAACGATATTTTTTATATTTTTAGCGGAAATACTGTTGATTCAATAGTATATATTTTTCACAGTGGAGAAACAGCACAACATAAAATATAGGGTTTAATTAAACAAATAAATAAAAAATTATTGACTAATGAAATATGAAATAATATAGAACAATTTAAAATTAGTTAATTTTATCTAGTACTAATGGATATTAATGGATTTCATCTGATATATTAATGGATATTAATACAAATCACTGGTATTTATAAATATTAATGGATTTTGTCCTGAATGGAAAAAAAAACTAGAGAAAATAGTATATTAAATCTCAAAAGAACTCAAGTACTTGTCAGTATTTGATACAATATTTTTATAATCCAAGAAAATTTTATAAGTTTGAAGTATATTTTCTTGAATTAAGAAAAATAGTGGATGAAATACAAACAAGTATGGATGAGGTTTTCCTGAATCACCTAACCTAACCTAACCTAACCTAACCTAACCTAACCTAACCTAACCTAACCTAACCTAACCTAACCTAACCTAACCTAACTTAACCTAACCAAACCTAACCTAATCTAATCTAACCTAATCATTCCTAACCTAAAAGTTTTCTTTGTTTACTTATATAAATAGTGCAAATAAAATTTTCCACTGAATGTAGTTAAAATCAATTACTTCAAAAAAAAATAACATAAAAAATGATTTCCTACCAAGATTGAAAATGATCGCAAACCATCTCTCTCTCTCTTTCACTCAATGAATTGCGTTCACAAAAAAAAAATGAAAAAGACTAAAAACCATGATACATTGGAATGTGTGAAAAGAAGTGTGTGTAATCAGTAAAGGAAGAGAAAGAGATAGAGAGGGACTAATAAAGGGAGGATGTGGATTTGTCGCAATAATTCCGAGGGAATCCAGCACGCGTAGGGGAATCTCTCCAAGGTATGTGGAATATATATATATATATAAACTCGTGAGGGAGAAAAGGTTTGAAAAGAGAATGAATACCTACGACAATGATGAGAGAAAAGAGAGAGAGAGAAAGTGAGTATGAGTTTAAAACTCAAAACCCTCGCGCTAAATTTACGGCAGGCTGGATCCGGCGCGTCATTAAACACGTTGTTTCATAATTCACAACGCGTGATATACCTACAGGAATATATGTATATGTATATATATATATATATGTCCCGTTCTTCTGCCTTATAGTGTGATGCTCGCTTTGCCCTTACCCTTTTATATTTCTATAGGGCGCGCCAAACAAGTGCTGCCAAGTGTTTTAGGGCGTGAGGCTTGTGTAGGTAGTTGAATTACAAGTCTGAACTCGATTGAGGAAAACTTTACTTCTGTGTTCGTTGTACGATGCGCCAGAAAGGTATACATTTATTTATATATATATATATGTGTGTGTATGCAACGTCTTTGGATTTAAACTGCCAAGCAACGTGAAATTTATTAGATTCAAACAGACAATGTCAAATGAAAATCTCCAAATATTACTTGCAAATTTAAGCTCGGCCTCTCTCTCTCTCTCTCTCTCTCTCTCTCTCTTCATTTTATTGCAACATGATCTAGTTTACGATGAGGAGTAAATTTTAACAGAAGGCAGATTGTAAATTTTAGTGTAAATTTTATTATAAATTTAAGTGTACAATTTAGTGTAAAATTTAGTGTAAATTTTAGTTAGGGCAAAACAGTAAATTTTTATCCCTATCACTGGAAGATGATTCCAAAGCAATGTCTATAAATTAAAATTTTTAAATTTTAGTTTATAGATATATTGCTTTGGATTTCTGATTTTCTGTATTCGACAGTTCGGATTTCCTTTTGGACTTTTTTTGTACGAATTCCAAAAATTTTCCATTGAATTGTTAAATATAAAATAACCGGATTGCTGATACAGAACTAACAAATCTGAATTGTTGCTGAAACAAAAAATTTGTTACAACAACAAACCAGATTTGTTAGACGAACAAAAGATTTGTTTGCAAAACCAGATTTGTTGATAAAAGATTAAAAATGAAAAATTCAAATCATAATCTAATAATATTCGTTTGCGGGTATTTACAATTTATCATGATTTGTGCTAGCATATCTTAATTATTACACACATTAAGAGAGAGCGAGAGAGTGTAAGTTCAAAGTGTAAGTTAGGATTTGACAAATGATAAACGGGTCGTCTTATTGAATTAGCTGGAAATTTAGGGAGCATAACATCTCTCTACCCTCTGATATGAACACACACTTGAGATATATATATAATTACCCATGATATATACAGTCAGCTCTATTTGTATTATAGTGTGTCTCAAGTGTCAATTAATTTCTAGCCTCTATGTGTATTGCTCATTTTAATGTCTGTGTGATTCAACCCTTCTGCTTCCTCTCATCATCGACAAAATTAGTATTACTGTTCTATGGTATTTTTCAAAAATTTAGAACCCTCTCGATAGTAGAAAAAATATATGCTACATATCAACAGATTTTTTGCAATAAAAATTATTGACACCGTTAATTTTGAAATATTATTTCAATATCAAAAAAACGATTAAAATAAAACGCATCAAAATGATGCATCGGATTTTAATTTATCGAAGAATAAAATACTATAAATATTCAAAAATAAAAATTCGGTAACAACTTGACACCTTCAAAAAAGAAACAAAAAAAAAAACATTGTTCAGAAGCAAATTTAATCCAAAAAATGGATTCTTTTAATCTTTTATAGTATTAATTTAATCTGCAACGCTTTTTAAACCTCATATAGTTTACTGTGTAATAATTTCAGAGTGCTTTGGAATCATATGATATTAAAGCATATATATGTTATAGAATTTGTATACAGATTCTACAGCATATGCAATAATTTTTATGCCCCTGACAAAAATGCTGTTGATTCAATAGCATATTGTTTTCAGTACAAAAGTAATTTTTTCCACACACGGAGAGAAATTTCTAGGAATATTTACCGTGCTGCCACCTGAAAGTGAGTGCAAAGTACATTCTGTCAGTTTTTACTGTGCTGCCTCTACAATCTGTAATGCAAAATTGTAGGGGCAGCACAGTAAAAACTGCCAGAATGTACTTTGCACTCACTTTCAGGTGTCACGGTAAATATTCCTAGGAAATTTCTCTCCGTGCAAAGTAATTTATTTGTTTCAGAATCAGATTTATAAACAGACTCATTTTTGTTGCATCTCAAAAGTAGTAGCCAATTCTAAACAACATAGACAGTGGCACCACCAACCTGGCTCATTTTTGTTGCACTTTTGCAAACCTAAGACCAGATTTTTTCTGTGCAAACAACTATTTGAACAATAGTAACACAGAAAATTAAAAGGCATTAAAATAAGCTGCAACGCTTCTTATTTTAATGCCTTTTAATTTTCTGTGAATTTCTTAATTTTCATTCATAAAAACAAAGAAATTTTAGAATTACACATAGTCCTTTATCGGCAATTCATAATAGTCATATGATTTTGATAAAATATGTTAAACCGTGAGTTGTCTAATTTGTCATCTATTGGAGGTAATTAGAGCAAAAACAGAGATCATTTTGTTGGGCTTGCATTATACATATGTGGAAATATCTCGCGGAACATTGATTATCATAACTTAATTAAACCCGGATGCACAAATGATGAGCCACAATTATTGTGTAGATCAGCATCACACACACACACATAACAATGTCACTTGAAATATTTTGGAACGTGTGTATTTTCTCTCTCTCTCTCTTTTATGTGACTATACATATATATAATATAATACATACGCTCAATTAAATTACACCGGCTGGTGATAGTTTTCGGGATTTAATAGGCTTTAATTTAGCGCACGGGTTAAACTTTATCATCACACTAGGCCAAATGGTTTGATGTTAATATATATATATATATATATATATATATACGGTTCATCTGAAATGTTGCGGGGAAAATCATGACACAGGCTTGTAGAGAATCGAGATCTCTCTCTCTCTCTCCTCGATAGAGATGTTGATATTATATTCCTGACAGAGTATAATATATACTATACACATGTGACGCTCAATGAGAAAAGGTACCTTGAAGGCAAAAAATTTTAGGTTATGTTTAGTGATAGTTTTTGCTTGATTACACAGAAAATTAAAAGGCATTAAAATAAGAAGCGTTGCAGCTTATTTAAATGCCTTTTAATTTTCTGTGTAAACGTTCATTTTTAATTATATAAAATCAAAATTAGTTTCTATTGAATATCAGTGATTTGTATTAAGAGTTGGCTTTGACCTAATTTTGAAGAAATATTATTCATTTCAAGGTTATTACCTTATTTTAAGGTTATGTTTTTAGGTTTTAACCTCGAACCTAACGGCCTCTTAACTTGGGACCTACAATTTCGAGGTTATGTTTTCAAATTTTAACCTCAAACCCAACGGCCTCTTAACTGACCAACGAGGGGGAATTTACTAGTTAAAAACGTGTACACTTGACTACCGGTATTACACCTCATATTACCCTTATTACTAAGTATTACACGTTATTACAGAGTATTACACATTATTACAAAGATATTACAGAATTTTTTGCGTTATTACAGCACTGTAATAACGCATTATTACACGTTATTACACAAGTATTACAGGAAGAGTGTACACTTGACTACCTGAGTAAATTTCTTCTCGCTGACCAACAATTTTGAGGTTATGTTTTCAAATTTAAATCTTTATTTTGAGTTTGGGGGTTATGTTCGTTTTAACCTACGTTCTTCACATTTAACCTTGTTTTTTGAGGTTATGTTCGTTTTAATTTACGTTTTTGACATTTGGCTTTGGTTTTTGAGGTTATGTTCTTTTTAACCTACTTTTTTCACATTTGACCTTGGTTTTTGAGGTTATGTTCGTTTTAAACTACGTTTTTGACACTTGGCTTTGGTTTCTGAGGTTATGTTCTTTTTAACCTACTTTTTTGACATTTGGCCTTGAATTTTGAGGTTATGTTCCTTTTAACCTACGTTTTTAACATTTGGCCTTAAATTTTGAGGTTATGTTCCTTTCAACCAATGTTTTTGACATGTTGTATGCAAGTATGACTACTGAAATCGGCGATGGCGAAATATTTTTATAATAAAGGCAGATAATAATAATGGTTAATAATAATAATAATAATAATAATAATAATAATAATAATAATAATAATAATAATAATAATAAATAAACGGTTAAGGCGGTTTACGAAGGGTTTCGCATACCAACATCCATTTTTCAGAAATCAATATTCTACTTATATATATATATGGACCACACAGGAATGAGAAGACAAGAGTCCATTACGAAGAAATTGTGGTTTGCACACTTGCCTCATCAAAAAGTCGTTAGCCTAGTCCGCATCATTCCGGGGTTAAAGCTCACTTTCAACCCTTGCCAAGTCCTATGTTCATAAGGACAAATACAACGACAGCCCTTTAAACTTACATTTACCTGAAGAGTCACCACCACCATCACTTTCTTCTTCTTCTTTTTTTTTCTTTTCTCTCTCTCACTCTCATCACATCAGATTATACTCGCGTATCGTAAAAAAAAAAAGTCGTGAGACGAAGAAAAATTCTACCCTAATGAATATTTAACGAGAACAAAACCCCCCTTCCTCCCATTTCACTCTTTAGACAAGAGTCGTGTCACCTCTCAAGAAATTGACTGTAAAAAGCTTATCCAAAATCGTAAATGATTTTCCCTTTGCAATATCTCTTCTTTTGCGATTATTTGATTACGCATAAGAAGAAGTTTATTAGAAAAAAAAATTTTTTTTTTTTTTTTTACTTCATTCCAAAACTATTTAATAAAGCAGTGTGTTGAAAAATTTTAAGAGAAATTGATATCTCTTTTTCTTGAATTGAAATATTGGAAAATCTTTATTGTAAAAAAAAAATTATGTGAATTAGAGTACTATCAAAGATTTAGTGTTAAATTTATTCCCTCTTTGTAAAATTATTATTATTATTTTTATTTTTTTTTATTTATAATAATAATTATTATTGTTATTATTATTATTAATAATATATTATTACTACTATTATTATTATTATGATTATAATTTAATCACATCAAAATTATTTTAGAAGACGTCAAGCGTAAATGTCAGTTTATATTTCATAAATCATATTCGAATATGAACATATATATATATATACATATAGATGATTCGAGTAAAATGGCTTAATTACTGAATAGGATTGTATTAAATTTAATCCATTTCACCTATTTTCTCCGCAGTTTATGTATGTGTGAAAATTTAGTTTTCAAATAGGAATATTTACGCACTATAACCAATTGATAAATGGGAGCCAATAAATCATATAATAAAATTTTTTTTAAACCGATACGAGAAAATAATTAAGCAAATAATAATTTGATAAAAATTATAACATATATATTATTTAATAATTTTTTTATACTTCAATTTTTGTGAGAAATCTCCATTAATGAAATTTTTCATGGTAAAAGAGACTTTATAATTAGCTGCAAACAAATTTTTAGGTTATGTTTGTGTTTTTTAGAATGATACTAGAATGATTAATTCTTCATACACTCCGGAAAATATTTCTTTAAATCCAAAAGAAGTATTTCTTTGATATTGGGTTAAAGAAATGTTTTTTTTTAATTTAAAGAAAATTTATTTGAAAAAAAATTTGTTTATTTTAAATAAAACTTTCTTTGAAATTGAAAAAATATTTCTGTAAATACAAATTTTTTAAAAATAAATTTTCTTTAAATTAAAGAAGACTTTTCTTTTACCGTGTATAGGTATTAAAATATTTCTTTGATTCAAAGAAACATTTTTCTAAAGGTACAAATAACCAATGATTTTTAAGTTTTCATTAGATAAAAAATATTCAATAAAAACTAATATTTATTTTATATATAAATGTTTAATCAACGTAAAACTATTACTAAACATAACCTAAAATTTTGTATTTGCAGCTAAGATTCAGTCAGTTTTGACTAAAAATTATAGTCAAAACGGTTATTAATTCATTTAATAAACGAATTGGCGCAGTTGAATTAGTCAAAAGTGACTAATTCAGATTTAGAGAGTACGAGTGGTAAAATTTATTGTGAATGTTTTACAGCAATGGGATTTTAGGAAGTAAAACAGAAACTCACATTGGAGAGAGAGAGCGAGAGGATTAACGGAATCTAATTTAATTTACTATAGGGATCCTTGCAGATGCAAGTACACTTTGATCAACATATATATATATAGAATCAGGGTTGTCCTCTTTGTTTTCTAGTTTTCTAAGTGGAACCCCCATTTGGCTAACCGACACCATCTATTCCCTGATAAAGGGGATCACCATGCGGGTTCATTTCCCCGCCAAGTCTCTCCTCGTGGGAACCCACAATATCCTCCTTATATCCACGTATTTCAATCGACTTTTTAACTTTTTTAGGTTAGAATTCCATTTTAACCTCTGATATATCAACGTTATTCACTACAAAAAAAAAATCATTTACAATTTCATTTTAACTTTCACTTCCACTTTGATTTTCATTTTCACTTTTATTTTTTATTTTTACTTTAATTTCAAATTTCATTTTTCACTTTTAATTTGACCAAAAATTTTCACTGAAACTGAAAAGTAAAAGTGAAATTGAAATATGAAAGATTAAAAAAAAAATGAAAATCTATCTAAAAGTCAAAGTAAAAATGAAAGTAAAAATTTTGAAAAAAAAGTTACTTTTTAGAGTTAATTTCAATTTTTTAGATACTTCCGTTGTAGTTACGTTATTTTTTTTTTTTTTACTAAATATTTCAAATGCTAGAGAAAAATCAAACAAATTTCATATATATAATATTATTTTTTATCTGTTAGTATAACAAAGAAAAACATATTTTAAATTGCACACCGAAAAAAAAATATTCTTGTATTCAGAGGAAAATTTCTCTTACAGAATCCTCTTGAATTTTATTCTTAAAACAAGAGTATTACTCTTTAAATGAGAATATTTTCCTCTAATTTCAAGAGGATCGAAACAAAAGGACTATTCTAGAGCATTCCTCTTATATTCAGTATAATCTTTTTTGGAATAAAAATAATACTCTTAGAATTTAGAATAATCTTCTCTTAAATTAAGAGGAATAATTTTACATAGAGGACAATCCTCTTAAACCTAGAGGACATTCTTTTGCAGCATATACTAGAGGAATATATGCATTGAAATAAGAGGAATCCTATTGAAACAAGAGGATTTTTTTCGGTGTATTTGGCTTCTAATGGCCTTAAATTTAGAAAAATTCTAACTTCCATAATTTTCCATAAAAAATTTTAAAAATACGTATTTTCTTGTTTTTCATAAAAGAAAAATTTTTTCCTTAAAAAAAAATGTTTTTTGGATGAAAATGCCACATGGAATGCCCCTTGTATACATATATATCAGTGTGGTGCGTAACTATATAAACGCGGTATATGATGTTTATTTACACGACCGACATAATCATGTATCTAAATACACGATTGCACACTTATAAAGGTACATATATATATACCTATATATGTATATATATATATTTCTATCAGACACGCTATTAAATTGCAATCCCCTGCAGTCTCAGAGTCTCACGTACAATGAGCCTTAAGCTCAATTTTACTCGGGCTCAAAGCAAACATCGTTCATCTTTTAAAAAGACGAAAAATATCACAGTAAACTTGGTTGTATCTTTTTCTATTGCAACGTTTTGATGCACATAAGTTATATCAAAAAGAGATCGTTTTGTGTATCATTTTTAGAAATGATACACGAAACGGTCTCATTTTTTGATGCAAAAAATTTAATCAATTTATATCAATCATGGCCGAATTGAATCGACTCAAAATTAAACGAATTTTTGTCAGATATTTTGGTAATAGTACAATTGCGGAGACCATTTCACTATTTAATTTGAAAATGAAAATAACAGAAAATCAAAGACAATGTGCAATTCGATAATTAAAAAGTGACAGCTTATAAACATAACCTAAAATGCATGAGAAAAAATTTGTCGATAAAATCAATATAGCCGAGCTTTTTAGAAGGTAGATGGCAGTTTTGCTTTTTATAAAAACGATTCAGAAAAAATTTAAAGGAAGAAAATAGATGAGTGCTGCCATCTACCTTCTAAAAAGCTCGGCTATATTGATTTTATCGACAAATTTTTTCTCATGCATTTTAGGTTATGTTTATAAGCTGTCACTTTTTAATTATCGAATTGCACATTGTCTTTGATTTTCTGTTATATTCATTTTCAAATTAAATAGTGAAATGGTCTCCGCAATTGTACTATTACCAAAATATCTGAAAAAAATTCGTTTAATTTTGAGTCGATTCAATTCGGCCATGATTGATTTAAATTGATTACATCTTTTGCATCAAAAAATGAGACCGTTTCGTGTATCATTTCTAAAAATGATACACAAAACGATCTCTTTTTGATATAACTTATGTGCATCAAAACGTTGCAAAGATTTGATGCAATTTTTGGTCTCAATTTGATACTTTTAGGAAAACTGTGATATATATATACTTTTTTCTTCTCTTCTTTTTTTTTGCGAGACAGAGAGAGAAAAGTTTTCACGAGAAATAGCAGTAACCGCACTCACAGTCGACAAGGTAAAAATCTATATAGGACAGTAAAATATTGACTTTCACCTATTATATCGAGAAACGAAAAATCATCATCTAAACTTTCATAACATATTTGTACAATAAATTATGCTATTAATAAACGTTAAATCTCTATAGGAAAAAATAATAACTGTTTTTTTTTTCAAATTATATATTTAAATCAATAATTAATCTTTCATTTTTTTTAAATTAAATCAAATTTTTTTTTAATATTTGAATTATAATCTTTTGAAAATGCTTTTAAAACTCTTTTTTTATCTTTATAATTTTTTTTTCAAAACATTAAGAAAATGTTTCACTTAAACCAGAAACATAACCTCAAAATTGGCAATTAATTGTTATTCCCATCATTTGGTTTTTTAGACCAAACTATTTTATTGTATTCACCAAATTATTTTGTTGTTATAACCAAATTTTACTTCACTGAGAAAAAAAAAATTTAGTGTTTGCAACAAAATTGTTTGGTTAGGCAATTTTGGTTCTTTTAACCAAATTTTGGTTGGCTGAAACAAAGTCCTAGAGTTATCTCAACCAAACATTTGGTTAGGTCAACAAAATTATTTGGTTGAAAATTTTTAAATTCCAACCAAAATTTGGTTACGACAACAAATTAATTTGGTTAACACAACAAAATAGTTTGGTCTAAAAAACCAAATGATCGTTTGTTGTCCTAACCAAAATTTGGTTACGACAAAAAAAATTTGGTTGAGCTAACCAAACATTTTTGTTATGCCAACAAAAAACACTCAACCAAATTTTTTGTTTGCTTAAATACCAACAAAATTTTTTTGTTGGCCCAACCAAATTTTGGTTGCTCTGACTAAACATTTTTCTCAGTGTTGGAATTTAATAATGTTCAACCAAATAATTTTGTTGGCCTAACCAAATGTTTGGTTGAAATAACTCTACCACTTTGTTTCATATCCAACCAAAATTTGGTTAAAAGAACAAAAATTATTATCTAATCAAACAATTTTCTTTGCAAACACAAAATCTTTTTTTTTCCGGTCTATATATAAAATAAAAAAATAGAAATAATAAACAAGTGGTAAGAGATTAATTTTGTGAAAATTTAATTTTTAAAATAAATTATGCACGAGCTGAAAATGTATATAGATGAAGGTTGATGTGTAACGAATAATATACGGAGTGCTTAGGTGAACTGCGTTCGGAGCGTAACTGAAGGATCGTGCTCCGTGAAATTAAAATCAACCACCCTTAACGTTGCAATCTCTATTCTGCAAAAACTTTTTCGCCGCTTTTTTCTAAAGAAAAAACGCTTGACATCGAGCAAAGCGAATTCTCGACTATAAAACTTTTTCCTTTTTATAAGCATTGTTGGTTTCATACAAAAAAAAATATATATATATTTATTACAAGTACAACTTCATATAAAATATATTTTTCTCAATTTTTTTTTTCTATACTATTTGACAGAATAAACAAAATTCAATTTATAAATTATATATAAAAAAGTTGACTCAAGATTCTTTACTGAAAAGAAGAAGAAATAAATATCCGCTTTCCAAAAATTTCTTTCCAGAACATTGCAAATCAATCTGTTTTTGATTCCGAAATTTAATTTGAATTCTAAAATTCCACTTCTAATTAATCTGAATCTAAATTTTAATCTTTTAAAATTTCATTCCAAATCAATTCGTTTCCAAGTGAATCGAATTGATTTCAAAATGAAATTTATCTTTTCTGCCTCAATTTTTAAAAATTAAGACAAATCTCATAGAAAACTTTAATTCCCAAATCAATTGAAAGATGAGAATCTTAAAATCGGATATAAAAAAGAAAAGTGAGAAAAATGGTGAACGATATACAAGGAAAGACAGCTAGAGAGAGAGAGGGAGGGAGAGAGAGAGAGAGACAGGGAGAATATGAGAAGGAGGTCGTGGGAGTGATAGATAGGGTGGCGTCCAACCGTGTCTAAATAATTAGCTGTCTCTGTTTCGAGCCCGCACCGTTTGTAGTGGGCATCGTATATAGATAATGCAAGTCACGTGTTCGCTGACTGCGTCGTGGTTGTTCAGTTCAAATCGTTCACAAACTACCCTAATCTTTTATACCAACCATTTATCTCTCAATACAAACTGCGCTCTACTCTTATAAATCGTTTATATTTGTCACCAAACGCAAAAAAAGAAAAAATTTATATCACTTCAAAAATCACAAAAACATAACCTAAAAAAATTTTTTTTTAACATAAGGTCCCTTCTCTCTTGGACGGTCGCGAGAAATAGGACCTTATGGTAAAAAAAAACTGAAAAAGGAGTGAATGTGGAGTTAAAAACAACTGAAAAGTGGAGTGAAAGTGAAGTCAAGTTACAGAACAGCACCCCAGACTTATTTTATACATAAAAAACTAGAAAGTGGTCCACTCATGAGGATGATCCACTCATGACTACATTCCCCTATTTATTTAATTAAAATTCAAGTTGGTTTCAAAAAAAGAAGAGAGAGAGAGAGAAGGGCACGTCTCGAGCAATTAGTCTGATTTATCGATGAAAATAATTTTCCACGTTTCAAGCGGACAAGATTTCTTCCGGGAGGAGTTTTCTTGCTAGTTGAAGCTCTCTCCTTCTCTCTCTGCTTTTGCAAAGTATAAGGAAAGAGAGAGGAGAGGTACGTGCCTAACCTGCGGTATTAAAGCACTTCGCAAAGTTTTCGCTTTCTGAATTTTCATCTTGGCGAGCCCGCCGTTACCGCTATGCCGTGCCATGCCATGGAAAATGCTTTCTCAAGTAGAAACGTAATTCGTTGCTTAAAAGGAGAAAAGAGATTCCGTCGGTGAAAATACCAAACTCTCATGCACCGCAGGAGATGAATTCCATGAATTACGAATACTCCTTTTCTAATTCATCCCTTATTTTGTCTTTCATTCATCTCAGATTCACCACACTGACGTTTCACGAATTAGCATGAGGAGCTCAGGGAAATTACTACGGAATAATGTATACTTCAACGGAATTAAAATTATTCCCAACTTCCCACCCCCCCCCTCTTTCCTCGTACTGCGAAATAATAATTTCTATTTTCAAATATATCATCTCTCTTCTCTTATTCTCAAGAAAAGTGGAAAGAAATATTTAAAAAGAAGTTTCAAATTACAATTTTTTTTATATTTTGAAAAAAAAAAATTAGGAGATTTAATTTTTTTGGTATGTTGACCTTTCTTGGTTTATAAGAGAGAGAGAGAAAGAAAAGAAATGTATATTTTATCTGCACGTCTATTTTTTCCCATATATATATAAACAGAGAGAAACAAGTGAGGGAGAAAAAGAATGCACACACCAAAGACTGTTGCAATATTCAAGGTGCACACAACAATATCCTTGTAGTTTTCTCAGACAGTAGTAGAAGCCATTCTTTCTGTCCCCATCCGTGAATCCTATTACCGCGTTTCTTAGCCCTTTTTTTGAAATCATCCCTTATCTCTTTCTCTCTTTCTCGTGTTGGATATTATCCTCTACAACGAAAATGTACCGTTGTCTTCTCGTCTCGCTCACAAATATAAATATATATAGTATATTCCAATGTTCTTTAGAGATAAATTTTTAAAAAGTAAATATTACCTTAAAAATGAATATCACAATGTTTTTCTTTAGAGAGAAAAAAAAAGCTGACTCCAGTGATTCATGCAAAAATATCAAAAAAAAAGAATAAATAAAACAAAAAATTTTAGAATTAAAAAATTGTAGATAAAATATTTTTTACAGCGAGTAAAATATAAAATTTTTTTTTTATGTAAAGATTAAAGAAACGTGAATATTTACAAAAATTTAAAAAATATATTTACATTTTGAAATGAAAAATCAAATTTTCAAATAAAATTAAAGCGTTAAAATAACAGAGTGGAAAGTGAATTACTATAACCACCCTCCCCCGCTTCAAAAAAAAAAAAAAAAAAAACGTAATTTCTCATGCAAACGAAATGGGCGTATTTAGTTTGCCAATGAAGGCCAAAGTACATGCGACAGAGAACACAATATTGTGGATCAATAAACCTCAATAAAGTCAATTTCTGTCGCGAAGCATCTGAATACGAAAATTTTGTATTCTGTTGGCTAGGCAGCCGACCGGGGCAGGGTTCGTGCACCGAATACAGATTAAGTATATACATATTTTATAGTACGCGTGAGCCTATGTACATGAGACACATTCGAGAGAGCGAGAGAGAGAGAGAGAGAGAGAGAGAGAGAGAGAGAGAGAGAGAGAGACCATACACAAAGGAATGAAAAAAAAAATGAATAAAGAAGGGTGAGAAATGGCAACAGAAAGAAAAAGATACACTATATATATACAAATAAAAAGTGCGCATGGGGGGAAGTATTCAGAGTGAGTATATAGAGTGAGAGTATCTAAAGGTGTCATATGTAGACATAACATTTCAGCGATGAAATTTTCTTCCAATACTCACGTCAAATTCAATCGAATGAAAAACCATATTTATTTCAAACCGCACATATCAAAAATGGTAAACGATACAACACAAGGATCAAAAATAATATCAAGAAAAAACCGCTGAAACATATTGTTGAATTTTGTATTCAAATTTTTTAAGTGGTAAAAACTGACTTCTTTGGAAGCTACATATAGGATATTTTAAAGCTACCTAGAAACTACTTTATTCCAGAGGTAAAAACTTCTATTACACTAACTTAATATTAGTTTAAACCTACTTTGACTCTATTTTGAACCTACTTTGCCCTACCTTGAACCTACTTTGACCGAAAAGTAAAACCTACTGTTACCCCTGCTTGATTCTACTTTGACTCTATATTAAACCTACTTTGACCTACCTAAAACCTACTTTGACCAAAACGTAATACTTACTATTACAATACCTTGAATCTACATTGACTCTTTATTAAACCTACTTTACCCTACTTTGAACCTATTTTGCTCTACCTTGAATCTACTTTTACCAAAAAAAACCTACTTACCCTACATTGATTGTACTTTGCTCCTACTTTGATACTCAAAAAATATAGGATCACCCTTCCTTGACTCTACATTAAACCCACTTTACCCTACTTTGGACTTACCTGGAATCTACTTTGAACTACTATTAGCCTACCTTGATCCCACTTTTAACCAACTTTGTCTCTATATTAAACCTACTTTGCCCTACCTTTAACCTACTTTGACCCAAAAATAAGACCTACAATTACCCTACATTGATCGTACTTTGCCATACTTTAAACCTACTTTAACCCTAGAAAAATATTCTATTACCCTTCCTTGACCCCACATTAAATCTACTTTGCCCTACCTAAAACCTACTTTGCCCAAAAAATAAAAACTACTATTACCCTACCTTGTTTCTACTTTGACTCTTTATTAAACCTACTTTATCCTATTTTGAACCTTCTTTGGCCTACCTGGAGCCTACTTTGACCCAAAAGTAAAACCTACAATTACCCTACATTAATCGTACTTTGCTCTACTTTGAACTTACTTTGCCGTACTTTGAACCTACTTTGACCCTCAAAAATATACTTTTACCCTTCCTTGACCCTACATAAAAACATACTTTGCCCTTCTTTGAACCTACTTTGACCTAATATTACTCTGCCTTGATCCTACCCTCAATATACTTTGACTCCATAGTAAACCTACTTTGAAACAAAAATATAATCTTTTGTTACCTTACCTTGACCCTACAATAATCCTTCAAAAATTTTGTACTAAATCTACTTTGCCCTACTTTTAACCTACTTTGACCCAAAAATAAGACCTACAATTACCCGCATTGATCGTACCTTGCCATACTTTAAACCTACTTTGACCCTCAAAAAATATACTATTACCCTTCCTTGACCCCACATTAAATCTACTTTGCTTAACCTAAAAACTACTTTGCCCAAAAAATAAAAACTACTATTACCCTACCTTGTTTCTACTTTGACTCTTTATTAAACCTACTTTATCCTACTTTGAACCTACTTTGCCCTACCTTGAGCCTTCTTTGACCCAAAAGTAAAACCTACAATTACCCTACATTAATCGTACTTTGCTCTACTTTGAACTTACTTTGCCGTACTTTGAACCTACTTTGACCCTCAAAAATATACTTTTACCCTTCCTTGACCCTACATAAAAACATACTTTGCCCTTCTTTGAACCTACTTTGACCTAATATTACTCTGCCTTGATCCTACCCTCAATATACTTTGACTCCATAGTAAACCTACTTTGAAACAAAAATATAATCTTTTGTTACCTTACCTTGACCCTACAATAATCCTTCAAAAATTTTGTACTAAATCTACTTTGCCCTACTTTTAACCTACTTTGACCCAAAAATAAGACCTACAATTACCCGCATTGATCGTACCTTGCCATACTTTAAACCTACTTTGACCCTCAAAAAATATACTATTACCCTTCCTTGACCCCACATTAAATCTACTTTGCTTAACCTAAAAACTACTTTGCCCAAAAAATAAAAACTACTATTACCCTACCTTGTTTCTACTTTGACTCTTTATTAAACCTACTTTATCCTACTTTGAACCTACTTTGCCCTACCTTGAGCCTTCTTTGACCCAAAAGTAAAACCTACAATTACCCTACATTAATCGTACTTTGCTCTACTTTGAACTTACTTTGCCGTACTTTGAACCTACTTTGACCCTCAAAAATATACTTTTACCCTTCCTTGACCCTACATAAAAACATACTTTGCCCTTCTTTGAACCTACTTTGACCTAATATTACTCTGCCTTGATCCTACCCTCAATATACTTTGACTCCATAGTAAACCTACTTTGAAACAAAAATATAATCTTTTGTTACCTTACCTTGACCCTACAATAATCCTTCAAAAATTTTGTACTAAATCTACTTTGCCCTACTTTTAACCTACTTTGACCCAAAAATAAGACCTACAATTACCCGCATTGATCGTACCTTGCCATACTTTAAACCTACTTTGACCCTCAAAAAATATACTATTACCCTTCCTTGACCCCACATTAAATCTACTTTGCTTAACCTAAAAACTACTTTGCCCAAAAAATAAAAACTACTATTACCCTACCTTGTTTCTACTTTGACTCTTTATTAAACCTACTTTATCCTACTTTGAACCTACTTTGCCCTACCTTGAGCCTTCTTTGACCCAAAAGTAAAACCTACAATTACCCTACATTAATCGTACTTTGCCCTACTTTTATCCTACTATTACCCTCCTTGACTCTACATTAAACTTACTTTGAACCTACTTTGCCCTTCTTTGAGCCTACTTTGACCCTCAAAAAATATACTATTACCCTTCCTTTACTTCACATCAAATCTACTTTGCCCTACATAAAACCTACTTTGCCCAAAAAATAAAAACTACTATTACTCTACCTTGATTCTACTTTGACTCTTTATTAAACCTACTTTGCCCTACCTGGAGCCTACTTTGACCCAAAAGTAAAACCTACAATTAACCTACATTGATCGTACTTTACCCTACTTTTATCCTACTATTACCCTTCCTTGACTCTACATTAAACTTACTTTAAACCTACTTTGCCCTTCTTTGAGCCTACTTTGACCCTCAAAAAATATACTATTACCCTTCCTTGACTCCACATTAAATCTACTTTGCCCTACATAAAACCTACTTTGCCCAAAAAATAAAAACTACTATAACTCTACCTTGATTTTACTTTGACTCTTTATTAAACCTACTTTATCCTACTTTGAACCTTCTTTGCCCTACCTGGAGCCTACTTTGACCCATAAGTAAAACCTACAATTAACCTACATTAATCGTACTTTGCCCTACTTTTATCCTACTATTACCCTTTCTTGACCCTACATTAATCCTACTTTGCTCTACTTTGAACCTACTTTTCCGTACTTTGAACCTACTTTGACCCTCAAAAAATATACTTTTACCCTTTCCTGACCCTACATAAAAACCTACTTTGCCCTTCTTTGAACCTACTTTGACCTACTATTACCCTGCCTTGATCCTACCCTCAATCTACTTTGACTCCATACTAAACCTACTTTGCCCTACCTAGAACCTACTTTGAAACAAAAATATAATCTTCTGTTACCTTACCTTGACCCTACAATAAACCTTCAAAAATTTTGTATTAAATCTATACTTTGCCCTACCTTTAACCTACTTTAGCTCTACTTTAACCTTTAAATATACCTACTTTAACCTTCAGTTTAACCTACTTGTGAAAATTGAAACTTGGAATCAGAGAAAAGCAAAGTGAAAAAAAGAATCGATGTCACTAAAAGTCGAAGTGAAAATGTGATTGAAAATTGGAATCAGTGGAAATGAAAGTAAAAATATTAGTGAAAATTAGAATCAGTGAAAGTGGAAATCAAATTACATAATCGACACCCTCTTGCCAAATATAAAAAACAAAAATAACAAATCAGTAATAAAAAAAAAAATTGAAAAATCCTTATAAAAATGTTCACATACATCCTGCATGAGTAAGCGAAAATATAAACATATAAATATCCTTTCTAGAAAGTCTTCATTCAAATACACAAACACATATATATGAAATTTCTCGAATTTTTAGAGTAAAACTTTTACAGCATTATTTTGTAAACATAGAAAATCACCAAGTCGAGAGAGAATTTGGAGTCTATATTATAGTTTTCTTTTTTTTTATGGATTCCATACGAACCTTTTTGCGTGCGTATATATATATATATATATATATATATATATATATATATAAATATATGCACGTATGTTTATATATTTTAAAAGCAGAAAAGTTGAAAAATATATTTCAAAGAATATTTTCTGCATGAAGGAAAGCTTGACTTTATGTTACACATTGCTCAAGTTTTCAAAGTAAAAGGCTCTTAAGGGTGTGAAGGCAAACAATGGGAGGTTTCAGCACATGTGTAATCCGGGTTGAGAGCCTTCTCACACGTTTAATTCAGAAACAGAGAGAAAGAGAGAGAGAGAGAGAAAGAGAGAGAGAGAGAGAGAGAGAGAGAGAGAGAGAGAGAGAGAGAGAGAGACTGGACGTGGGGGCAATTTCGCAAACATAAAACCAGGCAGGCATAAAAAAGCAACGACTTAACATCTCGATGTGAAAGTATACTTGGAAGCAATTTTCTAGAGCCAACAGAATAAAATTTGTCGCAATCATAAAAAATTACTTTACACAAAAAACTCTGGACTCGGATTATATATATATAGTGTTCGAAATTTATTATTTATTTGAATTACATTACAAAATTCACCATATATCTTTTTCTCTCTTAATAAAATATAAAAATAAATGTTTAATATATTTTTTTTTTTTTGAATTATATATATCTCTCTCAATACAAAAACAAATTTTTAATTATATTTCTTTGAATAGTGATTTTTGGAATAATATTTCATTAATAACTACTATTTAATTTTTAATTAGAACTTTTTATATTTAAAATTCTGTTAATTTTTGGAAATATTTAAAAATAAAAATGAAAACACATTAAACCATTTTGAATTACAAAATACAAGTTATCAAGTACAAGCGTTATCAAAAGTAGAATTATTCATATAATTTCCCAATGGTATTGAGATAAAATATTTTGATAAACCAACAAGACGTGTTTTCACTGTGCAAACGTGCATCAACATTCTATATGAGAATAATTAGTTGACACAATCGATTAAATAGTTAAATATTTTTCTCTCTGTTCTCACCGTTACGCACCTGGGTTATTGCGCACAAATGTATATATGTACATCTTTAGTTGTATATATATATATACACTTCTGTTATTATTCAATTCACGAAAGTAATATACACGTGCGCAATGATGTAAAATAATTTTCAAGTCAATAACTCACCCAAAATTCGTGGTATAATATTTTTAAAGTTCATTCAATCAGCACTCACCTGTAACAGAAAGGAAAAAAAATTTTTTAATACAAAAATCAAATTATTTTGAAATAAAAAAAAAATTAAATTTTCAAAAAAAAGTACATTTTTTAAAAATATTTTAAATGTTTGAAATATTTACAGTTCATACACAATAATGGTGACAAATGTAATATAAATAATAAATAAACAAATTAGCATTTATCAGAATTTAAATTTTTACGTAACTTAACATCAATTCGTTTCATTTTAAAGTTTAATTTTAATCCTAAAATTGAATTTCGAATCAATCCATTTTATTTCGAAGCTTAATTTTAATCTTTTAAAATTCTGAAAATTGATTCCAAATCAATAGGATCAATTGGGAATTAAATTTTAGAATTCAAAAGTGTTTGAAAAAATACTTATTAAAAAATTCATTGAAATTTTAATTCAAATCATTCGTCAGTGCTAACAACGATGTAATCTAATTTTAGATATATATAATGTGTAGAGAACCCAAAAGCTGGGTTGAAATGTATATATAAAATCTAAAACCACTAACTTCCTATATAAGATAATAATGGCCATAGCCGTCTGTGTTTAGGAACAGGGAATGATCAGCCAGTGATCATTTCCCCCTTATCTGCACTAGAAGACAAACATCAACTTCCGTGTTCCGGGCATTCAAACAAAACTTATACAGGATTACAGATTATTGTGGAAGAGGAAAAGGAAGAAGATTAGGATGAGGAAAATAAAGCCGGATTGTTGAGTCTTAGCAATTGCAAAAACCGTTTTTCATCAAGATTTTAACTTACAAAACAGTTTGCTAATTGTGAGTGAGAAAATTTTTTTTAATCTACTCTGTTAACTCTATTCAGAGTTTTAAAAAACATTTTATTTTCCTCTGGAAAAAATTTAATTACTATTTTTTTAGATAGTTTTTATCTACTTTTAGTGAATATATATTCTAATTATAGATTCCTGTTATCGATATTTACCGACACTTTAGTACAAGCTAAAAAACTACTCTTTTAAATCTGAAATAGCGAAAATATACCACTGAAGATTCCTGTTACCGACATTTACCGACACTTTAGTACAGACCATCAAAAGTATACCACTAATTCCACTTAGCGTATTAACGCTGTAAATTAGTTAAATTTTACCCCTAAACTATCCAAATTTCACTAATTTTTTATCGCATAAACGCTAATCCGAATCAATGGTCTACTTAACGGTGTGCAATCAGTAAAATTTCGCTAATTCAGATTATCGTTCCTTCCATTGCTAATCGAACAAAATTTCATTTTTATTTCAAGGTTACTTCCACTGTGGTTCAAGTCTAAACTAAAAATTGCCGGTAAATGTCGATAACAGGAATCTTTAATTATATAACTAATCTAATCTAATGTGTTCAGAGCTTCAAGCACAGATAAACCAATTCCAAATCCACATTGTAAAAAGAGCCCAAGCACTTTCTTATGGAAAATGAACTCTTACTCGAATAAAAATAAACCAAAATCACCAAAAAAAATACGAAATTCCTTAAATACAAAATCAAAAAGAAGTACTAGAGAAACGAAGAGAAAATCTAGAAGGAAAAAAACTATATATATATAAAGATCGAAATCGATATAGGTGTACTTTTCTTTTGTGATGAAGAAGCTTGACTTGTTTGAATGGAGTCACTCTATCGAGAGATGCTGGTTGAACGATAAGCGACCATTTCTAAAGCCGAAAGTAGAATTCATTCAAGCCATTTGGCTATCTCAGACATTAGGTGGGAGTGAGACAGAAAGAGTGAGTGAGAGAGAGAGATTACCACCATAATCTGAAAGAGAGAGGAGAAATGTCTATATAGATGAGAGAACGACATACAAATAGACAGATAGGCACAACGATGAAATTCCAAATGACCCTCAAAATTACCACAACTCTATACCCTCATTTTGCAATCAAGACGAAACACACTGGTATAACAATATGTTTCCAAATTTATCTTCAACGACAATCATAAGAGAGAGATTTTCGCCTATCTATTGAGGCATTTAGACTCAATTATACACCAAATACACCAATAAACATATCTCCAAATACACCAATAAAAAGCTACATAAATTTTGAAGATTTTCAAAAAAGGAAACAAACCTTTTACAACCTTTTTCTCACCTCTTAATCAAAAATTCCATATTATGTAGAATTTATCATTCAAATTTTCCGTTTGACATTAGAAAGCGAGTCACGTGATATACTCTCGGTAGAAGCGACCAATTATTTTCTCGAAAGGAGAAGGAGGATAGACGAAGAAATCATTCGGAATGGAAAAGCAAAAAAAAAAAAAAATAATAATAAAGATGGACGGACACAAAGGCAGTCGGAGATAGAAGATAGTGACATCTCGATAAATACGAATGGTCCCTATTGGCCAACTAACCGATGCTGTTGAGCGACTCTTCGGGAATTGAATCTCAAGGGCAGCCGAAGATGAAAGACGATTCGAATCGATGGGGGAAGAGAGAGAGAGAGAGAGAAAGTAAACGAACAACACACTCTTCTCCAAATCGACGAATAAAATCAACAATGCAATTTCACCGCAAGACAATTTCAGGCCACACAAGAAGAGAGAGAGAGAGACAACCGTTTTTCGTCACATCATTTTTCATTCGTTTTTATCTCAAAAATAGTTTGCAGATTCTGTGTAAGGAAAACTTTTTTTTCTACTATTAACTCTAAGGAGGGTTTTAAGAACACGTTAATTCTACTTGGGAAAAAATTTAATTGTTATTTATCAATTTTCTTTAGTTTTAATGAAAATATGCTCTAATTCTAGATTCCTGTTACCGACATTTACCGACACTTTGTAGTGCATGCTAAAACCGCTTTAAAACTTAAATAGCGGTAAAAAAAAACAAACGAAGATTCCTGTTACCGACATTTACCAACACTATCAGATTCAGAGTTGTTTTAGCCTGTATTACAGTGTCGGTAAATGTCGTTAACAAGAATCTTAGTGGTTTATTTATCGTAATTTCAGATTTAGACTAGTTTTACTAAAAATAGCAGTAAGTACACTACCGAAGATTCCTGTTACCGACATTTACCGACACTTTAGTAGAGACTAAAACCTCTCTAAATCTTAAATAGCGATAAGTATACTACTAAGATTCCAGTTACCGACATTTATCGACACTTTTTACTTTTAGTAAAACAACTTTAAATCGGAAACAGGAAAAGTATACTACTATAATTCCTGTTACCGACACTTTTTAGTACAGATTAAAATAATTATAAATTAAAAATAGCGGTAAATAAACCACTGTTACCAACATTTATCGACACTTAGTAAAGGAGAAAACCACTCCGTAAATTTTAAATAGCGATTAGAATACCATCGTAGATTCCTGTTACCGACATTTACCGACACTTTAGTACAAACTGAAAGAACGTCGGTAAATGTCGGTAACAGGAATCTTGAATTAAAACACTTTCTGTATATCAAAATTCCCGTTTCCAATTATAAAACAAAATACTTTAAGGAAACAGAGATACACAATACATTATTAGAAAAAAGAAAAAACCAATAGTAAATTTTCAAAGAGAAAACTGAGAATATAATCAATAACAAGAGTTAATCAAAAATATTCTCGCTATTTAATATTTCAATAAGTTCCATCGAGTAGAAATTATGTGCAAGGCACACGCGGGAAATGAAGAAAAAAAAATAATAAAAAAGCGTTTATCATTCTATCGTTGACGAAGAGGGAATATTAAGAGGACCACTATATTTTTTTTCTCTCTCTCTCTCTCATGAATAAGTAAAATTCAATTTTGCCTTGTGTTTTCCATTTTTCTTTTTCTCTCTCTCTCTCCCTCCGAAATGGAACTCAGTTTTCAATCTCTTGGCTCGTGTCGTCTCGGACAAAGTCGGACTCTTGTGTTCTCCGCGCGCCATATTCGCGCTCTCCTTTTTTCTCTCTCTCTCTCTCTCTTTCTCTATCAATTTATTTTTCTCTCTCGCAGAGCAGTGAACCGCGTAACGAGCAACGTAAATCAAATCGGTTGGCATTGTGGCTTTGCTTCTGCCTCGCCTCTGACGAACACAGAACGAAGGGAGTTATATTCTACTCGACATTTCCTATACACAAGACCCTTTCCTTTTCTTACTACTAAAAGCACCTTATTTCTCTCGCGCGCGCGATACACACACCGCACCGCATCGCGCGCGTCCAGCACTTTCCTGTTGCTGATGCTGTTGCGTGGGACGAGAACGACGACGTCTGCCCTCACTTCGTGAGATGCAATAATAAAAGAAAATACGACGATCGTAAATAACAATGAGGCGGCATCCATAACGGGAGGAAAATGGGATCGATAAGGAGCTATCAAGTACCTTTTTTTTTTCTTTCAATTTTATGATTAGTTTTATATTCCTAAATAGTCAAGTTATTGAATTATAAACAACTACTATATTAGAATCACTGTTTTGGAAATTTTATTTCGAAACTATAACTCTTCCTATAGTGACGTGCGACTAATGGTATTTTGTATAATATACTGAAAAATAAAATTTATTTGATTCCAAATAATCGGTTACTTAACTATTATTAAATAATTATTTATTTGTGTCAAATAAATATTTCTTTGTATCGAATAAATATTTCTTTGTATCGAATAATTATTTACTTGTATTAAATAATTATTTACTTGTGTCAAATAATTATTTACTTGTATCAAATAATTATTATGTGTGGCAATTAAATGATATTTATTTGAAATACAGAAATTATTGGTTCAAATAAAGTTTATTTAATTGAAATAAAAATTATTTGGGTTCAAGTAAATATTTATTTGATAACAGTCAAGTAACCGATTCAATCAAATAATTTTATTCTCAGTGTAATCAAGGTAGAAATTGAAATGTGGGTCTGGTGGGGTTATAGCCAGATTTCCTTATCTGGCCCTTACTAAAGAAACTGGCTAGTTTCCTACACAAGGCATTAACCAATTTTTCTTTTTAAATTATTTAAATTTAAATTTCTTTTTTTAAATATTAATATTTAATTTGTGGTTTTTGAAGCCACTACAAGTTTTAAATGTAAAGAGGTAAATTATTATTAGTATTACTATTATTATTATTATTAATATTATTATAGAAAATAAATTAACTGAAAAATTTTATAATTTTTTAAAATTAAATATAAATTATTTTTAAGCTAAACATTTTTTACAGAGGGCAGATATTAAAGATTTACAAAAAATAAAATTATTTAGGTATGTATGATTAATTTTAGAAAAATATGTTTTTTATACATTTGAAAAAAGATATTCGACAAAATTATTCAATAAATATTATAATTGTTTTGACCTTATTTTAGTCAGCCTATCTTCATTTCCGAAGCTGCAGTTAAATGGTATCTTCAGCGATGTTGAAAACACAAACACACACGATTTGAAAAAAAAAAATACACAAATATACTTAAAAACCACGTTAAGCAAAAAAAAAAAAAAAAAAAAATTAATAAAAATAGCAGATTTTAGTGAATATTAACAGATCGCGATTTTAAAAATCTTCTGTCGATTCCACAACGAATATACTAACAGAAAATGTAAAAAAAATAAATAAAATTAAAAAAAAAAATTAATAAATTATTATTAAAACAAAATTTTAGAGACCGCACTTTTTTTTGTGTACATATAGAAAAACAAAAAAGGAACAAAAGAAAAAAAATGCAAGCTTATGAAAAATTTAAAGAGAACACGTGCTCAACTCGAAATTATTTAAAAGAGGCGCGACAATAAAATGGGCACGTGCCAACAGGTCGATTATTGAATTGCAACTGATGAGATTAGAAATATTTTAATCCTACTTTCTACCTGCGTCACAATAGTGAACCGCCCTTTCTTTTGTACCTTAATATAAACAAACCACTCTCGACTGCGTATAAGACTTGTCTCTCCACTAACAAAAACAAATTTCAATTTTTCAACAAAGATATTTACTAAAATATAATTTTTTAATTTTTTTTTTTTTTGAATTTTACACTACTAATACTTTTTAATTTTTAAAAAAGTAAACTTTTTTTTTACTTTTATTTTTAAGTTACATTACTGTAATTAAATAAAATTATTATTTTATTTCTCAGCTTTCTGATATAAAGCGGAAAGTAAATAAAAAATAATAATAAAATAAAATAATAATTTTCTTTGTAAAATAATATTTTAAAAAAGTAAATATTAAACGCAAAAGTAAAAGAATAAAAATAAAGAAATTTCTAAAAACGTAATTGAAAAAGAAATAGTTTTTTTTTTAAAAAAGTATAGAGCATAAAATTCCAATTTTCAAACTCGCAAGGGAAGTTATTTTGGCAAGCTCGACAAAAGATATGTATATATACAGTAAGATTATTTGACTATGAATCACCCCCAATATAGTGTTAAAGTTTATGAAGACTTTAGTATATTTTACTTCAGAAATATGCAACCCGGTTTACAGAGAAGTTTGAAAAAAACATTGAACAGGAGTCATTTTTAAATTTGCCGCTTGAAATTGGATGCGCGCGATGATTTAAGTCATCACGTGATAGCAGAAAAGGCAAGTTGGAAACCATTTTGGTTATACGAAATCAAAACATAACCCCAAATAATCATCGTATTTGACATTATTAATAAAAAACAAATAGAAATAAGAAATAAATAGTCATTAAAAGATTATAATAATGATAAAAAAGTTAAAATAAAAATTTAGTGAAAAAGTGTTTGGCAATTTTATCTACATAGTGTGATGTGGAAGAGAAATATTATGTGTCTGATGAAACAATGTTTGTCGGAATTATTTATTGAAAAAAAATTTTTTAATTGAAAAATGGATAAACTCTAAAGAATTTGATTAAAAATTAGTATAAAGTGAACAGTGTCACAAGGTATTCTACAAGAAATTTTGACCTAATTCACAATAAATTATTTATTTATTCGAAAACAACGAAAAAAATACGGTTAGAAACTACACAACTGAAATTATGAATTAATCATTTACTTGCTGATTTGAAAGAATACAATCGGACTCTATTTTATGATAAATAAATAAATAAATAAATAAATAATTCCGACAAACATTGTTTCAGACACATAATATTTCTCTTCCACATCACACTATGTAGATAAAATTGCCAAACACTTTTTCACTAAATTTTTATTTTAACTTTTTTATCATTATTATAATCTTTTAATGACTATTTTTTTTATTTCTATTTGTTTTTTATTAATAATGTCAAATACGATGATTATTTGGGGTTATGTTTTGATTTCGTATAACCAAAATGGTTTCCAACTTGCCTTTTCTGCTATCACGTGATGACTTAAATCATCGCGCGCATCCAATTTCAAGCGGCAAATTTAAAAATGACTCCTGTTCAATGTTTTTTTCAAACTTCTCTGTAAACCGGGTTGCATATTTCTAAAGTAAAATATACTAAAGTCTTCATAAACTTTAACACTATATTGGGGGTGATTCATAGTCAAATAATCTTACTGTATATAACAATGTAGAGAGGAGTTTTAGAATCGATGTGAACACAAACGTCATAATGCGGATAATTAAGTAATATTGTCCATTCTGACGGGAGGGTTGTTTGTGTGAGGGTTCGAATCCCCTAGACCAAACCCTTCTTTGTTTACATTAAAAGGAGCAAACAAGAAAGACGACCTTTTGAGACCCTACTCTCTTTTCAATTCTGTAATTCTACCTTCTAATTGAATATTCCAATTAAAATATCAAAATTTTAATATCGCTGTAACTTTTTAAATCAATCATTATAATTTAATGATTTTAAGCCGATAACAAAAAAATTAAATTAATTTAAAATTAGTTTCAAATTTTCAAACTTTTTCTTACAATGCAAAGTTTTGAATTTTTTTTTTCAATAATATTCTCTAAATTTGAATTAGTAAAAATGTTTACTAATTTGAATTAGTGACTCACTTTTTGCTTCTGAATTAGTTAAATTTTACTAATTATTAGTAACTTTTACTAACATAATATACTAACTAATTTACTAATTTACTAACTAATTTACTAATTTACTAACTAATTTACTAATTTACTAACTAATTTACTAATTTACTAACTTATTATTATTATTATTATTATTATTATTATTATTATTATTATTATTATTATTATTATTATTATTATTATTATTATTATTATTATTATTACTAACTAATTTACTAACTAACAAAATTTAACTAATTATTAGTAACTTTTACTAACAATTAGTAAAATTTAACTAATTCAGATTTAGAGAGTAATGCATAAAACGAAAACTTGATATTTTCCCCACCCCCCCTCTCCAAATATAATTATATCTGCAGGCAAATAAATATTTATTCGAACCAAATATTTGAATTAAGTGAAAACATATACATATATATTATTATGGTCTCAATTTGAGAGCCTCAGAAAACTGCGTGTAATAAAAAATGATAAAATAATTATTATTTAATCATTTTTTTTTTTTTTTGCTCCAAGTGTAGTACGGAAATTGGATTAAAATAATTGATTTAGTTTTATAGGAAAATTTTATACTCGCAAATACTTCGTTTGTTTTAAATAGCTACGAAGTTGCTTAGAATTTGAAACATTCAAAATTGTGGAGCAAATATGGCATAATTAAAAAAAAAAATTGTATCTGCTTGGAATTTATTACTCGAAGGTTTTCAAAGTCGTTGAATTCAAATTTGATTCCAAATTTTCAAAATTTTGGATTCAACAGTTTAAACAAATTTGATTTTAATAAATGTTTCATAATTTATACAGAATTATTGAAAAAAAAATTTATAAATAATAAAAATAACATTATTAATAATAATAACAATAATTCTAATAATAATAATTATTATTATTATTATAATAATAATACGTAATAATAATAATTATTATAATAATAATAACAATAAATTCATTTAATAATGAAATTAAAATAATAATTTTAAATAATTTAAAATTATTATATTTTAATATAAATAATTTAAAATAAATTTTTCTTTTAAACCTTGAAAAACATTAAATAAAACTTATTAAAGCGTAGTAAGCTATTTTTATTTATTAGTATGAATTAATATAGTAACAAAAAGGAATAGTGGTTTGCAAATTAGTTTTAAGTATATGATATAATTTTGAGACGCGTAGTTAAGACCTGAATGGGTAAGGCTAAAAAAGGAAGTGAGAGGGTTGGCGGGCAATGAGACCACAAAGAAAAGAGCAAAGAAGAAAGAGAACCAAAACGATTTCACTCCTGTGTATGTATATGTGTATATCTATAAGTAAAGGCTTAATACATCCAATTCTCATTTGCCCGAGCTCGTGTGAGACTTTTTATACTTATTTTCATACCTCTCACTCTCACACTTTATATATGCGAAACTGTTTTTTTTCTGTCAGGGTGCCACAATAAATATAAAAAAAAAAAAAATTTCATATTACATTTTTGGCTCAAATAAAAAATTTCTCTTAGTATTTCATCAGCTTAAGGAATTAGTTATAAAATTAATTTATTAAATTTTCTAATATTAAATATTAATAAAAAAAATATATTTCTACACTGAAAAAAAATTTATTTGATTCAAATACGGGTGTATTTGGTTATTATCAAATAAATATTTACTTGAATCAAATATTTCTTATTTGAATCAAATAAATGGTATTTGCTTCAAATACTGAAATATTTGATTCAAGTAAATATTTATTTGATAATAACCAAATACACCGGTATTTGAATCAAATAAATTTTTTTTTTCAGTGTATTATTATTATTTTTAAAACAAGTTTAGGAGAGGGAAAATTTTTTTTGAGTTTTTTTTATTAATTATTATTATTATTATTGTTATTACAAATAAAAATTTAATAAAAAATTTACAATAATAATGATAATATTTATCATTATCATTTGTAAATTTTACATTATAAGATTCGCAATTTAAAAAAAGAAAAAATTGGAATAAAAATCATTTAATTATAACGAAACAAAAAGGTTATGTATATATACTGACAGGATTCAGTTATTTGACGAGTGTATCAAACACCGTCAAAGGCTAAAAATTCATTCAAACACACGATTTCACAAAAAAAATATACCATTTCAACTTTTCCAAACACCTCCATCTCTATATATGTATATATATTTTGCGTCACTTTTTTCACAATTATTCTAACAGAGCTGAATATTCACGCGCTTATACTCGCTGTCATTTTTCCTCAACCAATTGAATAAAAAAAAAAAAAAAAAAAAAAAAATTATCCTCATCCAATTAAAAGTTAGAATAACGTTGAAACAAGCGCAATGAACTCCAAACCGAAGGAAATTTAATATATTCTGGAGAGAAAAAAATTTCATACGATTAGGTATATATATGTATATATTACTGTATATACACATATCACACATCGTTTATACTTCATTTGTTATTTAATTGAAAAAAAAAATTAAAAAACAGTTATATTCTGAATTTTTTTTTAAATTTTTATAAGAAAAATTAAATTAGAAAAATAAAAAAATTATAAAGATGCGTTTAAAAAAATGACGGATTAGATGAAATATTTTTTTTTTTATTTAAATCAAAGCGAAATTTATGAGGAACCAAAAAAATTAGTTTATTGTTTTATAATTTATTTGATAGAATTAACACATAAAAATAAAATTTTCAATTTTTATTAATTCAAATTTTTCATCAATGATTGAAGAATTAATAGTTTAAAATTTGGATGAATTAAAATTCGGATAAATTAAAATTATTACAATTTGAAATTTAAATCAATTAAAATTTGAATAATTTTAAACTTAAGTCAATTAAAATTTGAATAATTTGCAACTTAAATCAATTAAAATTTTGAAAATTTAAATTTTTTTTTAAATTATTCTAAATTTCCCTGACAAAAATGTTTTCTTCTCTAACATTTTCCTAATAAAAATAATTTTCCCTGATATGTTATTATTTTTTAATAATTATTATAATTATAATAATGATATAATCTCTAAATTTGAATCTGGAGAAATTCGTCTCGGAATTCGTTTACTAATTCAAATATTAGTAGAAATTTTTACTAATTTTTAGTAATTATATGACTTTTTAATTTATTGTTTGTAATATTTTTTTACTAAAATTTTAGTGAAAAATTACTAATTTGTAGAAAGTTCCACTAATTAGTAAAATATTACTATTTCATTCAGTAATACTTTTTTTTTACTACAATTTTATTGAAAAATAACTAAAAATTAGTAGAAATTTTCACTAATTTAAATTAGAAAACGAATTCTTATCAATTTAAATTTAAACAGTACAATTGAATAATTTAGTTACTAAATTACTTATAAAATAATTAATAATAATTAAAACTTAATTGCCAAAAACATTTAATTATAATATAGTGTAGTAATGTAATTGAATTGATTTGCTTCAAACAAAATTTAGTTTTTGTAAATAATAAATATTTTTTTTTTGTAAGTGTTTAATGTTTAGCAAAATTGTTCAACCCACTAAATATTTAAGTAGAATATTCATATATACATATATGCGGAGAATGAGAATATATATGGATGGCGTGAGTTGATAGTGAAATTTCGATATTGCTACGTCAGTGGGTTATGCACGTTACACACTTTGTCACTCTTGGTAATTAAAGGTAGGAGTCCGCATCAATTAATACAAACCGAGCTTCTAACGAGCTGTAAGCAGAGTGAAACCAAATTTCCATCAGAATAATGGACACAGCAATTTGATTTACCACGAAACATCAGCAAAAGATACGTTCTAAATATGTGTCGTTCACTAGTCATAAATTTTATATTTATATATATATATATAAGAGACAAAAATTGAAATTATTACTCTCTAAATCTGAATTAATAAAAAAGTTTACTAATTTGAATTAGTGACTCACTTTTTGCTTCTCAATTAGTAAAATTTTACTAATTATTAACTTTTTCTAACAATTAGTAAAATTTAACTAATTCTAAAGCAAAAAGTGAGTCACTAACTTAAATTAGTAAACATTTTTACTAATTCAGATTTAGAGAGTACTAAAATCAACAAAAATACATTTCAATATTTTTTAATTAAACCTAGCGTACGATATATTTACTAAAACTTTAGTAAAAAAAGAAATTAAAAACTACTAAATCAAATAGTAATATTTTACTAAAAATTAGTAAAAATTTTCACTAATGTGAATTAGTAGCTGACATTTCACTAATTCAAATTTAGAGAGTTGATAAATATAAGTTTATTGAGTATTTAAGTATTTATGAGTTTCTGTAAATTACTGTTTTTTATTTTAATAATTTTCGATAATAAGAATTAAGTAAAAGAATATTTTCTTCATCTCTAAATTTGAATTATTGAAAAGTGAGCTACTAATTCGACATTAGTAAGAATTTTTACTAATTTTTAGTAAAATAAGTTACTATATTTGATTTAGTAGTTTAAAATGTTTTTTACTAAATTTTTAGTAAAAAGTGACTAAAAATTAGTGAAAATTCTTACTAATTATGAGTTATTAATTTTTTATCACTAACTGTTTAATATATTTATTTATTAATATTCAATAATAATAATTACTCTCTAAATTTGAATTATTAAAAATGTTAACTAATTTAAATTAGTGACTCACTTTTTGCTTTAGAATTAGTTAAATTTTACTAATTGTTAGTAAAAGTTACTAAAATTAGTAAATTAGTAAAAGTTAGTAAAATTTTACTAATTGAGAAGCAAAAAGTGAGTCACTATTTCAAATTAGTAAATTTTTTTACTAATTCAGATTTAGAGAGTAGGTATATGATATTTTTGTTAATCTATGTGTTCTTGTAACTATCAGTTTATGCGTATACATATGTTTATGAGTTATGAGTTTTTATGAGTTACTGATAATACTTAAATTAATTTTCATTTCTAAACAAAACGAAAAAAATAGTTATATCCTTTTTTTAGGTATATTTTCCCGAATTTTAACCCCTAAAGTACACACTGGGTATAAATCACCCATGTGTGTATAAAATAAAATTTTTTGAAGTGTGATAACTTTATAAAATATAGATTCAATTTTTAGAAAAAAGTAATTGAAGAAAAAAAAATATTAATATTATACAAATAAAAATTTTGACGTTATTTGTGATCCAATGTAATTACAATCACATCAAAAAATAAGAAAAAAGTAATTCGTTCTAAAAAAAAAAAATTGAAATAGGAAAACTTTCAAAAAAATTCAATGAGAAATAAAAGCGACTGAATGATTAATTTTTGTTTCAATAGAACAATAATTAACAATCTTTATTGTTAACAGTGAAAAAATCGAGTGACTAAAAAGTATAGATTGTTTTTTTTTTTTTTTTTTGATTTAGGTAAGAGTGAATTGTGTCGTGATATTTCACTTCCCTTTAATAAATATATATATATTCACACACAGTATATATAGAAGTGAATATTTGGCCCTCAGTGGAGGAAAATAACCGTTTCAGGTGAAAGACGTAGTCTGTGTGGTAGAATCAGTGGTGACAGCGTTATTCCTTTGCGCTTATCGGAAAACTCGATCGGGAAAAATGTCGTGAAAATCGGTGTCAGATGGATGGAAGGTTGCTTGCTTCTCTCTCACTCTCTCTCTCTCTCTCTCTCTCCTCTCGCGCAAAATGGAAGACAATTTTGAGTGAAGCTTTTCCGCACTAGCTTTCTTCCATCTTCTCTTCGCAGACAACGTCGACTTCCTTCTTATCGCAACTGTGCCGCTTTTCGAGTCGTTGACACGTTCTCAAGCTTCTCTCATGTAATGGTCTCTCTCTCTTTCTCTCTCTTTATATATATATATATACCTATCCGAACAAGTCCCGTAGATAACCGTTTCCATTTCTCTTTAAAAGACTATTGAGAGATCAGAAAGAGAGAGAGAGAGAAAAAAAAATGCGTCATTTTAAGAAACATCCGGATAAAGATAGATTGTTTTCAAATTTCATTTCAATTCTTTATCCTTATTCTTATATCTATAAAAAGATTTTTTTTTTTGCAAATACATTTATCAGAAAATAAAATTTCGTGAAATATTTTTCTTTTATTATTTTTAGATATATTTAATAGTGATAAATCAAATAGTAATATCCCAATCAAAAATTTACTAATGGCGCAGTACTGGCGCAGTACTGACAAGTGTTTTCGCAGTACTGGCACCCAGTATTCTCGCCAGAGTTGGCGTAACTTTGCGATGGTAACATTTTACGAGTATTGGCTGTCAGAGTTGGTACCAGTACTGCTAATCACTACTGGTTCAGTACTGGCCGAGTACTGGCAGTTTTGTAATTTATTGTATACGAAAAGAAAGCTTTGACTGTAACAGAGAAAAGTTTCACTCCAGGTAATACTTTTTTGGTATACTTATAGGAAAAAGTGTCTGAAATTTTTAGTAACCCAACACAAATTAAATATTAATTAAATTAGTCAACTAACTAATTAATATTTTCTATATATATAAAATCGAAAACACCAAGAATTTTTATTCCTTATTAAGTATAATAATATATTGCAAATTATTATTTAAAAAAATCAAAAAATAAATATAAAAATATGTTTATTATAAAACCAAAGTTTTTATAATATATAAAAACAGTTCAGTAAAAATAAAAATGTTTATAAACTAATTATAATGTATATAATTATACAATTAGCTATTTAATTATTTTATTATGCACTTTAATTATTTGCATCAAAATAAATTTTGGAAAAACTTTTTTAAGAACAAAAAAGTTGTTTTTTAATTTTTAACAAGTGTTGTCAAGAAAATTTTTTTAAATTTTTATTTTAAAAATTATTAATTTTTTTATAAAAAATTTTATTTATTTTTAGTTTGATCGTTTAAACATTTTTTTTGGTTTATTGTATATCTAAAAACAATAAAAAAAAAAACTTGCAAAATGTTTTGGAATTAGTCTCAGGAAACTTTTTGTTTAAATACTGAAATTTTTGGTTGGGATGTGAAAAATTTTTCTCGATTTTTCTATAAAAATTAGAAATCTACACTGGATTTCCTAAATCTCTGCTCAATATATATATATATATATACATATATATATAGACTGTCGCATATAAAAGGCTTTTTCGCATCGATATAAAGTTGTCGGGCACGAAGATTTATTATTCCTCGTCGTTAAATTATTGCCTGGCTTGAAAATGTCAATCGGTTTATTTATATATAATATAAGAATGCGTTTCGAATTGGATAATTAAAAATAATAAATAATTTGTTAAAAAGAATATACAGTTATAAGAAAAAAATATGTGGGAGTCGATTATGTACTCTCTAAATCTGAATTAGTAAAATTTTTTTACTAATTTAATTTAGTGAGTCACTTTTTACTTTAGAATTAGTTAAATTTTACTAATCGTTAGTAAAAGTTACTAATCGTTAGTAAAAGTTACTAATAATTAGTAAAATTTTACTAATTGAGAAGCAAACAGTGAGTCACTAATTCAAATTAGTAAATTTTTTTACCAATTCAGATTTAGAGAGTAATTCCATTTCCACTTTCGCTTTCACTATCAAATATTCTAATTTTCATACTTCTATTTCTAATTTCACTTTTACTTCCGCATACTCTAATTTAAAGTTATATTTCCACTTCAAATTCCACTTTCACTTTTACTTACACATATTCTAATTTTCAGTATTTTGATTTCTAATTTCACTTTTACTTTTATTTTCACATATTCTACTTTTTACTCATATCATATGAGTGAAAATTAGAATATGTGAAAGTGAAAGTGGAAATATAAGTGAAAATTAGATCATGTGGAAGTGAAAGTGAAAATATTAGGAAAAATTAGAACACTTTTGTAATTAAATGTGAAAGTTTGAAGAAAATTAAAATATGTGAAAGTGAAAGTGGAAAAGGAATTACATAATCGACCTCCTGGACTCAATTTCGAACCTCAAATTTTTTCTGCGTATAAGTAAAGAGAATTAAAATTTAAAAATTAGACTTTTCTTTTAAACATATAAAATTGACGTCATATATATATACGCTTGACGGAGGAAAATAAACGCTTTTCTGAATATTTTCTCCCATTAAAAATATAACATTTTACGAAGAGAATAGAGAGAGAGAGAGAGAAAGAGAGAAAGTAGGGGTACACCAATTTTACATTGATTTAATTCTCCCACTGATGAGGCTTATAATTGACTTGAATGTTGATTTAAGAGAAACAAAGGAGAAATTCATCCTCATTGCTGCACTGTAGAAACTTTAGCTATTCATTAACGCCTTGTCGGAAAGGTTTTGGCTCTTCCAATCAGCGCTCGCGGAGAGCTCACAGAAATACCTTAAAATTAATTTCGATGTCGGTGCGGTTCTCGTAACTACTTCTATATATACTATATATATATATATACATAGTAAAAGCAAAAGAGACTGTCGAGTTTCTCCAAGTGCTTTCAAAACTTGACCCTTCTAATTTCTTTCGATGAAAAAATACAAAGGGTACAGAGAGCGAGAGAGAGATTTAATTCTTCTATATAATTTTAAACAATGTGGCATTGTAATTGGCAATCAACTATATACTGAATCACGATTCTTACAAAAGTATAAGATAATTAATAATATATATGATAATAAAATATGCTGCAATGTTTATATAAAATAACACAAAAAAATACCATCTCCTGTAAACTATCCAGGAATGTTAATTCTTGATAATTATACAACACTTCTTCTTCTTCTTTTTTTACATATATAGAAAAATGTTCCTAATATGACAAAATATAATGAAAATATGAAAATATTCCCTACAATGAAAGAACAAAAAAACAGTGCAAAAAAGTATCATTTTCTACACAGTATGTAGAAAAATTACAAGTCAAAGTATATAAAAATTTAATTTTTCTGTACACTGTGTAGAAAAATTATAAAACAGTGCAGAGAAGTTATAGAAAAAGAGAGTAGGGGAGACCGAGGAGGAAAGTAACAGAGGAGGAAAGTAACAAAGCTTATAACTTTTAAACAAATTATCGGATAGACATGGTTCAAACATATTTTTAGTCGGCACTGTTCCCCCTTCCTCCTCCATAGTGTGTCCGAGCCTGACAGGAAAGGTTAGGTCTGATTCCGGTGTGACGTGCAGAAAAAACGTCAAAAGTTTTCGTTCAAATTTTCAAATTCTCGTATTTCTTAAATTTTATTGTTTTTCAAAATGTGCCTTTCGTTATTTTGTAGCCTTATTATCTGTCTTTAAGTTGTGCTTAAACAAACAATTTAACAGTTGTGTAGTTTTAACTTTTTTGTTGACATACAAGAAAAAATCGACCGAGGAGGAAAGTAACACGCTACTTTTCTCCTGTTGTCGATATTGTCCATGTTTTAATTAATGATTGAAGCAAATCGTATTTAATTTTACGAATAACAGAGATTTATTTAAGAAAAACCTGTGATCTAGGTAATCATAAAATATCTTTAAGAAAAAAAATGAGCTAAATTCATAAAATGTTCGATATATGTGCTAAATATGTCCCATATATGTGCCAAATAAGTATAAAGTGTACTTAAACTTTTATGTGTTCCTAATAAAAATATTTCTAATTAATAATAGTCATTAGTCTAAAGAATTTTACATAAATTTATATTGTTACTTTCCTCCTAGGAGCTTGTTACTTTCCTCCTCGGGGGTGAGGAGGAAAGTAACAGATGAAGAGCTTGCGTAAAAGTTATACTGTGAACTGTCAATTTATTATAAATGTTTAATTCAAATTTTATTTAAAAGGTGAATGTCCAAGCTTTCATTTAATATATTGGACAAATTTATCCGACAAATATTTTTAATGCTAGCATAAAAAAACTGATTTTTGTTACTTTCCTCCTCGGTCTCCCCTACATAAATGTATAGTTTTTTTCACAGCGTGCAGGAAAGTTATAAGAAGTATAATTTTTAACACAGTGCAGAAAACTGCTTAGTATGCAGTTATGTTATAAAGTAGTGCAGAAATAAATTCTTTTCTGCACAGTATGCAAAAAAGGCCTAAAACCAATAGAGAAAAGTAGTTCTCTGATACACATTCACAAAAGTTATAAAAAAAACAGTGCAGAAAAGTATACTTTTCTGTTCAGCATGTAAAAAAATAGTGCAAAAAAGTAGTTTTATGCTTAGTATGCAGCTACATTATAAAACAGTGCAGAAAAATAGTTTTCTGATAAATATTCAAAAAAGTTATTAAAAAAACAGTGCAGAAAAGTATACTTTTCTACATGCTACGCGGTAAAGTTATAAAACAGTGCAGAGAAGTAAACTTTTCTGTACAGAATTTAAAAAAATTATAAAAAACAGTGCAGAAAAGTAGTCAGGTATATGCTTAGTATACAGCTACGCTATTAAACAGTGAAGAACAATATTTTTCACTGCACAGTATACAGTAAAGGTCTAAAACCAGTGCAGAAAAGTAGTTTTTTGAGAAATATTCAAAAAAGTTTTAAAAACAGTGCAGAAAAGTACACTTTTCTGTATAGCACAAAAAAGGCCTAAAACCAGTGCAGAAAAATAGTTTTTTGATAAATATTCAAAAAAGTTATAAAAAAATCAGTTCAGAAAAGTATACTTTTCTACATGCTACGCGGTAAAGTTATAAAACAATGCAGAGAAGTACACTTTTCTGTACAGAATTTAAAAAAATTATAAAAAAACAGTGCAGAAAAGTATACTTTTCTGTTCAGCATGTAAAAAAAATTTTAAAAATAGTGCAAAAAAGTAGTTTTATGCTTTGTATGCAGCTACGTTATAAAACAGTGCAGAAAAATAGTTTTCTGATAAATATTCAAAAAAGTTATAAAAAAAACAGTGCAGAAAAGTATACTTTTCTACATGCTACGCGGTAAAGTTATAAAACAGTGCAGAGAAGTAAACTTTTCTGTACAGAATTTAAAAAAATTATAAAAAATAGTGCAGAAAAGTAGTTAGGTTTATGCTTAGTATACAGCTACGCTATTAAACAGTGAAGAAAAATATTCTTCACTGCACAGTATACAGTAAAGGTCAAAAACCAGTGCAGAAAAGTAGTTTTTTGAGAAATATTCAAAAAAGTTATTAAGAAAACAGTTCAGAAAAGTATACTTTTCTACATACGACTCGGTAAAGTTATAAAACAATGCAGAGAAGTACACTTTTCTGTACAACATGCAAAAAAAAAAAAAAAATTATGAAAATAGTTCAAAAAAGTAGTGTTCTGCTTAGTATGCAGTTTCTTTTCTTTAAAGAATGCAACAGTGGATTTTGTACGAATTTCGTATGTCATGACCTACTTGTCACGAAGCAGATGAAAAATAAAGAAAACAAAAAAAAAAAATTTCTACAAAATCAGCCGTAGAACAATATAGCTAGTTTGTTTTACAAATGACATCAATTTAAAAAAAAAAATAAGGAATATTAGGCAAAATCTTATTTGGTCGCCAAAAACAAAGAGAAAACGAAACCCCCCCCCCTCTTCATTGGGTCGAATTGCATGACCGCGAGTGAATAAAAGCGATTTTATGAACGATGAATTTCGCAAATGTCTTGGAAAAAAAAGACGACGTCGAACAAAGACCCGCAGTGCCTTTCAGGTCTCTTTCTCCAGTACCGACGAGGACGACGACGGTCTCTTTTGAATCTGCGAGCACTCGCGACGTCATCACTCTTTCTCTCTCTCTCTCTCTCTCTCTCTTGCACATATATACGCAAAGAGTCTGTGATGTTAAAAGCGGGGAAGAGAAAAAGAGCTAAGGACGGCGAATGAATGAAGGAAGGAAGGAAGGTGAAGCAGGAGAAAAGTGGGTTAAATATGCAGAGTGTTTGCTGAGTCTCCGGTCGACTTCATCGGTCTAATTGCGGTAATGCTCACAGCCCTGGGGCAATTTGACTCTACTTCTATACCTGCTCGCAGGCGTCACCTAACTTTCCAACTCACGACGAAAACTTCATACCTTGTAAACACACTGTTTCATGATTCCGACACTCTCTGACTTTAGAATGATCACGCTGATTTTGCTAACAAAACTATATATATATATACATATGTTTCCCTTTGTACGAGATTAAATAGGAAACGGTCCACTTATGATTGGAAGGAAGCCCATAAGTCCTCACGAGTCATTTGATTTGATGAAGAGTTCCAAACAGGTGGGAAATATGTCAAAGGAATGGAGTTAGTAATGTTTGAAATTAGCCAAACTAATTTTAGAATGGAATTTTCCACTATTGCGAAAAGTGTCAGTGGTGGGGGAATTAGAATTTTGGTGGGAACGATTAGTCGCAGTTGGGAACTCAGCATAGATATATATGAAATTATAAGCGTTGATAAAAATTTTTTAAATGTGACATTTATGAATAACCCATTAAAATCATTAGCTAGAATTTTCATTTGACAGAATTTCTTTTTAGACGAATTTTCAAATTAGCATTTGAGTTACTTTCTTTTTAATCTAAATTTTAATTAACATAATTTTTTTAGATTTACAAAGAAAGTAACTCAAATGCTAATTTGAAAATTCGTCTAAAAAGAAATTCAGTCAAATGAAATTCATAAAAACGAAAATTCTGGCTAATGATTTTTATGGATTATATTTTATTTATAATTGTTGCAATCCGTAACATAATAAATGAAAGAAAAATTAAATTTTTAAAATTTGGTATTATTCCATTTTTTTGAATTAGAATAAAAGCCTCTTTTTTCCATTAATGAAAGAAGAAGAAGAAAGAGTAAAGAAAAGGAGAATATTGCTGAAGGACACGGAATTTCTCTATCGACCACCGTTTTGAACTCTTGGAGAAAAGCTACTCCTTCAGAGAGACGAGCAAAGTGGAAGGGCATACACACGTACACGTTCCGATGCATAAATTCAATTGCGATCGATTCAGCAAACATGTCGAATAAAAGCAGAAGCAATAATATGCGTCCTTGTCTCTCTCTCTTTTTTTTTCATCAAGGACCCTATTTGTATTCTAATTTTTCAATACTGTTTCCCTTTCTTCTCTCTACAAAAAAAAAAGAAAGAAATTCTTTAAATGAATATAAAGAAAAATTTATAACCTTATAAAAATTTGTTGACAGTCAAGACAAATAAATAACAGAATTTTGTTCCAGTCTCTGACTTTCTTCTCTAATTTTGTTATAATTTAATTTCGTTTTTCTTTTTAGTATATCGTAAATAATGAATAATTCAAATTTTAATTCCAAAAAAACGATTTTAAAACCCAGAAATATTAGAATATTATTATTTTCCAAAAACTAATTGTGCTGCTCGAGCACAAAAAGATTTAGGAAAAGTTAAGAATTTTTAAAATAATTCAATTTTAAAATCAAAGAAATAAATTTTTTTTACTCTCAGAAATATTTAAAAACTACATAGGACCACAAACAAAAATCGAACTTTTTCCAAGGCTAACCGGAATAAGATTTTCTGACGTATTTTGATGCGCTGAACACGGATCTAAAGTTTGATTTGCTCCATCACGTCAGAATTTTTTTCTAACCTCAAAAAAAAATGACTAATCCAACAAGTAACTCAAAATTTTTGTGGCCATGGATTCTAAGGGTTCTTGGGTTGCTGATTATGAATCTGATTTTAGATTTTAAAAATTCAAAATGGTGGATGCAATATTTTTTTAAACTTGTGCGCAATATTGCATCAGCCATTTTGAATTTTTAAAATCTGAGATCAGATTCGTAATCAGTGACCGAAAAACCCTTAGAACCCAAGACAGCAAAAATTTTGAGTTACTTGTTTGATTAGACATGTTTTTTGAGGTAAGAAAAAAATCCTAACGTGATGGAGCAAAATTCCGGTTTTTCGTTGAAAAAAGATTTTGTAAATTTCCCGAAAAAATTAATACCGTAGACCAAACAACCGCAAATGTTGGTAAATAGTCTCATTTTAAAATATTACATTTTCTTATTTTTTGTCCTTCTTTTTTATTTTTTCCTTTTCTTCTTTTGTTATATCCAATTTTTTCTTTTGCTGTTTTCTGATGTCTTTTCTTTTTGATTCTTTCTCTCTGTACATCATGATGAAATAGAAGCTTGGCAGTCAGTTAGTGGTACCACTTTAAAACGTTTCGGAACCAACTTGAAGCGTATATTCCTCGTTGCTTCTTGTGTTTCTGTCAGGGTTGGAGTAAAACCGTCGACTACAGACCGACACTGTCGACTTCGACTTGAAGACGAGGGAAACCGACCGAATAGTACAGGACAGCCAGAGACGGGGTTTCGAACTAAACGACCGTCAAAAGCAGGTCGTTCGTGTCTTTCACTTCCCACACATACACACTACTTTCTGAATCTATCGATTTTTTTCAAAATTCATCTCTATTTAGACATTTGTGAATCATTTTCAATATTCATTTAATTAAATCATCCATTTTAACATACGAATATATATATTTATTCCAAAAAAAAAATCGTCATTAATTACTCAAAGTGAGTGTGAAGCTGACAGAATATATATGTATCCTTTTGATCATTTTAACTATATAACACAATATTTCGAAGCAATGATTTTGTTTGGTTAAATCCTTTTGTCAAAATTGTGTATGCGTATATATATATATATATAAAAGGAACACATACATAAAGGTATTGCACGACCCAATTTATATATATGCGCGCGGTATTAGTCTGATAATCCTAAAGCTTATGTCATCAGGTCCAAATAGTTCCGACCAAAATTAATGTGCGTGTAACATAATTAATATCCATTTTGTGACGTTATTTCAAATATAATAAACTGTCATATCTATATATATAATTCAAGAGAGGAGGAACATTTTTTTTTACAATGTCCATATAACAATAGATAATAATTGACAAATGGAAATCATTTTGACATTATGAAATTGCAAATGTAGTTTATTATTTCTACAATATGTCGATTGCATAACAGATATTACAATCAATATATATTTAAGACAAGTCATCGTGTGAATAAAATTTATAAGCAATTATATTTTTAACGCCTTAAGTAGGCGTTACACTAAACGTTTTCTATAATCATATATATGTTTATATGTATGACGAAACATTGAATTGGTTTGCTTTAATAGGAAGTGCAATCAATATAGAAAAATTCAACAGGAAGAAAATGGCAAAAAAAATATCTAATAACCGGATTGTTAATACAGAACTGACAAATCTGGTTTGTAGTGAAACAGATTTTTTATTTTTCCCTACAAAGTTTACTGTTATTACAACAATTTCGATTTATTAAACAAACTTTGTAGAAACAAATCAAAATCTATTAGCCGAACAAAAGACTTGTTGCAACAACAAACCAAATCTGTTAGTTCTATATATTAGCAATCCAATTGGGTAGAATGTAACAATCCTTTTACTTCGTGAAAAAATTATAATAATATCATAAAAAAATGATTAAATAGGACATAAATGAAGAACTGTAGAATCAAAATTTTTGATAATAGATGGTAATTGGATAAGTAAGCTCAAATGACAAAAGTTTCTCGGTGTGTGTGTGTGTGTGTAATATATGAAACAACTTCAATCATCTCCGGGGCTCATTCTCTGATAAGTCTAGGCCCTATGGGAGATACACGTTGGAAAATCAACCCGAATATACACGTACAATGGCCTAGTTAATGCAGCTTCTCTCAAAATAGCTATCACATGCGGATACAGAAGAGCAGCATATATAGTTCGTAATCACTAACCCTGAAAATGGGAGCATCCGGAAAGTCCTGCGTATATATATATATATATATTTATATTTTCAACGGTATTTTGATAAAATCGAACATGGATACGCCAACAGTCCATACTAGAAACATGCTCCTCTCTTTTTTTTTTCGTTTGTTTTGTTTTCCTTCTATTATACTATAATATGCCAGTATACCTCTAATGCACCAGGAATATAATGTCTAGATTTTAAAAAAAGCAAAACAACTTCGACAACAACTAATTTTCAAACAGCAAATTTCCAAATTATATGCTTTAAAAATCTCTGTAAATTCAACATTTTTGAAAATTTAATCCCTTAAAAATTTGGTAAATCTGTATACTTAAACAGATTTGACAATTTTCACTGTATTCAGATTTAAAGAGTAATGACCTGAATCGACCAAAAACGTTTGCAAACTTCAAAAAAAACTAAACCGCGAGAGTATATCATACAAAACATTGTTACAGATAGAGAGAAAAGATACAGAGAAAGCAGTTGGTTTACAAAAGGACATATATATATATAGCATTTGATATAACTTTCCGCAATCCCAGAGGTTTATATATGAAAGTACGCTTGACAATATGGATTATTCTGATTTGGCGACGACCCCTCTCTTATGCTCACGCGGTATCGCGCTCCCGCGACCCTTTACGCTCGTAAAACATAAGCGCTAGCAAATTACAATTTGCCATTGTTCGCGCCACTATAATAAATGTAATTTAGACAAATTGGAGAGTCGGTCAGACCCGCACCAAGTCGACATAAATAGAGAGTGAGAGAGAAAGGTATACACACTAAAGAGAATGCGAAATGATCATCTAACGACAAAGTAACAGTTAAATGGTCCTAAAACAATTTTATCAAAAATTCATTTTGATTTCATATAGAAAATTTATTTTATTGATAAATCCTCTTTAGGAGAACTATAGTTTTATTGGGAATTACTCTTCTTTCTGTTATTCTACATTGTTTCCACTCATTTATTATATATGTTTAGGATGATTTTATTTCTCATAATTTCAAGAATTTAGATAATCCATTAAATGGGTTGCAAAATCAAGAATTTAGATAACACAGCCCCACAAAAAAAAAAAAGTGTCGTGCGCGGCAGACCAGACTAGTCATTTCCCATGTATTTTGACGCGCTGAACACGAATCCGAAGTCCGTTTTGCTCCATCACGTCAGGATTTTTTTCTAACCTCCAAAAACCTGTCGGATTTTGAGAGGTAGGCTATTTTTTTAAAAATTGATGGATTTACTTCAAAATTGGTATCTAGGGGTTTTTTGGGTCGCTGATGACGAATTTGAAGTTAGATTTTCAAAATTCAAAATGGCGGCTCCAATATGGCGGACGAATTTTGTAAAAGTTGATGGATTTACTTCAAACTTGGTATCTAGGGGTTTTTTGGGTCGCTGATTACGAATCTGAAGTTAGATTTTCAAAATTTAAAATGGCGGCTCCAATATGGCGGACGAATTTTGTAAAAATTGATGGATTTACTTCAAACTTGGTACCTAGGGGTTTTTTGGGTCGCTGATTACGAATCTGAAGTTAGATTTTCAAAACTAGAAATGAAAATTCTTATATACATAAGTAAGGTATTCACGTCTTTTTATGGTAGCGCACTCTTTTGTCCTCAAAGGATTTGTGTAATGGTTTTCTTTTCAAATTGGTGCCTCCAGGTACAATATCCCTTTTCAGCATCCAACAGTAGTCGGCCATCATATTTACATCCCATCTTCCTTGATAACGACGCTCAAATTCTTTCAGATCTTGATGGAATCGTTCTCCTTGTTCTTCACTGTAATCTCCCAAATTTTCAGGGAATTGATCCCGATGCGAGTCTAAGTAATGCAACTTTATGCTCATTAAGCATCCTAACTTACCAAAGGTTTTAATCATATCACTATTTGCTCCCAATTTTCACTCTTGTGATTACCCAGAAAATTTTCGACAACTGCTTTAAAACTAAGCCATGCGGCTTTCTCCTTTTTATTCATCTTGGTGATAAATTGCTCATCTTTTAACAATTTGCGAATACGTGGTCCATCGAAAACCCCTTCTTTTAGTTTCGCATCAGAGATTTCTGGAAACTTTTGTTCCAGGTATTTGAAACAGTTTCCTTTTTTATCTAAGGCTTTGACAAACTGTTTAATTGCTCCTAGTTTCGTGTGTAAGGGCGGAATTATCACCTTTGAAGGGTCGATATCGTCCGCCATATTGGAGCCGCCATTTTAAATTTTGAAAATCTAACTTTAGATTCGTAATCAGCGACCCAAAAAACCCCTAGATACCAAGTTTGAAGTAAATCCATCAATTTTTACAAAATTCATCCGCCATATTGGAGCCGCCATTTTGAATTTTGAAAATCTAACTTCAAATTCGTCATCAGCGACCCAAAAAACCCCTAGATACCAATTTTGAAGTAAATCCATCAATTTTAAAAAAAATAGCCTACCTCTCAAAATCCGACAGGTTTTTGGAGGTTAGAAAAAAATCCTGACGTGATGGAGCAAAACGGACTTCGGATTCGTGTTCAGCGCGTCAAAATACATGGGAAATGACTAGTCTGGTCTGCCGCGCACGACACTTTTTTTTTTTTGTGGGGCTGTGTAATCCACTAAATGGGTTACAAAATCAAGAATTAAGAGAATCCACGAAATCTAGGTTAGAAAATTACTTTGGAGTAGAGGTGCGAATATTAGAGGACATACATAAGGAAAACTTTAATGATGAAGAGCAGGTCCAGGATGGCGCAGAGGTAATGTAGCCGGGTGTTGCTCGTATAGACCGAGACCTCTGTGGAACAATGCCTTATCGAGCAATATTGTCTAGCTCTCGGCTTTGGAGCGCTCGCGCGCCAACAACGGAGAACAAGAGATTATCTGAGACATAGAGACCAAGAGAGAGAGAGACAAAGAGAGAGAGAGACTTCTGCCTCTTCGTGCATAGCAAAAGCACATTGTCCTCTCCGCCTCCGCAAGGTCGAACGGATAGACTCTGTGGTCTTCCGATCAAATTGGATCTACCAAGAGAGTTTCTCGGAGTATCGGAAAACCGCAAATATGCGAAATGCAACCCCATGCTTTTCCGGTACATCCTGCTGGACGATATTTCTCTCTCTTCTCTTTCTCTTGAATTACCACACACATATATACTGCGAGACAGTATAGGAAATAAGCGCCCAGGACTACAATCGCAACCACATGACGAAGGCAGAGCACGTATCACGAACCGAAACAGCACTCACACTTGGGACATCTTGAAATCAGAACGCATAGTTCTCTCATTGAGAAAACCTTTCTCGAAAAACGTTTCTCTCTCACTGGACAGAAAGAGAGGGGAATTGGGATGAAACGAGCTTCTTCCCAACAGAGACCGGCTCAGACCTCACCGATCGTATTACCCAAGGAAACGAATCTAGGAAGTGAGCGCGTGACACGAAATAGTCCACAGTGTGGAGAAAAAGGGCGCGTATAGTTGAAAAAAACGGTATTCTATTAAACAAAAGGTTAAAATTGCAAAAGATTCTTTATCTCCACTTCTAACAATCGTTTCGGAATTTTTGATATAATTGTACTATTCCGATTATTTTTTAATTATTTACTATCATTTAGGTATTTCTAATCATCAGCTACATTAAACGGAGAGAAAAATAAGACTGCTAAAGTATAAACTGCTTCCAGTAGTTGCATTCAATATGGATTCCGATTAAGGACTCCGATTGTAATTACCAGGTCTCCGAATCTAAGGAAACGAAGTCTAACTAATTCCGTGGGTCTACCTAATTCCGTAGGCATAACTAGTTCCCTAGATGATCCAAAGGTCCCAAATAAGAATCTTTAGTAACGAAGTAGGCAGGACCCAATTTCGATATCCTTGGATGCTTTATCCAATAACCAAAACCTTAGGACCAAAAGTTCAATAAACCTAAGACGAAGGTGATGGAAAACGGTGACAAAGTATACAGAGGAGGAAGATGACGTGAGATGTTTAAGGAAGACACAGTAAAAGAGAACAGAGAGAGAGAGATAGAGGATATTGGAAGGATTCCGGGTTCGACCCTCGTACTCAAAGTGCTAATGAGTGTCGCCTCGTAAGCCAATTAATACCCCCGCGACTTGGTCACCCCTCTCTACCGTCTCCTCGTGCGGCTACATGACCAGAATACTTTGCGGATTTGGTATGCCGTCCACGCCTGACCGACGCCATCCCTGTCTCGCTAGTACCGCCGTCTACTTGTCAAGTTAACTCCAGCGTAAGGTGCTAGGTACCCACTTCTCTTCAACCGAGAGCAGTTTCCTCATCTTTCTTTTCTTTTTTTTTTCTTCCTCGTCTCTTTTAACTCCCTTCACAAGAGTTGCGTCGTCGTCGTCGAGTACTTAAGGTACTCGAGCACCTTCAAAGTACCCATACCCTATATAGTAGCAAAGGCGGCGGCTTCTTACTTCTTACTTAAAGACACGAGAACTTATAACGCGCACGTGACGGAACTGTAGACCCGCAAAGAGTAGACCACATCAGCACCCAGCAGCATAAACTTATATACCTGGTGCAGCAGTTTTGTTGAATTCAAGTTTTGCACGCGACAAAACTTAACCCGATCTACAACTCAATGTGACGTTAAAAGAAAAATGAAACGAAAAAACTTTTTTAAAAGAAGAAATGAGATTGAAGTTTTCCTATATATGAGCGAGTGGAATACGTGGTTAGCCTGACCGAGTTCTATATAGGCTCACAAAACTCTTGCGGACATTATATATGAGTTGGACGATATTAAGTTACCTTCGTTGTTGTTGTGCAATTCTCTCTCTTCTGACTGCAAAAATATGATTTATCGGCGACACGTGAGAGGTTATATACGAAAGGCCATGCGGACTGCTAAAAGACATTAACTGTGTGCAAGCACTGATGTCCATCAAAATGAACGATAAAATTGTATATGAGGTTTTCCTCCATATGAGTCATAATTTAAGCCTCCCTCGCAATGTCTGAAATGAAGGCGTTGTTGAATACATCAACTTTTGAAAAAAAAACTTCTTGTTCTTGAAATAGAACCTAAATCATAATGTTTTTCTTCTCTTTTATTCTCATCACATCACTGCACTTTGATCAAATTTTATGAGCCCAATGTAAAAGTAATTCGATAATCCTGGATTCTGGAACAATGTAGGTATAAATGTGATTTTACGAGCAGTAAGTGGATTTACGTCATTCTCGTCATTGGACCTATTTTCTCGATTAGAAGAAAGGGGAAAAAGAAAACTATAGTGACTATCCTGACCGCGGGTGTACTTTCTTTTCTTTTTTCGTCACGAACCTCGTTTGCCATGTCCTCTCTCTCTCTCTCACTCACTCTACGAAGAAAAGCAATCTCATCTAGAGCTGAGCCTCGTCATTCTTCAGTATCGTCGTCACGTACAAGGTCCACTGCTGCTTCGCTCGCGCTACCCGTGTGCCCCGTGTCTCAATGCGATTAAAGTTACGAGTCTGTAACGACGCTTACCCCCGAGGTCGTAAGTTTCTCTCTGTCTTGTCGTTGTCTTCGTTGTCCTCTCGAGAGAATGGACCGAGGGCGCATACAGCACACATGCAAGCATCAGTAAACCTCATAAAGCGAAGAACAGTCTTTCGGTTTCTATCCCTTCAAAGAGAGAGCGAGAGAGAGACACGTGACCCACCCTAAATTGGAAAACCCATCAGATTTTTACCATGGAGAAAATCCAACTGCAATCTCTTCTCTCTCTTTCTTTTACTAGGACGAGGGTCTATTAGAGGCACCTTTACTCGTTCATTGCGCCCTTAAAATTTCCCACACTAATCACATTTTCAACGCTGAGGATACTGTTTCGTCTATTGGAGAAATAAAAGAGGATCAAACCTGCTGGTACTGGGAAAATTTTTCAAGAGTCTATTTACATTTAAGTTTATCATTTGATTCTTTTTTTTTTACTAATTTATTGATTTTTAGATCCTATTCCGTTTTTTGGACTAAATAAAAGTTGGTCAAAACTACTATAGTACTGAGGAAATTCTCTAATTTATATCGAGTCTATTTCGAACAATTTTATTTCATCTCTAACTGATTCTTTCACTTGGAGAAGAACGAAAAATGGATCAAACACCTGTAAACGGGAAAAAATTGTTTTGTTTTACATCGAGTCTATAAAATAATTTTTTTTATTTACTAATTACTTTTTCAGCCTTAATTGCCCTATTTCGTATTTCTCTTTTTAGAAAAATAAAAGAGGATAAAATAATAGTAGGGCAATTCTCTAATTTTTATCGAATCTATAACAAAAATTTGAGTCTTTTTTTTTATTCTTTTTTTTTTTGAAGAATAAAAAATAGTATCAAATACCAATACTGGAAAAATTTGTTTTGTTTTATATCCAGCATACATGAAATTCAATTAAAATTTTTTACTAGTAAAATTCTGGTATCTTTATAATAAGAATTACAGGTTGTATTAACTAGAAATTTAACTAGAATTTTTCGAACAGATTTTTTAACACATCTAACTAGAATAAAGTAATCTATTTATTTAATAAGTTTACGGGACAAGACCTTTAATAATAATAATAATAATAATAATAACAATAATTTTATTCTGCTTAGACTAACCAGACCCACTTGGAAAGATTCCCCGGAAAGTGCCACCTGGAGGTTCTATCAGAATTCCGCCGGAACTTCCAACGTAATTCCGTCAGAATTCCAAAGAATTTCCGATGGGATTCCGACGGAATTAGGACTCTAAAAATTTTGAAATAAATTAATCGGAATTCCGTCGGAATCCCATCGGAAATTCTTTGGAACTCTGACGGAATTCCGACGGAATTAGGACTCTAAAAATTTTAAAATAAATTAATCGGAATTCCGACGGAATTAGGACTCTAAAAATTTTGAAATAAATTAATCGGAATTCCGTCGGAATCCCATCGGAAATTCTTTGGAACTCTGACGAAATTCCGACGGAATTAGGACTCTAAAAATTTTAAAATAAATTAATCGGAATTCCGACGGAATTAGGACTCTAAAAATTTTGAAATAAATTAATCGGAATTCCGTCGGAATCCCATCGGAAATTCTTTGGAACTCCGACGGAATTCCGACGGAATTAGGACTCTAAAAATTTTTAAATAAATTAATCGGAATTCCGACGGAATTAGGACTCTAAAAATTTTGAAATAAATTAATCGGAATTCCGTCGGAATCCCATCGGAAATTCTTTGGAACTCCGACGGAATTCCGACGGAATTAGGACTCTAAAAATTTTAAAATAAATTAATCGGAATTCCGACGGAATTAGGACTCTAAAAATTTTAAAATAAATTAATCGGAATTCCGACGGAATTAGGACTCTAAAAATTTTGGAATAAATTAATCGGAATTCCGTCGGAATCCCATCGGAAATTCTTTGGAACTCCGATGGAATTCCGACGGAATTACGTTGGAAGTGCCGGCGGAATTCTGATAGAACTTCCAGGGGGCACTTTCCGGGGAATCTTTCCAAGTGGGGAAATTTAACTAGAATTTTTTGACAAGATTTTCTAATACTTCTAACTATAAATAAAGTAATAAAAATTTTATTCTAATTTCACTCTGTAAATTTGAATTAGTAAGAATTCGTTCACTAATACAAATTAGTATAGAAATTTTCACTAATTTTTAAGGAAAATATGACTACTTTGTTTTAGTAATTTTTTTTACCAACGTTTTAGTAAAAAACGACTAAAAAATAGAAAATTTTTACTTATTTAAAATAAACAGTAAACGATTTCACACTAATTAAAATTTAAAGAACAAAATTCTAGTTTAATTAGAATTTTTTTCCATACAAATTATATCAAGTCTACTATATGTTACAAAAGAAAAACAAAAATTAATTTTTTTAATTTAAATTATTTTTTTGTTAATTCAATCGAAAAAATAAAGCTTCAATTAACCAGTAAAAAAAATGACTAGACATAAAATGAACTTTCATTTAGAGAAGAAAAATAATGATCAAATATTAGAACAAAAAATATTTTTCTACTTTTTTTTTTATATCGAGTTTAAGAAACATTATTAACTTCCACTATGTGTCAATCATATGATATATTCTCGGAAGCATTTTATAAAATAAAAATAATTTCAAAGTAAATATTTTTCAAAGCGAACGTTTTTTGTACATTGAAAAAAAAAGTTTTATAGTTAAATATTTTCTGGTTAATTTCTGCAAACAAACTATAACAAAAAAAGTAATATGAATAAAATAATCAAACAAATTTTCTAATCATTTTCTATTTATATCTAAATCTTTTTTCAATTTTAAATATTGTATTATATATGAAATATCATATATAGTAAAATATAAATATTTTTGCAGCAGTGAAAGGAACAATAATTGCAACGGATCGAATAAAAAAAAAAACACAGAGTATTAAAAGTGTCAATTTACATGTACGTTCATTTGAGATATTTTCGATAATTTTTCCAAATGACATTTTAGTAAAATATATTTATATTCTCAGATCGTGTTTCATATTTTAACATATGATTGATATTATGAATAAACACACACTCACACACACCAAAGAAACTATTCCTATAGGATACCTTCCCTAATTTTCTACAACACCTACTACAATACCTCATGCGTATAAATTTCATATATATAGTGAAACACATTGAGAATAGTCTCAAGTTACAAGCACACTGGAACTATTCATTCCACTCTATATATATATGAACGTAAAGTAAGGAAGTTATGTGAGTTTTGACTTATATCATTTTGAATTATAACCCTTTTTTATGCTCCTGTGGCTCTATCGAATGAAATATAAAGAGTTCACTCTTTCTCACTCTGCAAGGAATGAACGAAAAATCATAAAAAAATGTTAACACTCATAAAATCTACTTTAGTTTATTGAAGGTGAATTTCAAAATTATTTACTATACATTAAAAAAAATTCATTTTTTTATTTACAAAAGAGAAATTTTAATTTAATATAAAGCTATGCTTGACAATTTAAATTGCGAAAACTGGATAATTTACATTGGTCCATTTTCAATTTCATTTAATACTTTTGAGGCTCTACATTTTGCATTCACACCACATCGACATAAATCAAAAAGTAAGTATTTCCCAAACGTTGTTACGACCTTATGGAATCACCGTCTGCATAACTTGAATTCGCGAACAGTGGCGGAAAATACAAAATCATTTTGAAACGAGAACTTTTGCTACCTCACTCACTCTCTCTCTCTCTTGCGTCCGCGTAAAGAGAGAAGTATAAGAAAGTTTATAACGAACTTACGGGGCGCAACTTGAAGCTAAAGTTATAAATTTCGACTTGATACGATAACTTTTAGCTGTTCACTGAATCCTCGCGCGCGCGTTGATTTATTTAAAATAACTTCAACGAATGAGTTATCGCTAATGTCGTTCGTATTCTCGGGTAACAAGATTTTTTTTTTTTCTAAAAATAAATAAGCGAGGAAAAAAAAATTCAAGATCAATTTGCAAAAAAAATATTTCTAAATTAGGAAAAAGAAAAAATTCTATTTTATAAAAAAGAATTATTTTTTTGTTGGTAAAAAGGTGTTTTTTTTATAAGAAACGATGTGTAATTCACGCGTGGGTTTTTATTTATATAAATGTCCTACGTGCTTTTACGAACTTTGCACTAAATTTTATTTCGCGTGAAGAGAAAATAATAATAAAAGAGGAAAGAGTGAAAAAAAAAAAAAAAAAAAAAAAAACAATCTCCCATTCGTTTTTCTCAGCTACCTACTATACTCGCCGATCCATTTTACTACGTTTAATTTCCTTTCGCTCGGTTAACGAGATACCTACCTTTATCGGAAAACGGAAATTATTCGGCATTCCTATTACGTCGCTTCCCCTCGTCTCCACCGAATAGAAACGCTAATACCACGAATCAGAGGAAAATGTATTCCAAGTTCGACAATCGCTTTTTTTTCTTTTTTTTCTTTTTTTTTGTTTCAGTGAAAAAAATCACCATCAGAAAAAAAATATTAATGGAAAATTGAGATTTTCGTCATGTATACGCGAGCGCTCTTTTCTTTTTGCGCCGAAACGAAATTCAATTATCTTACTGCCGACTAAAATTAGAATTCACTCAATTGTGTGCTTATATAATGAAAGCGAGATTTAAGAAAACATTTATTTTGAGAAGCAAAAAAAAAAGGAAATAAATAACATATTTATATATTTGGGAATTTAATTCGTTAAGTTTGAAAAATTATTGGAAAAAAAACTTATAAATTATTGATTGGAAAAGTTTATATTAATTATTTCTTTCTATTTACATTTACCAATATGGAGAAAAAAATACGCCATTTTTGATTTTTGTTTTATACTTTTTCGAAAAATTGGAGCAAAAACGGTGCCAATTTAATTTGATATACTTTTTTAATATAAAAGTGGAACAGAAAAAGCGCCATTTTAATTATTGCTCTATTTTTCCTAAAAATTGGTTCTAAAATTAAAATGGCGTCATTTTTTTTATGTAATTTTTAGTAAAAATTGGCGCCATTTTATTTTTAGAACCAATTCTTACAAAAAAATAAATCAAAAAATGCGCCATTTTTATTTTGTTCTACTTTTACTTCGAATTTTACAAATAGATTGTAGCAAAAACGGCGCCAATTTTTATTGATATATTTTTTTTACAGAAAACTGGAACCAAAATGTGCCATTCTAATAATTTCTTTAATTTTTCTAAAAAAATTAAAATTAAAATGGCGACATTTTTTATGCAATTTTTAGTCAAAATTGGCGCCATTTTATTTTTTGGTTCATATTTTACGAAAAATTAGGGTAAAAATGCGCCATTTTTAATTCTTTTTTACCTTTAACGAAAAATTGGAGCAAAAATGACGCCTATTTATATTGATATATTTATAAAAAAAAAAAAAAAAAACTGTAACCAAAAAGGCGTCATTTTAATAATTTCTTTTATTTTCCTAAAAACTGGTGCTAAAATTAAAATAGCGCCTTTTTTGGATTTAGATTAAAAAAATGCGCCATTTTAATTTAAGATCTATTTTCAAGAAAAACTGTACAAAAATTACGATGGCGTCATTTTTCTTCTAGATTTATTATTTTCTGTATTTTTACGAATATAATTGGAGCAAAAAACGATGTCATTTTAATTTGGTACTATTTTTACGCTATTTTGATTTTCATTCCAATTTTTCGTAATAGTATAGTACAAAACTTAAAATGGCATCATTTTTGCTGTATTTTTATGAAAAATTTGAGAAAAATTGTATTATTTCAATTTTTCTGTATTTTAACGAAAAATTTAATAAAAAATGGCGCGTTTTTTAATTTTTGGTCTACTTTTATAAAAAATATTAAAGTAGCGCCGTTTTTCTCTAGTTGTACAAAAAATTCGTGAAAAAACCAAAACCAAAATTAAAATTTTTTTTTTTTTTTTTTTTTTAAAACTTGGAAGAAAATGGCACCATTTTAATTGTTTATTTATTATTACAAAAAAAATAGAGCAAAAAAAAGACATTTTTATTTTTATTTAGTTTTACAATAAAAATTACAGCAAAACCGTCATTATTTTAATTTTTACAAAAAACTGAAGGAAAAATGAAAATGCCACCGTTTTTTGCTTCAACTTTTACGAAAAAACTTGAGCAAAAATTAAATTAACGTCGCATTTGTTCTACTTTTTATTAATTTTACTAAATTTTCAAAAATCCATTGTTACAATTGAAAAAAAATGTATTTTGAACCAAAATTTTACATTGTCAAATAATAATTATTATTATTTAAAATTTTCAGTATTTTTTGATTAAAATTAATAAATAATTTACACATTTTTTTATCGTAAACTTTGAGCTATGTACACTAAGAGAAAAAAATTTCTTTAATATAAAGAAACCAATTTCTTTGACTTCTTTTTTAATTGAAAATAAAATTTTCTTTAAAACAAAAAAAAAATTTCTTTGAAACGAAGATAATTTCTTTTTAAAATTAATCAAAGATAATTAGTTTGAAACAAATAAATTTTTCTTGTATCAAAGAAAAATTTGTCAAAGAAATTGATTTCTTTGAATCAATGAAATCTTTTTTCTGATTGTATATATATATTAAAATAAATAAATAATTATCTAAGTGTATAAATTTTAAAAATATAATGTATTTTAATAATAATAATTTAAAACTAAAATTATTTTCAAAAAATGGTCCAAAAATAAAAAAGTCGATAAAAATTGTGAATTCTGCAAGAGAAAAAAAAAGAGACCAACAAGAAAAAAAAAAGTGGGGGAGGTGAGGTGAGAACAATGACAGAAGGGGGTTAAATGGTTGGGTACAGAACGGATGTGGAGAAGAATAAGAAGAAGAAGAAGAAGAAGAAGAAGAAGAGTCTTGAACATTACATATTGACGAGTCTGAAAGTCTTTGCTCCAAAAAGACACGAATGAGAAAAAGTTAGAACGGTGGTATATAAGAGGAGAGAGACAGAGGGGCAGGAGGTGGGTGGTGTCCTAAGAAAAAGAAGATCAAGTAAAGATAGAGAAGGAGGGAAAAATATTTCCGTAGTACAGCCACGTAGTCGCCGTTTGTCGATCGTACCGCAATAATTCCTTATTGCTTCTCGAACCCCTAACCTAACCCTAACCTTCACCCTTCCCCCACCTCTGTAAAAAAAAACTTCTCATGAGACTCAAACCCTCTTTTTTTTTTCTTTTTTTTTTTTTAATTTTCCTGATTCGTCCTTTAATATTTGACCACTATTTTCAATTTAATGAAATTTTTATTTAATAAAAAAAAAAAAAATTATATTGGCGAAATATTTGTCTTTTTCGAATTGTATTTTTATAATAACAGTTTTCTCTACTTTTTTGTTTTCAAAAAGGTATTTGTAAACACAAATAACCAATAGAAATAATATTTTTCTATATAGTTTATATCGAGTCCACAGTTTTCGTAAAATGCTACTCCACAGCGCATGCGCCAACCAGAAAGAAGGTTAAATTTAATGGCGCGAAATATTTAAATTTACCGTTAATAAATTATTATTCTTTTCTTTTCTAATTATTATTATTCATTTGTCATTTGAAAAATTATTAATTTTACTACGTTTGACTAGAAAATAATTATATTATTTTTAAATATAGAAAGAAAATAAAAAAATAATAAAAATAGGAAAAGAATAGTAAGAAAATTATTTGAATACTTATTCATAACTTGTAAAAAAACATTTTTCAAAGTCAACTAACACTTGACTATACATACATATATATATATTTAGATGAATTATGATGTTTTCACTGATGATTTTCCTTTAATTAAATTTCTCTTGGAATGAAGTATTATTAATTACGTATTCATAATTATTTCCTGCTTTCTGGTTAGAGCAACGAAGCAAGGTGACCACGTGATCATTTATATTCTGCGGTTTTCATGGAAAATGAATAACTTAATCTAAAGGAAGACAAGGCGAGTTAAGCGCATAGTTATTAAAGAACATTTGTCTGTGGTTAAAAGTCATTTTTAATTGTTAATTGTTTTGTTTTTTTTTTCATTTAAAAAAATAAAATGAAACAAAAAATTAATTATTAAAATTATCGTCTCACTATTTTTGAAATAAATTCCCTAAACGAGAAATTAAAAAAAAAAAAAAATTTCCATTTTCCCAATTTGGAAAACTATTAATAAAAATTTAATTGAGGAGCCGGATCGTAGAACCGATTCTTCGCTCGAACTCACGCAGAAGTATTGTCCGCCCCTCCACTATACCATCAAATTTTAAAACTCATAAATAAAATATTTAAAAAATATTAGGTTATGCAGAAGAAAAAAATACATATTTTATCTATTTGAAACTTTTTTCTAAAATGTAATTTATTAGTACTAAAAAATAAAAACTGAAAAATTTTTTTTTCGAAAATTAATTACTTTTTAATAAATATATCGTCCTTTTTCGGTCAAATATTGACGAAATTTTGTGAAATTTTTTAAGCATACACAATATACACAACAGAAGCCTACAAGCTATAAAAAATAAGAAAAATCACATTATTTATTTATTAAAAAATTTTAAAAGACGTCATTTACAAATAGAGGAATTTCACTTTTCAACACAAAAAAGTATGCGATGAATTTTCAAATTATGAAAACTTCTCGCGAGAAAGTTTTTCCTTTACTAATCAGGAAGTTTTTCCCACAATTTCAAACTGATTCGAATATAAATAAAGAAAATACGAGGAAAATAGCGAAACCGTACTTTCGTTCGCAACGAGAATGTAAAAAGGCAGCCATGACATGTTTGTCGTCGCAATGACACGCGCGCGCACACACACACAGCAGCAACTAAGGCTCCCTCAAGTTGTTTACATATATGTGTGTGTGTGCGCGCGCGTGTCATTGCGACGACAAACATGTCATGGCTGCCTTTTTACATTCTCGTTGCGAACGAAAGTACGGTTTCGCTATTTTCCTCGTATTTTCTTTATTTATATTCGAATCAGTTTGAAATTGTGGGAAAAACTTCCTGATTAGTAAAGGAAAAACTTTCTCGCGAGAAGTTTTCATAATTTGAAAATTCATCGCATACTTTTTTGTGTTGAAAAGTGAAATTCCTCTATTTGTAAATGACGTCTTTTAAAATTTTTTAATAAATAAATAATGTGATTTTTCTTATTTTTTATAGCTTGTAGGCTTCTGTTGTGTATATTGTGTATGCTTAAAAAATTTCACAAAATTTCGTCAATATTTGACCGAAAAAGGACGATATATTTATTAAAAAGTAATTAATTTTCGAAAAAAAAATTTTTCAGTTTTTATTTTTTAGTACTAATAAATTACATTTTAGAAAAAAGTTTCAAATAGATAAAATATGTATTTTTTTCTTCTGCATAACCTAATATTTTTTAAATATTTTATTTATGAGTTTTAAAATTTGATGGTATAGTGGAGGGGCGGACAATACTTCTGCGTGAGTTCGAGCGAAGAATCGGTTCTACGATCCGGCTCCTCAATTTAAAAAAAATCGTAATTCTGTACGTAAATTACAAATAAATAAATACACTGGAACCTCGATCGAGTGATTTTCGATCAAGTCCCGATCGAGGTTCCAGTGAAAACGGGAAAATTTTGTTATCCTATTTAATAATAAATAAATAAATCAATAAAATACTTACAATATGGAATATGTGTGAAAACTATGTGAAATATATGCATCTTTTCTTACCTGAAACAAAAAGAAAATATATTTATTAGTAAATTAAAAAAAATAAATAATCGAGGTCAAATTATACATATATGAATAGTTCAATTTTTTCAGATTGTTTTTTTTATTTTTTTTGGGGGGGGATACTATTTTTTTTTTATTTTTTGGTTTTTCCTTAAAGAAAGGCAATTTATTATCAGAAAACCCAGGGGGTTGCACAGTCGACAATAATAATGAGGAAAATCTTAGACTCTGAACCAAAAACGGCAAAGGTAAAAGCAACGGAGAAGCTTTGTAATTACGCGAGCTCTAATACATTCTCATAAATGTCACTTAAAAACCCGTAGCAACAGCCCGCGGCTAACGTCATCTTGAAGTATCCTCGACCTCTGCCTGCCTCTGCTACGAGAATAACGTCCCCCTATAAATCTTTGAATTTCACCTTTTCTTCTTCTTCTTTTTATTTTTTTTCTTCTTCTTCTTCTTATACACAAAACTTTACTACTTATACAAGCAACGTGCAAAAAGACTATGAAAACACTGTCACCTAATTTTCCCGGAGTGTAATACTAGGATTTCAGATTATAATTTTTTTTTCTCAACAAAATTTTTTTCTTCAAAAAAAAAAAAAAAAAAAAAAAAAAAAAGAAAAGAAAAGTATTCATTTTTTCCTCGACAAGAGGAAAAAAAATATCTCTACGTATAGGTATTTTATTTCGTGTCGTTGAAAAATTCATGAAACTAAATTAAAATTGTTGAGTCTTTCGTTGAAAAAAAAATAGGGTCAAAATTGAATTATTTTTTCTTTAATATAATAAAGGAAGAACATTGATACTTCTTATTAACAATAATAATAATAATAATAATAATAATCTCTCCATACAACAAATTTACACAATTGGATCACAAAAAACCAAAATACTAAATAAATATAAAATAATAATACCTGATGATAATAATAATAATAATAATAATAATAATAATAATAATAATAATAATAATAATAATATAAAAAGGGCAAATAGAAGAATGTTAATTTAATGCAAAAAACTAATTTTGTAATTTCGGAAATTTTTACTTTTTTTAGTTGCTTATAGTTTTTTTTTTTTAATTTTTATACTTAAAAAAAAAAAAGAAATATTTCATGAAAAGTGAAAAAAGGTTAGGTTTTTTTAAGGTTAAGGTTTTTTTTAGAAAACAATTTTTTATGTTAAAAGCCAATATTTTATCTATAAATTTCCTAATTACAGTTTTTTTTAAAAGAACTTTTCACTTTAAATTCAATGAACATATAATAAATTAAAATTGTTTAATTATATGTATTATTAATTAAATTATAAATTATTTATTGAAAAAATTTTATAAAATTTTAATTAAAATATAAATTTTTAAAAGTATTTTTAATTAAATATAAATTTCTAAATTAATTTTTGATTAAATTATAACAACATAAAAGTTTTAATTAGATTTCAATTTTAAAATTAATTTTAAATCTTTAAATTAGACAAAATAAATGTCAAACACTTGCTATGATATAGGCATTTACTATTTTTAGTCATTAACATGGTGAGATGGTTGAGTGGCTTCTCTACTGGATTACCAACAGCAAGGACCAGGGTTCGATTCCTCATATAACTAAGGGATTTTTCTGTTTCAGAATTTCAATAATTTCTACTTTCAGAGCATTTTCATTGTTACTTACATGGAATGAAATTTTAAAATAAACAATAATTTTGAACAATTAAGTTTAGAAAAAAAAATGCCAATTTCAAATAATTGGAGTAATATAAACAAATTGACAGTAATACAAAATTGTATGTTTAAATCAATTGTAATTCGAAAACAATTGTACTTCCAAACAATAATAACTCCAGATAAAGATAATTCCAAAGTAATATGGTGGTTTCCAACAATAATAATTCCAAACAATGATAATTCCAAAGTAATATGGTTCCAAACAATGATAATTCCAAAGTAATATGGTTTCAAAAAATGATAATTCCAAATAATAATAATAATAAAAATAATTCCAAACAATGATAATTCCAAATTAAAATGATAGTTTCAAACAATATTAATTCCCAACAATAATAACTCCAAATAATAATTCCAAAGTAATATGGTGGTTTCCAACAATAATAATTCCAAACAATGATAATTCCAAAGTAATAATAATTCCAAACAATGATAATTCCAAACTAATATGGTTTCAAAAACTAATAATTCCAAATAATAATAATAATAATTCCAAACAATGATAATTCCAAATTAAAATGGTAGTTTCAAACAATATTAATTCCAAAAATAATTCTAAAGTAATATGGTGGTTTCCAACAATAATAATTCCAAACAGTAATGCTTCCAATAACGAAGTACGACAAAAACAATGAATCCTCACGGCAATAATAATTTAAACTATAATCGGATAATAAAAGCAATTGTAATTTAATTAATCGAAATTTATAATTAATACGACATTGATGTAAACAATTATTATTTAAATCTTCGCTAATTAAGAGCAAAGGTATAATCGTAAATTATTATTATTATTATTATTATTATTACACTTCCAATAAAACGTAACTGTCAAAATTTTCCAAAAGAAAAATAATTAAGCATCAAAGTTCACAAGTTTCTCTCTCTCTCTCTCACTCTCGTTCAGTAATTTAGTTTCGAGACTCATTATCCATGACAGAGAATTGGTGGATGGCAGCAGTTAATCCTTAATTAGTAATTAAACCCAGAGAAAGTGAATCTTTGAGTTCTTGACTTTCCGAGAAAAGCCGCAACGGAGCGGATCTCGTAAAATGAGACGTCGCGAGTTGTACAAATGATAGCGCTCTAGTATATATAGCTATATATATACTATATATATATACCATATAATTCCATAGGGCAATAGGTGTCGAGTAGTAGTTTTAGATCTAAGGTTTAAACTCGTATATATATATATATTGTATAATGTATATATTGCCTGCTCTAGTTAACATGGTAGCAGCTGATCAAATATATAAATAACATTAGACAACGCACTCACAGGAAGGGTTAATGTATTTGCCTTGGCTATGACTTCACATATGAATTAACGCGCTGTTTTCTGACCACACTCATTTTTCTCTAATTTATATGGGCGATTCTCCAAAAAAGATGCTAATTTTCATATGTCTTTGTTATTGTATCGTCTACATCTTAATTTCCTTTAGAAAAAAATTTGTAATCACACTAATTTAAAAGTATCAAATTGATACCAAAAATATCATATTGATATAAAAATTTGTATCAATTTGATATTTTTGGTATCAATTTGATACTTTCAAATTAGTGTGATTACACAGGAAAAAAAGATTTTCTGTTTGCAACAAAATCATTTGGTTAGGTAATTTTGGTATCAAATTTTGGTTGGCTGAAACAAAGTCGTAGACTTATCTCAACCAAACATTTGGTTATGCCAACAAAATTATTTGGTTGCACATTTTTAAATTCCAACCAAAATTTGGTTACAAGAAAATAATTTGGTTAAAATAACAAAAATAGTTTGGTCTAAAAAAACAAATGATTGTTTGTTGTTCTAACCAAAATTTGGCTACGACAACCAAATAATTTAATTCTCTCTCAGCTCGTTTACCTTAGGTGAACAATTAGTTGGTTTGATCAATCAAACAGTTTTGTTGAGTTAACAAAAAAATTTTGTTGAGCTAACCAAACATTTTTTTTTATGCCAACAATAAACACTCAACCAATTTTTTTTAATTGACTCAAACAAATATAGTTTGGTTTGCTTAAATACCAACAAAATTATTTTATTGGCCCAACCAAATTTTGGTTTTTCTAACTAATTTTTCTAGGTGTAAAGGTACCTAAAAAGGTTCATAGATTAACATATAACCTCAAACGAAAAAATGATTTTTAACAAATAAAACTAAAAATAATTTCATCTTTTGAAAGATTCAGTTGTAGATTTAATTATTTTGGTGCAAAAATTCTATGTTTGGTTCAAAATGAACCTACTATTACTGTAAAATATACCCATACTTAAAAAGTCCAAAAAAACCCTCTAATGAACAAAAAAAAAAAAATTTCGACTCATTTGACACAACTTTAAAACATTGTTTCATTCAACTATGAATAATATATATTTGCCGCGCCTTTGCATTTCACAAAACTTTCATCCAGGTTAGCTGAAGCTTTTAAAACTTTTCCTATTCCATACATTTTTTATAAATGCTCTCTCGTGAATATTTAATTTTCGTTTTCTCTGCAAATTCATTACTATTCCAAGTGATACATTTTTCATAGTTTCAGTTTTTTTTTCTCTGTGTGCGTTAATAAAATAAAATTAAAAAAAAGAAAATTGACGATTAAATCCCACTTAAATGTACGTTCATTTATTGGCCTGTTTTTTTTTTCTTGTAAAAATTGCTGGAAACTTGTCGACTACTGTCAATTAAAGAATTTTTTTTTTACTTATTAATCAGATTCGATTGTATCGTAAATTTTAATTACGTCATTACCGTAAATTAAATAAAAATATTAATAAAAAATAATACTAATTATCATTGGAATTAATATATTGTTATTAGTAACGTAATTTTTACTATATTATTATTATTAATAATATATATATAATATATTTTTATATTATATTATTTATATTATATTATAATAATATAATACTCTCTAAATCTGAATTAGTAGTTTTCTACTAATGAAAGAGTGCGTATTCGTTTACCAATTGAATTAGTAACAGTTTTTACTAATTTTTAGTAATAAAAACTACTAATTCATGGAGTAAATCGGCTTACTAATTTGAAATAGAAAAAAATACGACTTACTAATGAATTAGTAGTTTTCTATTAGCAATTAGTAGTTTTTTTTACTAAAAATTAGTCAAAACTGTTACTAATTCTATTGGTAAAAGAATACGCCCTCTTTTATTAGTAGAAAACTACTAATTCAGATTTAGAAAGTATATTATTAATATTATTGATGTTATGATACAAAAAAAATTTGATTTTTTCTTTTACATTTGGTCAAAATCTTTTTTTTTTTTTTACCAACATAACCTCAATATTATCACATAATGGAAACCTAAAATTTTTGTATGTATTAATTTTATTATTTTCGACGCATTACTATTTTTATAATTAATTTCAAATTTTTTTAAACAAAACACGTAAATCATCAAAAATATTTGAAATAAACTTGAATCCGTAAATCCGCAAACGAAATAACAATAGAGTATATAACTATTTTGGAAAATGTAATCTGGAAAGTGCATCGTGAATGCGGAAATATTTTATCAAAGATCGATCGTTTAATCGAATTCGTAAGCCATTAAATTTGAAGATGTGGAAAACGGAAACTGTGGGGATATCTGTATATCGAGTGTATATATATATATATAATACAGTAGTGTATATATAGATTGGTTTCTCGACAAATCACCGTTTACGCGATCCAATGGAAAGGGATCGGTCGAATATCCGTAAAAGTCGACGAAGCACGCGAATTGCTGCTGGTCTTTTCGTTTACTTATTTTGAGGAAAATCATCGTCGTGGCAGCACGACGACGATGCGCGAAAAGAAAGCGGAGTTTGAAAAAATAAAATTGAACTGAAAAAAAAAATTGCACTACACCACAAATCGTGTATTCTATAAGAAATAAAGAAGAAAAAGAAGAAGCAGAAAAAAGAAAGAAAAAGAAGAAAAAAGTATCTAGATAAAAGTAATCTCATATTGAGAGGAAAATTTCTCATTTATCTCTCAAATTATCCTATCAAAATAAGAGCATTTTGTAACAAGATTTTATATAAATATACTAGTTTTCGTTTATTATTGAAAGGATTTGATGTGCATGAATAATACCCAAATCCCACTTGACGTAAATCTCAATTAACCTAATTCCTATTTGACATAAATAACACTTGGCGGTATATAAATTTCATTTCACGTAAAAATCACTTAACAAAATGTCAACATTTTGATTCTCTAAATTTAAATTAGTAAAAAAATTTTAAACTAATTTAAATTAGTGACTCATTTTTTTTTTTGTTTTAAATTAGTAAAATTTAACTAATTCAAAAGCAAAAAGTTAGTCACTAATTCAAATTGGTTAAAATTTTTACTAATTCAGATTTAGAGAAGCGATAAATTTAAGGGTGCTTAGCCCATTAACATAACCTCAAATTAAAAAAGTTGTTTTTAACAACGAATAAAACTATAAATAAAATTAATTTTTTCAAAATTTTTAAAGATTCAGACGATGCTGATGTATACGCAACGTTTATGATAAACGATTTTTAATGAAACAATTTTTTTACATGCAAAATTGTATAATTTTTTGCCTAAAAAGTATTTCCTGTAGTTTTCATTAATCAACAAATTATAAAAAAAAAAAAATATTTTCTAGGCAAAAAATTATCCAATTTTTTATTTTAAAAAATTATTTCTTTAAAAATCATTTATCATAAACGTTGCGTACTTCAGCATCGATTCAGTGGTACGATTTTTAAAATACATTATTTTGTGCAAAAATTGGTTGTTAATTAATAATTATTTCACTTTTTATATTTTTTGTTAAAAGTTGATGAACAGAAAAAAACACCAACAAAAAAGTTTTATTGGTATATTTAAGGAACCAAACTATTTGTTTGAGTCAACCAAAAAAAATTGGTTTAGTGTTTTTTGTTGGCATAACAAAAATTTTTGGTTAGCTCAACCAAATTTTTTTTGTTAAGTCAACAAAACTGTTTGGTTGATCAAACAAACAGTTTTTTTTTTGTAAAATTAAAAATTTTATTCTACCTTGTCTCTTTATCTTTTTTATTTATTTCATTATTTATTTATTATCAATTTAACATTGAATTTATATTTATTCAATTGAAATATTTGAGGTCTTTTGAAAAATCTCATCTCCGCCTGGGATCGAACCTCTGTTTTAAAACTGAAGGTCGGGAGCTCTAACCACTGAACTACCTATCCTTATGAGAGATTTAAACTAACTGTTCTCTTAAGCTATGAGCTAAGAGCGAATCAAACTATTTGATTGATTGTCGCAACCAAATTTTGGTTAGGACAACAAACGATTATTTAGTTTCTTAAACCAAACTATTTTGTTGTGTTAAACAAATTATTTTGTTGTCGTAACCAAATTTTGGTTGGAATTTAAAAATGTTCAACCAAATAATTTTATTGGCCTAACCAAATGTTTGGTTGAGATAACTCTACGACTTTGTTTCAGCCAACCAAAATTTCGTTACAAGAACCAAAATTGCCTAACCAAACAATTTTGTTGCAAACACTAAATTTTTTTCTCAGTTAAGAAAGGACACTAAAAAAAATAACAATAATAATAAGAATAATAATATAAATAATAATAATAATAATTTAAATAATAATAATAAAATTAAAAATATTTATAATAATGAATTCAACTACAATTTCATTTAACACTTCCTACTTCAAATCCAATTCAAAATGAACGTATGACAACGATTCCAAATTTAGAAAAAAAAACTCCTAGAAAATCTAAATGTTTGTGCTCGAGAGTTGTTTGCATCCATCACTAGTTAGTTCGCAGCAAATTAGATTAACGTGAATTAGCGTGCCGTATTCCATAGCCGACGGCTAGATTCCAGAGAGTGAGTAGTGCAATGGTGGGCGGAAAGACGAGTGGGGTAGAAAGTGGGCGAATAGGAAAGAGAGAGAGAGGATGAGGGTTGAAGAGGGTTAAAAAAGGGGGGGGGTGCTTGGCCAACCACCACCCTATGTGAGGAGGAGGAGAGGGACAGTCAGAGGAGGTTCGGTTAGGACCCGTGTGCTTGGGGGCAAGAGGAAGCGCTTCTGAAACGAAAGCATGCAATTACCTCGGGACATATCTACTTATCTCAAGTCTGCTTTTACGGCTCGTGAATGAAAAAAAAAAAAAAAAAAGAAAATTCAACTCTAAAAAGGTCTACGAGAAAAAAAAACAGCTAGTGCTAATTACACATGAGATTAATTATTTGCTGGCGTGGTGAACAAACTAGAGGTGTGTGCATGAGAGAAAGAGAGTATTATATAACAGAAACAATCTTTAATCAATCTTGATTAAGTTGATGTTTATTTATTATCATCTCCAAAGGGTTTTCTAATTGCAAAATACAAAAAAAAATATAGTGTAAGAACCACAGATTAATAAAGTTTGGAAAAATAATTTCATTTCTTTTTTTTAATGTATAGGCGAAAAATAATGAAATGTCTAACAAATTTATAAAGTTTTGCTGTGAGATAGAAAAAAGAAGAGAAAGAGTGAGAGAGAGAGAGCAAAAAATGTTAGTCGCAATAGAATTAAAAAGTTTCCATTGCGGTCAGAATTGTCCGAAGAAATTACTCTGATTGGCTATCGTCTAATGGAAATAGTTTAAAATTTAATTACCGACTGAAAACTACGTTATCTACAGAGCAAACGGTCGGTAACTGACACGATTTTTAGGTTAGAAAACTGATAAAATTAAATTATCAAATAAAAAAAATTTAATTAGATCTACAAAAAGATCCCAAAATTTTTAGGTTATATTTAGTGATAGTTTTACCTCAATAAAAAGTTCTATTTTAATTAGGCAACTATCTTTATGAATTTTCACTTCAAAAATCAAAAATATAACCTAAAAATTTTTGCGAGCTTAGCTACCTTTTGTCGCGGAGCATCACATATAGAGGCCATTTTTACCTTGTGGGTAAATTTAATTCTCCGAGAGGTTATAAAGATAATATATAGCTTCTGCGCAGAATGTTTGTATACAGCTTTTACGCAGGCGCAGAATATATCTGTCTTTAACCTTTCGAAGGCTTAAATTTATCCACACGGTAAAAACGACCTCATAGTTTTTCGCACTCTATATTGAACGTTCATAACATAAGACGCCACGGTGCGCCAAAAGGTGGCTTAAATAAAAATGAATTGTCACTTAAAAATTCTTTTTGATTATATGATTCTTAGATGAATAACAAACATTTCTCAATAGTTTTTAAAATCAGTTTACGTGCCCGATTTACATAAAATTGAGTGTTTATATAAAAACAGTGTTTTATGGGGAATCAAAATTTATTTAATCTAATAAATACTGTAATAACTGATAAAATAATTACTTATTTTCAATTTTACATATAAATAATTATATTGCTATAGTGTTTGTGTCCGATTTTAAAAAATTAAATTATAATGTTAAAAGAACGATTTTAAGAGTGACAAAATTTATTTAAGAGTGTCGAATGGTCTCTGAAATTTTTGGGCAAGAAGAGACCTTTAATTATCGCTCTATAAAAACGGCGCTAAACGTGAAAATGATAAACATTGATTTTAAAATACTTTCTTCTCGAAAGACGGACACTTTTTACAAAAGCAGCTAGAGATCCTTATCTTAGATAAATTTCCTAAATCCTAAAGATTATACGAATCCATACAAAAACACGATTGCAAAACGAAAAGTAATATAATGACAGGTACATTACCTCCTGCCGCCGTCAGATGGCAGCAGCATGCAGGTCGCACAAAGTCGCAGCTGTTATTAGATTACTTTTCTACTTTTTGTTTTGCAACCATGTTTTTCTATGGATTCGTACAGTCTTTTGGATTTAGGAAATTTATAACATGAGGATTTTGGCTGATTTTGTTAAAAGTGTTCGTGTTTCAAGAAAAAAGTATTTTAAAATCAATACTATTTCACATTTAGAGCAATAATTAAAGCTCTCTTCTTGCCAAAGAATTTCAGATACCGTTCGACGCTCTTAATGCATAAATATAAAAACGAAACAAGAAAATAACTTCATTGTTAATAAATTTATATGAAAAATCTAAAACATCTATTATCTATACGCATATAAGTATAAATTAAATAAATTCTGGTTCCTCATAATATACTATTTTTAAATATTTAAAACTCAATTTGTTTTAAATTGGGCACGTAAACTGATTTTAAAACCTATTGAGAAAAGTTTTTTATTCATCTTAGAACCATAATCAAAAGGAATTTTTAAGTACCAATTCATTTTTATTTAAACCTCCTTCTGTTTGCACCGTGACGCACAATATAGAAAAAAAATCGTCTTTTATATAAAAAAAAAAAATATTACCTAATTAAAAAATAGAAATTAATTAAACACTAATTTCACTGAATATAATTTGAAAAATCTTTGATAAGATATATACGTATAAAATTATTCCGTTAGACGACATTCGATATCCCTTTTAATTTTCCCCGCAGCCTCAATTACATTTTCCAAGTGAAACCGACTAAATCAAATAATGAAGTCCGCACGGGTGCCGAAACGAACTAGACGAATATAATGGAATAAATGGCGCGGCACATATTTTACACACATATATATATATATATATACAACACCAAGAGGCGAAACAGCGAGCGATAAAGTACGCAAATTTTCATGAATTTCTTGTTTTTTTTTTTTTTATTCAGGCCGAGAGCGCGAAACTAGTTATTAAGCAAGTGACGGTGTGAGTGTGAGTGAGAAAGAGGAGAGCAGGAGGGGAGGGTAGTATATCCTATATGGCGGAATGAAACGACGCGGAACGTTTTCGAGGGGGTCAAAATAGGGGGCGCCGGCTCGCAATTTGCGTAATTGAGCCCTGAATTATTTACATTGTCGGGATGCGTCATACTTCTGTCGCGATAAACGACAGTCACTGTGTTATAGTGTGGCAAAGCAAAATCTTCTTATTGGGAGCACAAAAACAATAAACAATTGGGTATATCGTTTGATACATTTTCAATCATTACCTTTTGCGTCGAGCAAGATTTATTTTTTATATTTTTTTTGGGAGGGGGGGATTTTTTTTTTGATTAATTTTTCTATTTAATAAAAAGGAATTCTCTAATTTTTTTCTAAAAACATATACACAATATGTATACTTATAAAAAACATAATCTAATTAAGAAAGAATCAGACAATGAATCGAAATAAAAGTTAGTTCAACTGTGTATTTTGGTAATATTTTTAAAGAAAAAGATGATTTAAATTCTAAAAAAAGCTACGATAAAATTTTTAATAATTTAATTTTAAAAAATTTTAAACAAATAGAAATTGCATTTCAATAAAAATGAAGAGTTTTTAATTGGAAACGATTTATGTAAAGGTAACATAACCTAAAAACATTATTTTTAGGTTTATGCATAAAAAAACTATTTAGGTAATGTAATCTAAAAAAATAGTTTTTAGGTTATGTTACCTAAATCGTTTCATATTAAAAACTTTTAGTTTTAATTTTTAGGTTATGTTATCTAAATCGTTTTCTATTCAAAACTTTTAATATTTTGATTTAAATGCAATTTTAAATTGTCGAAAATTTAAAAAATTAAATTATTTAAACACATTTGAACTAATTTTTGTTCTGATTTTATGTCTTATTCTTTATTATTAATTAATATTACCTTTAATAATTATTTTGATTTTATTTATAATTTATTAATTTTGTTTCTATATTTTATTTATATATTTTTCTTTACTATTCTTATTAATCTTACTAGTATTAATATAATTTTTATTCGAAAAAAAATTAACTCTGACAGGATTCGAACTCTAGGTTCTGTATTGCAAGTCGAGTGCGTTGACCACTAGACCAGAAACTTACTTCTTCTATTTGTAAGCTATTTTTTATAAAATATGCACAAGAAAGGGATTTTTCATACTGTATTATTATTCTTCTGATTGTCAGTGACAGTAATTGGACACAAATATTCTTTTATTATTATTATATTGTTTTTTTTACAATTGAGCGTCTACATGCAATAATCGGTCGAGCGCTCGGCTGAACGCTGTAATGCCAGTCAGACGGATCAAAAAGTAAAAAAAAAAGAAAATGAAAATTTTGATTTTTAAAAAGTAGTACCATGCAGAAAATGAAGAGACGCATCTTTTTTTCCTTTGAGATTTTTTTACAGGACGAAAATTTAATTTAATAAATCCAAAAAACTGAAAATTTTTTTTTCACTATTTTCATTATATTTTTAAACATAAATCGTCGTAACTTCCACAAATATTAATGAAATCGATTAAAATTCGGTATACAAACGCATTAGGGTCTAGAGAATACGATAAATTAATAAAAAAAATTATAATCATTAATTATTCAATAAATTATTATTATTATTAATGACGTGTCGATAATCACGATTTCTTACCTTCGCCGAGAAAAAGTCTGTGAGGAACTTTCGAGTTGAAAGAACTTCCAGTGAGACATTTCTTTATTAATATATAAAGAAGTTTTTTGGAAATTTTCGAGTCAATTCATTCACAACTTTCAAAAATATAAGTGTTTTTTGAAAAAGCGGGTGGCGCGCTAGCGAGTCGCCGCGTGGAGAGTTTCGTCTGCTAGAATAATAGGCGATAGTGTTTTGTTTTCGTACATATTTTTTATTTATTTTCGTATATAAGCAAGCATGTCCGGCAATGTTCTCTAGACCCTAATGCGTTTGTATACCGAATTTTAATCGATTTCATTAATATTTGTGGAAGTTACGACGATTTATGTTTAAAAATATAATGAAAATAGTGAAAAAAAAAATTTTCAGTTTTTTGGATTTATTAAATTAAATTTTCGTCCTATAAAAAAATCTCAAAGGAAAAAAAGATGCGTCTCTTCATTTTCTGCATGGTACTATTTTTTAAAAATCAAAATTTTCATTTTCTTTTTTTTTTACTTTTGGACCCGTCTGACTGGCATTACAGCGTTCAGCCGAGTGCTCGACCGATTATTGCATGTAGACGCTCAATTATTACTATTGTAATAATAATTGTGTGATTTTTATAATAATAATTATTAATAGTTATATTAAAAATAAAAAAAAAAATAGTAATATAATAAAAAGAGTAAATATATTATTAGAATTATAATAATTAATGTTTATGAGTGCCCTGAAAGTTGAATAAAATGAAATGAAAATAGAATAAAATCTGCTGCGTAATCTGTTAAATGCAAAATGGGAAATTATTATTATTATTATTATTATCATTCTGACGGTGATGATTTACTTCTATTAAAACAAACTTGTTGTGCGTTCGAAGGAATTACCTTGGGAAAGGTAAATACGCTAAAGCAGTGGCGAGATGGCAGCAACGTCCTTGGTTCATTTAGCAGCTTATTTAACAACACTACGCAAAGCGGATTCACTATCGCTAATCCCTTTCTGAGCACGAAATTTGAGCGGTTGGCAGTATTCACTTGCTTTGAGCGAGAGAATGTGTATATGTACAACTAGATGAATTTACTTGTAAAATTATATATATATATATGTACATATATGCAAAAGGCGTTTTAGTTGACTTTATGTCACGAACGTAATATAACGTAACAACTTCAGTAACACAAATTTCATATAATATCTTTGCAGCAGCTTCAAAACCAGAGGGATACTTTCCAATTTCACAGTCAACAATTTTCATAATTAACTCCCTGCGTATGCTTTTGATTTTCGTTTAATCGCCAACGTATATTAATTTAACAAGTTTCTAGCTGTCTATACAAGTCGAGAAAATGTGGAGAATTAAGAAATTTTTCTATTTTCTGTTTTTTTTTCTAAATTTTTTTTTTGACACATATGTAGTAATTTATCAAATTCGCAATTCATGTACCGCAGAGTTTGGAAAAAGAACTTTTGCTTTTATTAATGAAGAAAAATATAAAGATCTCGCTTTAACCCTTAACTTATAGAGAAAATTCATTTTCTATTATATATATAACGAACCACATCTTTTATATATATATATATATATATATATATATATTTGTGACTTGATCTATCAATCAGGGGAATATATATATGTTATCAAAACGAATCAAGCGTAAATCGATCGATAGTCCATTTCCTATCTTGGGATTCTCAATTAAACCCGTCAAGGTCGATAATTGACTTTCACCCCGAAATAAACTACTTCTCCAGCTTCTCTGGACATGCCTCATAAACTATATAAAAGATGATGGAAAAATTTTGCCCTTGAATACAAAGCAGTGACTTTTCTCAGTTATTAATTTTTTTATTTTTTCTTATATTATTAGTTTTCATTATTAGGAATTACTCCCATTATTATTATTATTATTATTATTATTATTATTACATTTTAAAAAATTATTATTCAAAACTATCATTTTAAACTATTTTTCTTTTAAACCATTCATAAAATTCTATTCATGTTTGGAATTATATTGTTTAACGTTAATATATTAAATTGTTTGAAACTATCAGTTTTTTAAATCTGTCACTACACGATGCAACTTTTGTTTAAAATTAACCACTGTTTAAACCTACTTTTTAATGACGAAACTGAAGTACGCAACGTTTATGATAAATGATTTTTAAAGAAATAATAATTTTTTAAAATGAAAAATTCTATAATTTGTTGCCTAAAAAATATTTCTTTATAATTATTGTTGATTAATGAAAACTACAAGAAATACTTTTTAGGCAAACTTTTTTAGAATTTTTCATTTTAAAAAATTATTTCTTTAAAAATCGTTCATCAAAAACGTTGCGTACTTCAGCTTCGTTCTTAATGCTACCATTATTTAAAATAACTATTTAAAAAAAAATGGTTTTATTTTAATATATTTCAAACTTTTTTTTTGTTTAAATCTGTCACTACATTGTAAAATTTTTATTTTTTGAAACTGTTTAGCTTCGGTTTCAAGAAAATTGTATATAGTTTTAATCGAATTAACCGTCAAATAGTAAAAGTCTCCAACAATTGTGGTTTCAAACAACAGTAGTTTCAAAAATAGTATAAAATAGTGACAGATTCAAACAGTGGTTGTTTCCAAACAAATGAAATTGTAAATAAAGTTTTAAACTTAGTTTGGAAAAACACTATTATCAAGTAGTGACAGTAGTAAACAAACATATGTTCAAACAAGTATTTTGAGAAATTCAAACTGTTTTGAGCCTTAAACTACTATAGCGGTCAGCCAGACCGCTACCTGAAGTTCTTTCGATTTTTTCCGTTTTTCAGTTATAGTGTTGTAATAAACTAAAAATAGGAAAACAGAATTTAGTATTAAACCCCAAATAGCGTGTTCCCTAGTTTCAAAACAAGGCACTGATAGGGGCCTCACTAGTTTTCCTAGTTTCAAAAAATGTAAATAAACTAAGTTTCCATAATTACTTTTTGTATAAAAACAGTTCTGAACCAGGGATCGAGTTCTAGGGCACTACCTAGTTTTTCTGGAAAGAACCACATTAGAAATAGACAAAACTGGTCAGTACCCCATTAAGCCCACATTTCGATTTCTCTTCGGTTATAGTGAGCGGCATGACTTTGTACGAAAGACTATAGTTAAAAATGTAACATTCAAAGTGAAACTTTAAACTATTCTTCAATATATAAATATTAGAAGAAGGGATTGTCAGCTGACAGACAGTTAGAAGAGGGACGAGGAGGATGGGGTTGTTAATGGAAACCCATTGTTCTCTAATCAAATCATTCGCAAGACTCGAGGAGGGTGAGAGACGAAATGAGAGTCGGGCAGTCTGACAGACGAATCCGAATGAACGGGGTTTGGTTGACTGAGAAAGGACAGGAAGGCTGAGAGTAACGACAGGGACTGCTAGTTCAAACACTTCTCTCTCTCTCTCTCTTTTCTCCTTTTATTACTGACCCTCTCTCCTTCTCTCTCTATACACTGCCACACCACCCAGAATTTCTAACTGTTCGTGAAAGTTTCATTTTACCACAATTTATTCCCATTTAGTAAAATTTTCTTTTATTTTTTCTCAACACAAGAGACTCCAATCTTTTAACAAAAAAAAAATCAACTGCCACTAAATCATCGAATTTTTTTTTTGCTCTCTCTCTCTTTTTTTTGGCGAAAAATTTGTTATATTATTTATAAAATCTAATTATATATATTGGAAAATGAAAACTATGAATAACGTCCAAAAACCATTTTTCCACTTGACAGACGTTGAAGGATTAGTTAAACAAAAATCGGACAAGGAGAATTATGAAATGGGTGCAATTTGGGCCGAAGCCGGTGAAACGAAAGGAATATTCGAAAAGCAATTTTAATTTTGACTACACTAATATACTACCACTATTACTTGGGTGTGTGTTAAATGATCTTCTATGACCCGAATGTCAGTCCTGGCGTATTTCCAGTTTTCGCGGAAAAACATGTATATATATATATACATACAGTGGGAAATCCAACAGTGAAAGACAAATATTAAACTTAAAAAGAGACACACATCCAATTGCTAATATTTATGATAAAATGGAACAATAGTGTTTATTCCACTTTAGTTTTTTCTTTTTTTCCATTTCTTTTGTCATTTTTATTTTATTTTCCATTTTTATGTATATATATACAAACTTGCATCTATCTATATATATATATATATATATATATATGGATATGATTCAGGAATGTTGAAGATTCTCCAGTGATATATTTGATCGTTGGCTCGATTGCATCCCTGAGAGAGCAGTTTAATTTATGTACGCTATAATTTAAGAAAGCATGCTGCGATAATGCCTCCATACCGACGCGTGTCTTTGGCACGATACGCTCTTGGCTCACATAATGTAGACCTTTCGTTCTTTAAGATTGTAAAAGAGAGGAATTTAAAACTCAGATAAGATATTCGCATTAGCCAAGAAAATTGGAAGCAATGATACTTTTTATATACCCAGTTATTATTGTTAATATATTCATGTTAAATTATCGGTTATTTAAAAACCGGTGGCGATAAAAATAAATAATAAATATATATATATATATATTATATATTATTATTATATATATATATATATATATATATATATATATATATATATGTGTGTGTGTGTACGAAATTGATGAAAGAAAAATGTATATCATTTTGATATTACTGATTTTATGGTTTATTATATAAAAATGTATCATTTTTGTTAGAATCATTTTTTTTAAATTCAAGTTTTTTTAAAATAATTGTTTTTTGAACAAAATTTGTTGTTTGTTTGAAGCCAACACTACTTATTAATATTTTTGTTATTATTATTATTATTATTATTATTATTATTATTATTATTATTATTATATTATTGTTCTTAAAAAAATATTTGTTTTTGTAAGAAAAATTGAAAAATTATATCACAGAAAATTAAAAGGCATTAAAATAAGCTTATTATTTTAATCGAATTTTGCTTATTTTAATCCATTTTGGTATTAAAATAAGTAAAATTGGATTAAAATAATAGGCTTATTTTAATGCCTTTTAATTTTCTGTGATTTTATAGTTTGATAGTATTAATTTGTTTGAAACTATGTTTGTTTGGAGTCATCATTACTTACTATTGTATTATTACAGCTAACTAATTGTTTAACACTTTGAAATTTAAAATAATTATTACTGCTTTTGTTTTAAATTTGTTCAAAACTATTTTTGTTTATATCTGCCACTAATTGTTGCAATTATAGTTTGGCATCGCTATTGTATTATTAATTATTATTATAAATTATTATTATTATTATTATTGTTATTATTATTATTAATAGTATAATAAATTATTAATATTATTATTATATATTATTATTAATAACCATCTTTTTAAAATTTATGCTTGTTTGAAACTGTCACTACTTTTTAGGATTTCGGGATTTTATTTTTTTTATAATTGTTATTATATTTTTTTTGTCTATATTCGAAACTACTAATAATTAATTTTTGACACTTATTTAAAAATTATCATGGTTTGAAATTAATTAATCAAATTTTAATCAATTTTCAATTCATTAACTTAAAATTATTCAATTTACAATTATATTTGTTCATAGTAACTCTCTAAATCTGAATAAGTGAAATTTCACTTAAAATGTGTCAAAAGTCTTCCACGTAGAAAAATAAGTGTATATGCACTTAAAAATAAGTGAAACTTCACTTATTTTTGAGTGAAAACCACTTATTTAAAAGTGCATATACACTTATTTTTCTACGTGGAAGACTTTTGACACATTTTAAGTGAAATTTCACTTATTCAGATTTAGAGAGAATAGTGACAGATTTAAGTAGTTGTAGTTTCAAGCAAAAATTGGCATCAAAATATAGTAATAGATTGAAACAAAAAAAAAAGTTTACATAAAATCGTAATTTCAAACCTCGTTTCACAGAAAAAAAAAGTAGTGATGGTTTCGAACAATCATAGTTTCAAACAATAAAATAGTTTTTAAAAAAAGTAGTAATAGATTCAATTATAGTGATAGTTTAGAACAAAAATTGTTTTTAACAATAAAACAACTAGTAGTGATAGATTTAAACAGTCATATAGTTTCAAACAAATGTATTATCAATAAAATAGTGATAGATTCAAGCAATGGTAATTAACAATAGTATATGTTATTGTAAAACAAGTTTTATAGAAACCAATAGGAAATAGTGATAGCTACAAATAATTGTAGTTTCAAACAAATGTAGTGGAAAAAAATAGTGATAGATTGAAACACTGATAGTTTCAAACAAATAGTACTTTCAAACAAATAGTACTTTTAAACAAAATAAACAAAATTAATGAACAAACTAATTTTTACCAACTAGTGATAGAATCAAACAATGGTAGTTTCAAACAACAATAAATATTAAATATTGCTACTTTTAACCTATAGCCTGACGGCCTTTTTGCAAAATACATCAAAACAGACTAAATTTAGTCTTTTCGGTAGTATAAAGGTTAAAAAATCGTGGTTCCAAACAAAAATTAACCCCTCCACTTTCTTTCCTCCGTGAAAACACCTTTTAAAATCGTTCATTAACTAGGTTTTTTTTCCCTTTTTTTTGAATGAATCAAGTGGTTGTTTTCTCTCTCTCTCTCTCTCTCGCTCTCTCTCTCTCAACGTCGACACGTATAGTACAGTGATAATTTACATTAATTCAAGCTAATTTGTTTCGAGGGTCGGTTTATGGTTTGCTATAACACGGTGCAGAATAAAAAAAAAAAAAAAAAAAACAAAAAAAACAACATTATTCTTTATTTGAATGTTGGGACGCTTGACAAGCGAGGCGCAGTATAAAAGCGATTTAACGACCTATTTTTTCGGTTCTGTCACGTATTATGGCCCACCCAGTATATATATATATACATACATACACATATATAGAGAGAGTCTGGGTATAAGAGAGTACATACTAGAACAGCTTGGTTCCGCTAGCTTTATATTATGCTCCTCGGCGCGGTCGCTCCACGAGGTCTAGAATTACCAGGGACGCCCGTGTAAACAAGCCACACCCGCAACAATAACCATTGTAAACGCAATTCAGGAGAGCAACGAGTCGCGTTATCGGTGGAGGCGAAAACTCTCTCTCTCGCTCTCTCCCTTCCTCTCTTTCTCTCTCTCTCTCTCTTTACACTATATGCCCTTGTCACAGGAGTTTCTTACTCGAGACTCGACTCACCTCTCTCTCACTTACCACATATTATTGCAAATTGCTCCAAACTGCGCTGTTAGTATCGTTTTAGAACTCCCCAACCATATTATTCATAATGTATTTTAAGTCTGTTAAAAAAAAAACTTATTTTACTTTTTCATTTAGTGCGGATGGAATGTTTGAATACGGAAAAAAAGAGTAATATTGTCCCAAACGATTTTTCTACACGGAAAAAAAGAAAAAGTAATTTTTACTACTTTCATAGTAAAATTGGACCTGTCCGAAGTTTCTGCGCATCTCTGGAAACTTTTACTCAAAAAATAGTAAAATTTTTATTATTTTTGGAGTAAAAGTTGCCATAGATGCGCAGAAACTTCGGACAGATCCCATTTTACTATGAAAGTAGTAAAAATTACTTTTTCTTTTTTTCCGTGTATATAAATTTTATAGAAAATAAATTTCAGTTAATTTTTAAAGAAAAGAAAAATTAAACGCGTTTTTACATAACTAAAACAAATATTATTTGTGATTTTTAATTTCTTTTATTTTCTTTAGAATATAACAAATTCTTGAAATTTACTTTATATGAAAAATATTCTCCTACTCTATATACTCTATTATATTGACGGATCCAAGGATTATTACAGTCTATAAATATAGCAAAAAGTATTTTCTTTTCTTTTCTCTTTTTTTTTTTTTTTTTTTTTGTTGTAGATTTCTTCTATTTTTATGTAAAACACTAAAGGTTCGCCTTGACTGGCTTCAAAGCAGCCATACAAGTCAATATAGATATTATACGCGGAATCTCGACGAACGAAACATTTGATCAAACCCGCGGGCTTGCGGTAAGTTCCTCAACAACAAAATATATATAAGGATTATCCTTTAATAGGATTTACAAGGCAGATATCCTGCATGAAGGTACACAGGTTTCATCCTATATATATATATATATATATATATATATATATATATATATATATAATATACTTCGTTTTCTTTTGTTTTGTCGCTCAGCATTTTAGCGAAAAATTCAATAATCACTTTTTTTTATTATTACTAATAATAATAATGGTTTTTCAAAACCAATTATTGAAAATTGAATTTTTTCTCCATCTTATTATTATTATTTTTGCTATTATTATTATTATTATTATTATTATTATTATTATTATTATTATTATTATTATTATTATTATTATGATTATTATTACTATTATTATTATTATTATTATTATTATTATTATTATTATTATTATAATTATTATTACTGCTATTATTATTAATACTGTTACTGCATTAAGAAAAAAGATTTCTTTGATTCAATGAAATCAATTTCTTTGACAAATTTTTCTTTGATAAAAAAAGAAAATTTATTTTTTTCAAATAAATTATTTTTGATTAAAAAAAAAAATTATCTTCGTTTCAAAGAAATTTTTTTTTTTTGTAACTAAGAAGCTTTGTTTGTTTCAAAGAAAATTTTATTTTTCATGAAAGAAAAACAAATCAAACAAATTGGTTTCTTTAAATCAAAGAAATCTTTTTCTTTAGGTATATGATTTTTATATGTTATTTGAAATAAACTTGATCTAATTTTAAGGAAGAATCGGACAAAGTTACTCCAACTGTGTATTTTTATATTTAAAAAAAATACGATTTTAGCAAAAAAACTTCAGTGTAGTTTTAAATAATTAAAATTTAAAAACTTGAAACAATGTGAAATTGTATTTAAATAAAAATTAAAAGTTTCAATGCATAGGAAACGATTTAAGTAACCATAACCTAAAAATATTATTTTTAGGTTATGTTATTTAAATCGTTTAAGTAACATAACCTGAACATATTATTTTTAGGTTATGTCATCTAAATCATTTAAGTAACATTTCATTTTTATTATTATTCAACCTAAACATATTATTTTTAAGTTACGTTATCTAAATTGATTCCTATATGCATTAACCTAAAAATAATGTTTTTAGATTATGTTACCTGAATCGTTTCCTATGTATAAAAACATTTAATTTTGATTTAAATACAATTTATATAATTGCTTACAATTTAAAAAATTAAATTATTTTAAATTTGCACTGAAACATTTTCAAAGAAAATCATCTTTTTCCTTAAAAATACAAAAATACACACTTGGACCAACTTTTGTTCCGATTCTTTGTCTGATTCTTTCTAAAGTATTCGATACTTATTGGAAAGAGTTAAGTATAAAAAAAATTCGAAGAAGGTGAAAATGAGGACAAAAATTGGGACAGTAGGTTAAAACTGGCGAATTGTATATATATATATATATAAAGACATTTTAAAAAGTGTACGAAATGAAAGGAGCCTAAATTTGCGGTCCAATGCGAAAAAGTGTATATATATACAAGGGGTACCAGAACGTTAGTAAACTGCATGGCAGCACTACTCGTTGGCACTCAAGGTCACGAGTCGTCGACTCTCCAACTCTGTGTGTTACGACCGGTTTCTTGGTTGCCAGTCGTCTTCACGAGTCTAACCCGTGGTCCAAATGAGTCGACTCTCGCAAAATCCTCATTTTCTCCACGTTACTTTCTTCTTAAAATTTCTCTCTCTCTCTCTCTCTCTCTTTCTCCTAAAAAAAACTAAACGACTCACTTTTTTTTTTAAAAAAAGAAAATATTTTTAAAAAATTTCCTAACTTTATTTTACAATATAGGAAAAAAAAATTTTTGCCCCGAAAAATTTTATTCTAATCTATCGGAAGAAAAGTTTTTAGCTTTATTTCTATTTTCAAAAATAAAAGAAAATAAAAGTGTATTTTACTGTTTAAAAAATAAGTTTTGTAAATAAAAGAAAAATAGTGAATCAATGAATCGTAAAAAAAAAAAAAAATTCCGTAAGTTAATTGTAATTTCAGCGACACCCGGTGTGTCTTAATCTTGAAGACGTGCAAAGAAAAGTACACGAGACAACTCTGTGACAGAGTTTATATATCCCAGCAAACGATATCGAGCAAAAGTACGAGCGTCCGGTTTGTAATCAAATATCCACACGGATTTTTTTTTTTCTGTTTTTTTTTTGAAAAATAATCTGAATTAGTTCTCCTTTTCAGAGTTCTCGCTCTAGTGAATCGCTATAAATAAATAAATAAAAAAAAAAACTTGAAAGAAAAATACTTAACTAGGTATATAAATTTTTGAATAGTTTTTTCTATGTTTAAGTATCGAAAAACTTGTTAGCGTTACATTTCTAGCTAGTTTCGGTATAGTTCAACTATCCAGTGGCTATTTAGAAAATAGTACAACTGTACTGTATTTGTATAAAATATTTCCACAAGGAAAAGTAGGGGATTTGAAATCTAATAAGTGTCTGGACTCATCTAAATAATCTATAGATGCGCTGGATAGTTTCTATATAGTTAATTTATCTAGAATCTAGATAGTATAACTGTTCTGAAATAAATAAACCAACTAAATTCAGATTTCTAAATAATGTAAAATAGTTTCCATATAGTTTAAGTATCGAGAAACTTGTAAGACGTAGACGCATTTCTATCTAGTTTCTGTATAGTTTAACTATACAGTGGCTCTGTAGAAAATAGTATAACTCATGTAATAAATAATCTAAATAATTTGCAGGTACTAGATAGTTTCCTTATATTTTAAGTATCTACAAACTTGTTAGCGATAGATTTCTAGCTAGTTTTTATATAGTTCTATATATGAACTATACAGTGACTAGGTAGAAAATAATACAACTGTACTGTAACTGTAAGGAAACTTGAAACATTTCCAAATTAGGAAATAAGGGATATTAAATCTAATAAGTATCCTAAAAATTTTGAATAATCTATAGATGCACTAGACAGTTTCTATATAGTTAACTATGCAGAAACTAGATAGTATGACTGTCCTGAACTTTATAATCTGAATAAATTCTGATTTCCGCAAATAATGTACAATAGTTTTCCAATAGTTTAAGTACAGAGAAACTTGTTGCACTATCTAGTTCATCTAGTTTCGGTATAGTTTAACTATACAGTGGTTGTGTAGAAAATAGTATAACTGCCATGTAATAAATAACCTAAATAATTAAGAAATACTAGATAGTTTCCATATAGTTTAACTATCCAAAAACTTGTTGGTCGTAGCGTTGCATTTCTATCTAGTTTCAGTATAGTTTAACTATACAGTGACAATTTAAAAAATACTATAACTGTCATGCAAAAAATAATCTAGATGCACTGGATAGTTTTCACATAGTTAGTCCAATAACTTGTTAGTTGTAACGTTACATTTCTGACTAGTTTCAATATAGTTCAACTATTTAGTAGCTATATAGAAAATAGTATAACTGTACAGAAAAATATTTCCACACGGAGACGTAAAGGGATTTTAACTCTAGTGAGTGTCCAGACTTTTCTAAATAATCCATAGAGGCACTAGATAGTTTCTACAAAGCATATTATCTAGAAACTAGATATCCTGTACTAAATCTACATTTCTAAACAATTTGGACAGACTGCATAGTTCTCACATAGTTTAAAATTACAAAAACTGTTTGCTCTTAGCGTTACATTTCTACCTAGTTTCTATCTAGTTAAACTATACAATGACTATAAAGAAAATATTTCAACTGCATAGAAACGTGATTTCCACACGTAAAAATTCAAAGATAAAATTTTGCCTTTATTAAAAAAAGGAAGCAAAAAAAAAACAATATAGAAATTTTAGCAGTTAATGAAGTGAATCATCAGATAAGAGGGTTCAATAAGTGGTAGTTCCGAGGGACAAAAATGAAGAAATTTCCAAACCCACAAGAATAATCGAAGATGAAGAATATAAGAAGAAAAAGGTGAGAGAGACACACCGAATTTCCGTTACATCGATTCTCGAATGATATATTGAAAGTCGAATATATCCCTCTTCTGTCTTTCTTGGTTAAGGTCTCTCGAATTCGATTGTAATTCGGCGCAAGAGAGAAAAGCCAGGAAACCATAATTGAAGTGTACGTTCCCAATGTGAACTTGGAAAGACTTACGACCGCTAACTGCAACTTCTAACTTTCGAATCCTCAGCAGTTTCCCCCCTCCTCCTCCTCCTCCTCCCCTTCACCACCCACTCTTCGCCCCTCTAACAAAAAGTGAAGTTCGCGTCATTCGACGAATTGCTTTCAGGAAACTGGCAATTTCTATATATGACTAATGTGCGCGCAAATCGAAAAGATTGATGAATGCATATTTATTTTTAGACAAATTATTTAAAAAAAAAAAAAAAAAGATTTTTTTTCTTCAATTTTTTTTTTTTTATATAATTACACTCACTGCGTTAATAAATATTTATCGTATATCATAAAAATACAAATCGTTAAGTAATAATCGATGCGTTTAAAAAACGATTTTAAAGAAACGTGATTAAAAAAAATAATAATTATATAAAAAACATTTATAATATTTCAAAATTAAAAATACGTTCTAAAAATAATTTCGAAATAAAATTTTTAAAAATAATTTGTAAAAATAACTTCTAAAATATAATTTGGAAAGTAAATTTGTAAAAATAATTTCTAAATAAAATTTTTAAAAATAATTTGTAAAAATAATTTCTAAAATATAATTTGGAAAATAAATTTGTAAAAATAATTTCTGTATTATTAATATTATTATTAATTTAATTATTATTATATTTTTTTTATTATTATTAATTTAATTATTATTATATTTTTATTATTATTATTATTATTATAGTAACAAATAGTTGTAATTAATTCTTATAAATATAAAATAATAAAAATATTTTAAAAAAAGAAAAAGTAAAAATAAAATTTGTTAATATTCGTGGAAATTAGAGAGTTTATCGCAAAAACAAGTAGTTTCAGAAAGTCTATACAAAGTCTTTGAAGGAGAACAGAAATGCTGATATAAGCGCAAGATCAATGCGGGTAAACTCCTGCGCTAAACTCTGGGACTCCTATTCTCTACCCGAAACTCTCGGCTGATATCTGCGTACTTTAAGCTTGAACGGGGTGTGTATAATATTAACCCCACACTGCCCCAATGGGACCTCAACCACAGTTGATTTCAGTGTCGTGAAAATAACATCCATGAATGCAACCCAGTCGAAATATACAACAGCGAAAACCCAGAGAGCGCAATAGTTGACAAAATTTCAATATTATATATAAATAAATATACATAAATATTTTTTTTTTATAATTTATTTTATTTATTTTTTTTGTTTTTTTATTTTTTTAATATTAAACTAATGTAAAGCTTAACATTTTGTACTAACTTTTTGAAAAAAATTGACCTCTCTCTATTTTTTTCCCTGTGTATCTTTTTAATATATATATACAAACACATACGGAAAATTTGCTCGTTGAAAAAAACGAAATTCAATATGGAATGGAAAATTTTATTTCATTCACATGTATGTGTATTTATTTTCCTATCACTAAAATGGTCAATGTGGAAATATTTTCTGGTCGACAAAAAAAAGAAGAGAAACAAAAGAAATTTAAATTTTTAACACGTTCTTTGAATTTTGAAAAATTGACGTTAAATTTGTATTTGGAAACACAAAAACAGATACAAATTACTAAACGAATTTAGTAAATATTAAAAATTAATTTTTAAAAAAAATTTTCCCTTTCTTGGGTCCTAAAATTTTGAATTTTAATAGTAAAATTAAAATTTAAACTCAAAAATTCTAAAAACCCTCTAAATAACAATTTCTTAGTTAATCAAAAAAAAAAAAAAAAAATTCACAAAATACATTGAAAAAATGTTATTTTGGAATTTATTAAAAAACTGTTACATAGATGGTTTTTCAAAATTTTGAATTCAAATTGTCAATAATAAATGTTACTTTTATAATTCAAAATAATGGATCTAAGAAAGGAAAATAAAAATTAATTTACATTTATCGGTATTTTGTGTCCCAATCAACAAAATTATTATTTTTATAAATTTTTGGGACAAAAGAATATTTATACATCTTTTAATTTTTTTTTTTTTTCCCAATATAAATTTCGTGCGGGGTCATTTCATAAAAAATCAATCAACAATATTTGTTCTAGTTATACATCGAATAAATGCCACAATTCTCATTCGTTAAAAAAAAAAAAAAAAAAAAAAAAAAATCAAAGTCACCGAAATATAAAACTAAAATTTAAAACTTTTATTTTCACAAAATATAGTTAAAACAATACAAAAAAATTAAAAAACAAAAAAAAAACATACAATAAAAGAACAATTTTTTTTATTATTTGCAATTATATTCTCACGTGATTCTTAGTCATAAAAAATATTTTTCATTCGAATCATCGCAATAAATGCGCTATAAATTCAAGTGTATCTTTATAGAGAAAGAGAGAGAGAGAGAGAGAGAGAGAGAAGAGAGCGAGAGAGAGAGAAAGATAATACCAAGAGTTGAAGAAAAACATTTCTGAATTGTATAAAGTAATTAACGACCTTGACCAAAAATAGTGCGATTGACGACGAAGATATTTTTTATAATGAGTCGATTGTTATTATTCAATTGATTCTTTCTATGTGTATGTATGTGTGTATAAAAAAAACACATCGAAACTAATTCGAATTATGTAAAAGAATAATAATAATAATAATAATAATAATAATAATAATATAAGAAATATCCAGAAGAATTTACGCAAATATATTACAAAAAAAAAAAAAATTACTAAATTATATAGTAATATTTTACTAAAAAAATTAGTGAAAAATTTCTATTAATTCAAATATTAAAGAAACAAATTTTTATTAATTTAAATTTAGAGAGAAATTTAAAAAATAATTTCCCAAGATTCAAAATGGTATACCTTTTTGACGAAGCTGAAGTACGCAACGTTTATGATAAACAATTTTTAAAGAAATAATTTTTTAAAATAAAAAATTCTATAATTTTTTGCCTAAAAATATATTTTTTTTATAATTTGTTGATTAATGAAAAATACAAAAAATATTTTTTACGCAAAAAATTATAGAATTTTTCATTTTAAAAAATTTTTCATTTTATTATTTTTTTAAAAATCGTTTATCATAAACGTTGTGTACTTTAGCTTCGTCCTTTTTGTAAAAAAAAAAAAATTAATAAATTGTAATGGAGTAAACAAAAATTAATGTAATTTTTTTTGATAAAAAAATCAATTGCATTTAATTAATACAGTCAACCCTCCCAATAAAGCCGCTCTCAATAAAGCCGTTTCTCCACTTGACGCTCGAACTCGTACCCCCACTCACGCGCCAGAAAGTCCGTCGCTTGAATTTGATCTACCTGTCTCCCAATAGAGCCGCTAAGCAAAACAACTTTTTGTTCTCTTACACATGTATATTTTTTGTAATAATGCGCCGGCATTATTGAGATAGTGTGCGGAAAACTTTTCGCAGCTAGGAAGCATGAGTAGTGGGGGAACTTGAGTTCCACGAAAAACGCTTCCCCTTTCCGCGTAGACCGGCTTTATTGGGAGGGTCGACTGTATTTATAAAAAAAAATGCCTCTGCAAAGTTCATCTTCTTTGGAATAATAAAATCTGATAGAAACACGCGATTAAAAAAATTTCGAACACTCCCGAAAATATTAAAAAAAAAAAAAACAAAATACTTTTATTACATATTTAAACGATTGAAAATTTTGACAAATTAATTTTACAGAAATAAAAAAAAACAGCATCGTTTTAAAGGAAAAGTTATTTAAAAAATTCGACGTTTTTTACAATTTATTATTATTATTATTATTATTGTTATTGGTTTTTTATTACTATATAGATAGAAGGAATTAAATATGCGTTTGTTTTTTCTCATGATTTCCTCAACACTGACGTATACATTACATCAGTCTGATGGCAGAGTGCGAATTCTAATAATAGTTAATACATCGCCAACGCATAACACGTCATAATTGGAAAGCTCGACTCATCGACACTGTATATATATATATATACATATAGTCACAGTACAGTATAAGTGATAAGAAGATAGAACCAAAAAGAAGTGCAAACGGAGTTTTATATATATATATATATATATACTAATTGCCGATAATTGAAACCAAACTAACAGGACTGCTAATTAAAATGAACTGCGCCTGTTTCTTTTAACGTTGGATTTTTCTAGCATCATCAAACGTTACATAATAAGTATCAAAGCTTTTAATTGACATGCCATAAAAGGAACACATTTACTATATAAAAAAAAAAAAAAAGAGAAAAAAAAAACCCGAGAGAACATTATTTTCCAATACAGTACTGTGTTCCATTGTATTTGGAGCACAATTAAATATCGTTGTTATAAACTGATCGTAATAATTCTATCTTCAATGTTGTATTTTTTTATTCTTCATTATTCATAAATTCATTGTTTAGAGAATTTTATAAAGGATTTTAGTTCATATTCATTGAAAATTTAATGAATTTTAACAGAAAAAAAAAAAAAATTGTAACACAAACTTTAAATAGTATTTTAAAACAAAATTCAAATTGCGTTTTCTGACATTGGTGATAATAGAATTAACAGATTTTAAAATTTTGGAAAGCTTTTCAGATTTTTTATTTTTAATTTTTCAGTGTATTCTGATTATAATGTAAATAATTTTTAAGTAGATATTTGAGAAAAATGTTATACTTAGATTTGAAAATTCAACATTGAGTCTTTTGGGAAATCACTGTTTTCTCGTTTTTATTAAAGGTACTTAACAAACAGATATTGATCAAAATTTTCATAATTAAAGAAGAACACGTTGCTACCTTATAAAAACTCTTTTTCTTTCTCTAGAATTTATAGAAAAATTGATTGCAAATTTTTTCATAAAATTTCAAGACTAAACAATAAAAAAAAAAATTAGGGATATTCGATAATAACCACTTTTGACAAATACCAACTGCACAAAACTACAACATTGAGTAACAAAACTTAAAATATTTACTCATTGCTAATATTATTTCATTTACCCCAAGGGTTGTCGTCACATTACCTACAATTACCGATATAACCGTTGAAACATCTGTTACAAAACCATCTGTCAAAACAAATTTATTGTTCAATGCATAAGCACCAACTACAATCTAAAATTCATCGAAAAGTTTTAGTAATTAAATATTTCGAGAAACAAAATTTCAAATGTCTTATAACAAAAGAAAAGAAAATTAGTACACCATTGTTTCTTATTTGGGAAAATTTTATTAAATATAGATATACAAAACATCTAGTCATCTGCAAGAGGAATGATTTCGAATGAGCAAAAGCCCAACTGGGGAATTAGCAGCCGACTACTACTAGTATTACTACCACCACCACTACTAATACTACTGTAACAGAAGCTAACGGAGAAAGACAGGTATGTATATTATACATATATATATATATTGTGCGAGAAGAGTGAGCGAGTTGGAGAAGAGGCGTGTGGCAACAATGCGACTACAGTTTCTCGGAACAATGCTCTCATTATGCCGTCTAGATGTACCTAGGGGATATAGGTATGCGTATGTGTTGTTACATACCAAACGTTGTATATATATATACAATGCAGACGTTCCGTCGCTTTTCCATTCGGACGCGCCTTGTTTTCAACTGTAAAAAGTTAGTTTGTATCGTCTACTAGCATGGTTGTCACACCCGCAAGCCATCATCATCCTTCTCATCCTCCATCTCATCCTAACACGGTACGTGACATCCTATTGCTCACATTATAACACTCCTCCGACAATTATCACTCTTTTATATTATATATATATTGTACTTTATATTATATCATTAAAGCACTAATGACACATTTGCTTTGATCCGTTCATACAAGTTTATAACATCATCATTAGCACCAGAACTAGGACATTTAACAACAAAAACTGTTTGAGCATACACTGAAAGAAATTGTCTTGCAATAATAGTTGTAAACTTATGGTTCGGTTTGAGCTGTCTCTAAAGTAAGATTAGGATGGTACAACTATCTGTAATTAAATCTATATCTGTATCTAAAAGCCATGCTTAGCTAAAGCCATTCGTATGGTTTAAACAACCCAACAGTATGGCTGTAACAAAATCACCAATACAGTATTATTGGATTAGTCAAAATTCTGATGGTTTTGTTAACACGTCAAAACCGTGTAAATCTAACAAAATTCATTAGCATCTAAAGTCATCCGTATGGTTAAAAAAATCTAACTGTAACAAAATTAACAATACTTGGATTAGCCGTAAGAATTATGACTGTATTCAAAAACAGTTTCCTTCAAACTACAGCATTAGTTCAGTTTAACTAAACAATATAGCCAAATTTTGATACAAATTCTTAATTATCACTGAAAGAAATTTTTCTTGAATAAAGCCTTCAACAATATTTTATTGGTGATTTTGTTACAACCCTACCATGTAAATCTAAATCCATTCGTATCTAAAGCCATCCGTATCTGAAGTCTTTCGAATCTAAAACCATCCGTATCTGAAGCCATCCGTATGGTTCAAAAAAATCATCACTGAAAGAAATTTTTCTTGAATACAGCCTTAATTCTGGCTAATTCAACAATATGTTTTTTTTAGTGCTTTTGTTACAACCGTACTGTTGGGTTTTTTAAGCTATACGGATTGCTTTAGATTCGGATAGATTTAGATACAGATGGATTTAGATACGGATGACTGTACCAAAAAACAAACATAACCTTAGTTTAGAAACAGCAGAAACTTAATTCCCAACCATAAGTTTGGGACTGTTACTATCAGAGTATTTCTTTTGGTGCATAACCAATTTTCCTAATATCTTACAGCACCCAAAGAACATTTGGACTTATTGCTGTATGTCTTTGGAGAAAACTGTAATTGAACAAAAGGGGCTATAATGAGAATAAGTGGCTCTTATAAGAAATTGGCAGAGCTTTCCTGCTTTAGGTTCATCATTACAACAGCCAACATTTTCTGGCCACCACATCAATGCTGTCAGCCAAGGTTACTCTTTTTTTGAAATTCATCTGCAAATCTTTTCAACCGCATCATTTACTTTTCAAGACGTTTGACTTATTTTCTCTCCTGGGGCGATATATATTTATTCCTGGCGCCTAGCAACCAACGGACTATTACTACCACTGCTAATACTTCTACTACTTGTCTACTTCTACTACTTGACTACTTCTACTACTTGTACTACTTCTACTACTACTATTCCCGCTACTACAAAATTACTCCAGATTCTTTAGACCATTTTCTCTCATTGAATTTCCTCTTCCAAAAAGAATCAATAAGCCCTTTCCCGAGACTAATCCATAAAAAAAAATGAGCAAACCTTCCAAATTGTCGATTAAACAAAACAAAATTTTCAAAACTTATATATATGTATAATCGGATTACAAAAGGGGGAAGAGTAACGGGTCGAGTTGGTGTATGCCTTTAAAGAATTGGGAGATTTCAACTCGGAAATCCCACACGAAGACTTCGCTTTGTCTAGACCACTCGTTGCTGGAGCTTTCTCTGCCATCTAGTTCCTCGGTTTCGAAGCCAACGACGAGAAGCCAGAGAGCCACCCTCTCTCATTCCCTGAGAAAACAAAAGAGCAGCGGCTGTTGCTCGCCATCCTGTCTAGTATTCTACACACACACACACATACACCCTCCTTTCCACTTTCATACACATATTCACCATCACCATCCAAAATGTATAGTACCATCTTGAATTTCTCTATCTTTGTCTAAAACACCCTAGAACACTCCTCACTTCTATATAACCATATACTCTTTTCATTCATCGATCCCTTCCTCTCAATATGTTCCTTTTATATGAATTTGAAGACAAAAAATTGACTTTTCGTTTTATTTTTTCTAAATTCCGTGCAAAAATTGACCCATTTTGCTCTATTTAACTATTTGAATCACAGAAGAAATTAAAGATTTAAGGAAAGAAAGTTGCAGTTGTTTTTTTTTTTGGTTTTTATAGTTGCTACAGTTTTTCAAAATTCAAAATGGTGGATTCAATATGGCGGTTAAAAATTTAAAAATCGTTCCGATTTGCTTGGAACTTTTTGTCTCGGGGGTTTTTGGGGTCGCTGATTACGAATTCAATGTCAGATTTTCAAAATTTAAAATGGCGGATCCAAGGTGGTAATAGAAATTTTTTAAAAATGTTAAGTAACAATTTTGTATTTTAAACTGTTAAATAATAATTCCAAAAAAAATTCGGTTTAAAAATCATATTCTAGGTAATGAATTTCTGTCAAATGAAAATTCTTACAAATTAAATTTAGAGCATATTCGTGCGTTTCGAAATTTTTAAAAACCGTTTGTATATATTAAACTTGCGCTTTACTCTGAGATTTTCAAGTTCGCTGATTATTATTATAAATCTGACATTAGATTTGACACAAATTTAAAAAATTATTTTTAATCAAATTGTTAATTCAGATTTAATAGAAACATTTTACTTTTTCTCGCAATACGTACCATAAAATTAGCGTATATCTTTGTTAATTCAGATTTAATAGCATTCTTCACAGGTTATTATATATGCAAATGTGTCTCGCTACAACTGAATTTTAATTTTAAAGTTCCCTTCAATTCCGGTATAAGGGAACCGTAAAAGTAGTGAAGAGAGAATACTAATTAATGCATCGTTAATTCACTATACTTTTGCAAGTATAATAAAAAAAGAAAATGGAGTCTTTCATGATGAAACTATTATTTTCAGGTAAATCATAGAAAACATATTCCCTACCCGAGAGTTGATTTTTATATATATATATATATATCGAAATCTAAAGAACTACAAGACGGATCAATGGCAGGAAAAATAATTGGGCAGTTTATTCGAGCAGTTACAATATAATTGCATCATCCATTATTCATTATCCCCCCAGAGCAGCGTGAAAGGGAAACATTGCTTTCCTGACTCTTTTTTCTTCCCCCTCTCTTCCAAAAGTATATAAATGAACGCATTTAAAAGAATACTCTATCTTGAAATTTTTTTCTCTCCATATAATTCATTTGTAATTTATTCCTTTAGAATTTTTAATAGAATTAAAATCGATAAATTAAAAAAAATCAAATCACAATAAACATAAAATATTAATAATAATAAAAAATTATAAAAAATATAAAGCATTATAGATTAAATTCGATAGAAGAAAAGAAAATAAATATCAAATATAAAATTTTTTTCCAGTCGTGAAAAATGTGCTAAAAAAACATAATTTTCATAATATAAGAAATTCTAAACTTTTGGAAAAATATTAAAATAATTAAATAAACGATATTAGAAAAATAATTATAAATTTAATACAGGATTTAATAAAATTTAGTAACGTTTAGTAATGAATCAAATACGTCTTATCGAATTTTACCATACCTATTGTATAAATTTCACAAAAGTTTATTAAAGATCAGTATTTTTTATATAAAAATTATTCTTTTTTATGACATTTTCGACGATTTGAAAATACTTTTATAAAATTTGATATTTTCCGTCTACAATAAAAAATTAAAATAATCATTTTTTAAAAAATTAAATTCGTTTTTGAATTTTGTAAATTGTAAATATAAACGTTTCTAAGTTCAATTTTTGAAAGTTTATCCAATTTTAATTCTCTTTTCAGCAAGTGTCATTTCTAATCACCTACAAATAACAAAAAGAAAAGGATTAAAAATCAAATTCAGCTAATTCGATTTTTTTTTCGTCAAAAAATACCCAACAGGTATTATATATACCTATATATATAGAGACTTATATTTATTTACAGTGTTTAAATGACGTAACACGATTTTTTGCTCAAACGAAATGTAAGAGACAAAAATAAATATATATGACTTTTTATCGCAGTGTAAAAAAGAAGAGTATAACGAGAGAAGGGGGTTGGGGGGGGGGGGAAATATGGGGGAACATCGAGAGAGTACATAAGCGATGATGCTATTAATATGCCTCAAGACTCGCTCGAGTAAGAGTCAAGACTTTTTACTGATTCGAGCAACTTGTTTTAAAATACAGAGAACGTGTCTAAAAATAATTCCTTTTTCACCAGAAGAAAAACACGATTACAGATGAGATGCCGCCTGCGCCACACCCTCTCTTTCTATCTCTCTCTCTCACTCTCTACTACCACTATACCACGACCAGTCAAAATCAATCTCCTTCAACTTCAACTGAATTAAAAATCGTTACCAACTCGCAAAACACACGCAATACTCCAAAGATATAATATGGAGAAACATCAACTGATGAATTTTTTCTTCGTATCAAAAATATTAAATAAAAGAAAAAGACAAAATAAAAATTATTTAAGTGATTTCAAGAAAGGGTTTTCTTGTATTTAAAAAAAAAGCTCCAAAAGTTAATTTTTTTTAATATGATAAAAATTTTTGACTGAAAATGATGCTTGTTTTATGAATTTTTATTCAACTGAATTGTCATTTGACCAAAGTGCTCTATAACGGAATTATCACTCAGCCAAATTGTCATTTGGCCGAATTGTCTTGTAACAGAATTATCATTTACCCGAATTGTCATTTAATGGAATTGAATTTAACCAAATCGCCGAGCAACAGAATTATTATTTAATCGAATTGTCATTTGACCGAATTGAAAAAGAATAAAATTAATATTAAACCGCATGTTCATTAAACCGAATTGTCATATGACCGAATTGAAATATAATATATAATTATTAATAAACCGAATTGTCATTTGACCGAATTAAAATATAATTTAATTATTGTTAAACCGAATTGTCATTTGACCGAATTGAAATATAATTGAATTATTTTTAAACCGAATTGTTATATGACCGAATTGAAATATAATATAATTATTATTAAACCGAATTGTCATTTGACCGAATTGAAATATAATATAATTATTATTAACCTTCGCCGGACTGGATACTTTTTATATACACGGTTGACAAGATCCTACCCAGGGTGGGCCAAATGTTTTCTTCTTTGTATATTGCAATAAAAACTTAGAATCATTCAGTTTTTTTCCAAAATTGTTATATGTTACCAAATAATATATTTTATTAATGTTTTGTTGATTTTTTATTTGTTTAAACAATATATTATTAATAATTTATAACTTTTTCAAATATACATACGACAGTAGAAGAATTTTATAAATTTGTTACATTTTCTTCGTAGTTATTAATTCAAAGGTTATAAATAAAATAAAATATATAATTCAATTTGCAACAACTATTATTATAAATTGTTTAAACAAATAATTGTTGCTATTTATTAACATTCTTCATAATATTCCTAGAAAATTGCAATTTTTTTCTGATTTTGCAACTTAACAAGCACAACATAATAACACAAAGATTTTGTATGAATTTACTATTTAACCAATTGTTTAAACAAATAATTGTTGCTATTTATTAACTTTCTTTATAATGTTCCAAGAAAGTTGCAATTTTTTTCTAATTTTGCAACTTAACAAGCTCAACATAATAAACATGAAGATTTTATATGAATTTAGTATTCAAATGATTGTTTAAACAATTTATTGTTGTTATTTATTAACTTTCTTGTAGTGTACCTAGAAAGATGCAGTTTTTTCCTAATTTTGCAATTTATCAAACCGAATATAATATAGCCAGACAGATTTGACATAAATTTACTAATTTAACAATTGTTGCAAAATTAGAAAAAAACGGCAACTTTCCAGGTGCCGTACAAAAAAAGTTAGTAAATAACAACAATAAATTGTTTAAACAATTGTTGAATTAATAATTTTACATCAAATCTATCTTTTATTATATTCGGCTTGATAAATTGCAAAATTAGAAAAAAACTGCATCTTTCTAGGTGCAGAACAAAAAAAGTTAGTAAATAATAACAATAATTGTTTAAACAATTGTTGAATTAATAATTTTACATCAAATCTATTTTTTATTATATTCCGCTTGATAAATTGCAAAATTAGAAAAAAACTGCATCTTTTAAGGTGCAGAACAAAGAAAGTTAATAAATAATAACAATAAATTGTTTAAACAAATGAAAAATGCAATATAATATTTTTTATATCTATTATTTAACATCATAAAACACTCATAGTGAAAAGTCTGCATGATTTCAAGTCTTTTTGTAAAATAGAATTAAAAAAATATCTGAATCATCCCGGTTATCTCCGTACATACATTGATAAAAGTTATAAATAATCAAGAAGAAATTTTTTTTTTTAAATTTGTTTTTACATTTTTTGAAAGTTCTTAAGATTTTGTTCAGTGACTTAAAATCGCGATTCAATTAAGGCAAAACTTTAGAAGATATGGCAATTTCAATTTGTCTGGCCCACCCTGGGTGGGCATCTTGTCAAGCGAAGGTTAAACCGAATTGTCATTTGACCGAATTGAAATATAATTTAATTATTGTTAAACCGAATTGTCATTTGGCTAAACTGATGTCCATCAACAGGATTATCATCAACCCGAATTGTCATTTAATAGAATTGAATTTAACCAAATCGCCGTGCAACATAATTATTATATAACCGAATTGTCATTTAACCGAATTGAAATATAATTGAATTATTTTTAAACCGAATTGTCATTTGACCAAACAGTAATTTAACCGAAATGACTTGCAACAGAATTATTATTTATCCAAATTATCATTTGACCGAATTGAAATATAATAGAATTATTATTAAACCGAATTGTCATTTGACCAAACAGTCATTTAACCGAATTGTCATGCAACAGAATTATTATTTAACCAAATTGCCATTTAATAGAATTGTCACAAAACCGTAGTGTTTTGTAAGAGAACTGTCATTCTACCGAATTGTCATTTGACCGAACTTCCATATGTAACAAAATTGTCAAATGTCCGAACGACAGTATAACAGAATTCTAATTCAACCGAATTGTTATTAAATAGAATTACAGTTCCTTCAAATGATAATTCGTTTTGATTTACGATTCTGATAAATTCTATTTAAAATTAGATTTTTGTGACAATTCGATAGAATAACATTTTAATTAATTGAAAATTATATTATATATCGCAGTTTAATTAAATGACAATTCGGTTGGATTATACATATTCATTTGACACTGAATTTATAATGATAATTCGCAATAAAAATAAGTTCTATTTTTATTAAAATGATTTATTATCATTATTATTATCATTTTATTATTATTATTATTATTATTATTATTATTATTATTATTATCATTATTTGTTATTATCTATTTCGCATCATATTTTACAGTTGCATCTTTTCGTAATATAATCAGTTACATAAATTAGGTAACTGTATAGAATTGCAATAATAATTACATAAAGTGTACACGTGTATATATATATATGTAAAATATATATGAAACACATAAGGAAAATTGTATAAATCTTGTATCAGATTACTGTTACCTGACCAGTGCAGTGCCGTTTATGAGTATTATTACTCAAAGCTGCTTTAATTAGCCTCTAATTATTAATGTTTTATCGATCGTTTCGTAAGTTTATTGATTGTAAAGTGTGCTTGGTCACGTGATGACCAAGTGCACGATCCGTAAGTGAATATAATGGTACATCAAAGAATTATCAATTAGTCTTCTCTATTACATTACAAAAGAAGAATCATCATCATCATGTTCGCGTGATCAAAAGCGATAACAACTATCTACTGTTATCAAATTATTATTATCAGTTACATAAGTTTTTTTTATAGATGATTTTTTAATATTACAACAACACACCTTAATATGATATTATACATGATGTAAAAAGAAGTCAATAACCTCTGTTGTTAAAATATTACATATTCGATACGGATTACATTCAGTTGAAAATTTTACACCTCGGAAAGAATCTATATACTACTAGTACTGTATTACCACTACAGAAATTTTTCCACTTTGCTTCTTTTTAAGTATAACATTAAAAATTAACAAAATGTATTTCCTTAAATACTAGACGGAAAAAAAGGAAAGGCTTACAGATACTATAACTGCAAAACTAATTCATAATCCAAAATTTCGAACAATGTTTTTTTTTTTGACCCCGATTCATCCAATTTTAATCTGTTCATTGTGATAATAATTCCTAACGCGATATTAGTTCCACCGACTGCATTGTTCGTTGACAAAAATCTGTTTCTGAAAATGGAATTCAATAATCGCTAATATCAGTACAGGCGAATAATTAAAAAAAAATTTTCACATGTACATGATTCTGCAAACGCGACCAAATCATCCACACATAGGCTATAACAACAAAGTTTTCACTAAATTGATTACCTTTTTAATTGCACACCAACTTTTTCAAGTCTCTATATATATACAATAAAACTGCAAAAGTCCGCAAAGATACTATTTCTAATTGTGATTCATCCCCAATGGTAATTGGTTATTGAAATAAAAGTAAATTTTCAACCAAAAACCAAACAGACATTGTTAAAACAAGTTGCGAATTCGACGAGGGAAATAATAGAAATAAAATGTATATATATATACACAAATGTTCCAAAAGCTTATTGAATTGATGGTCTTCAGATGAGCGTTAGGAAATACCATCTATTGCGTGTTGGTAATATATGGCTGGATGGCATTAGCCGCAATGCCTGCTTCTCTAATAGAACCTATAGGTTCCAACATCTATATAGATATGCGTGTGTGGCTCGAATGTGGAGTTTACGCAAGAAGGGATGGCAAACGGGACACAGGATGAAATGGAATGGGACAGTACGGGAATGGGTGGCGCGCGAATGGCATTCTGTGGTCAGCTCGGTATGTGCCTATATAACGTCACGTGTTATCGATTCCCTACCTCCCTACCACCCCCTCATCTCTCCCCTTATATTCTTTTCCACCCTATCACTATCTATATCCTTCTTGAAATCGCGCTTCATTGCAATCGTTTTATTTATTCCATCCTTAACTTTAGAAAAAGTATTTACCTTATGTTATATATGCACACTTCCTTAGGAGCTCTACTAGTCCAACTATAGAACTTCCAAGGCTATAGTTGAACAATCATATATATACTTTAACCTTGAACTATAAATTGTGACTTACTGATATCCATTTATATACTGCATCTATTCCGATGATCTGTTTTTTGAATAGGAAATCTGGTTTAGAGAGGAATCATATTGAATGGAACTATTTTCTATTTGTGTAGAAATTGGCTCTGAAAGGGCAAGCACATCGGGAAGCACTAAATTCGTATGAAACACTGAATCCGGTTGGTGCAACAGAAGAAACCCTATTTCGATTAAAATCGATTTAGTCCGACTAGTGCCTTTTGTAGCCCTCATCATCGGGTACTGTATTTCATCTAGGTTAGGGACAAATATTTTAGCCTAATTAAAACCAGAACCTCATTAGACCTAATGCTCACTATTTCATCCAGATTTTGGAGAATTTCTGCACGGAATAGAACTGATGGAACCCAACCAAATTTTAGTTAAGACAACAAAAATTCCGTATTTTTTCAGTAGAGGCACTACAGATGCATTAGGTATTAGAGAACATTTAAATCTGTTGAACACAGACGATGGGGTTGCTTTGAATGCATGGTCTCCTTATACTACTTCGTGGTCGCTACAATAAATCTGTACTGTTGCACTAACAGTTCATCTATTACAAAACAAACTTTTAGCAGTTACAATACTTTGTCTTAAGAAACAATAAAATTTTCCTGTAACTAAAAATTTACTGTAGTAACAAATACATTACTAGTGCAACAATATTTATTGTAGCAACCAAACAAAATTTGCACTGTAAAAGGTCTAATACCAACTTCAAGTACTAAATTGTCATTTGGTTCTATTTTGATATACCTAAAATAGGTACTGTTTTAGTATTTTCTTTTTACAGTGATGCTAGTTCCAGGTTTAGTAAGTATACAACAATCCATTTTTCTCCATACAGATAAATCGCAGAACAGACTTATATGTAATCATAAAAAATTGCGACTCATTGCTCTAATAGAATGCTTAAAAATAGAAATTATACTACATATAAAGAATGTAAATGTCATGACACCCTATAAAACTGCAATCATGAATGAAAAACAAAAAAAATATTCTAGACACTATTAATGTAGATCATAGGTCAGTGGTAGATGAGGTCACTCAACTCTCCCTCTCTCTCTCTTTCTTTCGTGTTACATAAGCAAGCGATAATCGATGGTAATTAATAATCATCAAAGGCGACTCTGAACACAAACGATTTCTTTATATATATATACCTAAATTCTATATTCATACGCGCTATCGGCTTATATATATTATTTTCTGATTTGCTAATCTGAGGGTACTCGCGTCGCGAGACTAAATAAATGATAGATACATATTGTATATATATAGGTGTTCATATACTATATATATATATATATAAATTATATACTTTGAAGCCAATGATTTTAGGAAAATGAAAGCTACAATCTGCTTTTTAAATTTACCATCCATTATATCGTGTCGGTAATCTTCTTTATGTATATATAGATAATAGTTTTCTAGAGATAGGAGACACAAATTGCAGTCTTTTGCAAAAAAAAAAAATTAAAAGTGGACCAGTTTTCTCAAATTTCACATTCTCACAACGTATAATATAATCGTATATGCGCGCTGCATAAATGTTTCATACCTCCTGTATATACTTTCGTATAATTATTATAAATTCTCTTTTTCTTATTATTTCCGCAACTATATAGTAATACCATATTCTATTTTTATTATTTATTTAATACACTGGAAAAAATTTTTATTTCAGTTACTTCATTATCAAATAAATATTTCCTTGAACCAGGTAATATTTATATTTGAATCAATTTTGTACCTACTTTGAATCTAAACGCAAAAAAAATGAAAAAACGAATAAAGTAACTTTTACTATACTTTAAAAGTAAAACCTAAACTGTCCGCAGTTTTTGCGTATTTCTGGCAATTTTTGACAGCAGAAATAGTAAAATTTACTATTTCCGGAATAATTTTTACTATTTCAGAAGTAAATTCTACTATTTTCGAAGTAAATTTTTGCTATTTCTAGAATAAAAATTGACAGAAATGCGCAGAAACTAAAAACTAAACTAAAAATCAAAAATTCGTTGAGGTAAATTTTTGCATAAAGAACTTGGTCGCGGCTTTTGTTTCTCAACGAGAAATGTGCGTGTTCAGAAATCACTAGTAGGTTTCATCGTATTTTCGTCGCGTAGTGACCGACAGTCGACAGGTGCGATTCGCAGCTGTTAACTATGATTTTCGTGTCTGCCAACGTAAAACACCTCTCTCTATCTCTCTTTCTCTTCCGAGTATAGGTTATATACTGAATTCGAAGACTCCGCCAAAATATGCATCAAGATTCTTTCATTTTTATTATAAAATACCTTTTACCTTATAATTTCTAAATTTTAATTCCATTTAAATGTTTTTAAAAAAAAAATATATAAATCTAAAAATAGCTTTCAACTATACTTAAAAAAATATATTCCATAAAGATGTCATTTGAAATAATATACCTAAAAATTATTATTACCATTTGACAAATTGATATAAAAGAAGACTAATAGACGATCAATCAAACAAAAATTATGATCACAAAAAGATTTGGAATTCAATATATAAAAGCACGTCTAAATACACGGGGGTTCAGAAACCTCTGAAGAAAATAGAAATAGGTTTTGGAGACATGAAAAAAAGGGGATAAAAACGTGTCTCTCTCTCTCTCTCTCTCACTCTCCTAGAAAGATGATCTTTAGTGAAGCAGACACGCTCTGCTATTTCGGGTGTATCATAGCTCACGTTATATAGTTGATATTTCGTGACTCGATTACAAACTCACTCTTCCTCGACATCGGAGAATTGGAAAAATAAAAAGTAAAAAAAAAATATATATATATATTCTACAAAGAGGAATGTCAATTTGCAATCGGGTATAACAAGCCGATAAAGTATCATCGTCACAAACAAAAAACTAAAAAAATCCGTTATGTATAGTTCGTTATGTCATATTCTGTAATTTCAACATGCCAGAAGGAGAAAAAGAAGAAGAAGAAGAAAAATAGTTTGCAAATAAAGAAAGACAAAAGAGGGAAAATAATTTGAGAGATTTTAGGTGATGGCGCCTCCATCGCAGGGTTTCGTGGCTAATATTAATATTACCGTTGCTAAGAAAAAAAACGGTCATGGAAACGGTTACTATGGTAACGATTGTCATGGAAACAGTTGCTGTAGTCACTGTTACCATTGCAACCGTACTACGGACGGACGGACAGACGCACCAAAGCGAAACTATAAGGCTTTCGGGCCTGAGTTATGAAACACGGTGCGCCAGAAGGAGGTTTAAATAAAAATGAATTGGCACTTAAAAATTCTTTTTGATTATGGTTCTAAGATGAATAAAAAACTTTTCTCAATAGGTTTTAAAATCAGCTTACGTGCCCAATTTAAAACAAATTGAGTTTTAAATATTTAAAAATAGTGTTTTATGAGGAACCAGAATTTATTTAATGTATACTTATATGCGTATAGATAATAGATGTTTTAGATTTGGGTTCATATAAATTTATTAACAATAAATTTATTTTCTTGTTTCGTTTTTATTTTTATGCATTAAGAGTGTCGAACGGTATCTGAAATTCTTTGGCAAGAAGAGAGCTTTAAATATCGCTCTGAACGTGAAATAGTATTGATTTTAAAATACTTTTTTCTCGAAACACGAACACTTTTAACAAAATTAGCCAAAATCCTCATCTTATAAATTTCCTAAATCCAAAAGACTGTACGAATCCATAGAAAAACATGGTTGCAAAACAAAAAGTAGAAAAGTAATCTAATAACAGCTGCGACTTTGTGCGCCCTGCATGCTGCTGCCATCTGACGGCGGCAGGAGGTAATGTACCTGTCATTATATTACTTTTCGTTTTGCAATCGTGTTTTTGTATAGATTCGTATAATCTTTAGGATTTAGGAAATTTATATAAGATAAGGATCTCTAGCTGCTTTTGTAAAAAGTGTCCGTCTTTCGAGAAGAAAGTATTTTAAAATCAATGTTTATCATAGTTATGTTTAGCGCCGTTTTTATAGAGCGATAATTAAAGGTCTCTTCTTGCCAAAAAATTTCAGAGACCATTCGACTCTCTTAAATAAATTTTGTCACTCTTAAAATCGTTCTTTTAACATTATAATTTATTTTTTTAAAACCGTCACAAACACTATAGCAATATAATTATTTATATGTAAAATTGAAAATAGGTAATTATTTTATCATTTATTACAGTATTTATTAGATTAAATAAATTCTGATTCCCCATAAAACACTGTTTTTATATAAAAACTGAATTTTATTTAAATCGGGCACGTAAACTGATTTTAAAAACTATTGAGAAATGTTTCACAGAAAAAACTCTGGATAAATTTTGTTGCGGGTAATTTTCACCAATGTTAATTCACATAGACGGTGGCGCCCTCAACTAGGATAAAATTTGTTGCAGGTAATTTTTATACCGATTTTGGGGTAAAAATTCTATTTTTTTTTCGTGTGTTGTTATTCATCTAAGAATCATAATCAAAAAGAATTTTTAAGTGCCAATTCATTTTTATTTAAACCACCTTCTGGCGCACCGTGGAAACCCTAAAAAGTTGATAGTAAAGAAAAAAAATAAATAAAAAGAATATAATTTAGTGTGAATTTTCGATTATGTTATAAAAATTCTCTATAGTATAGAAAATCGGTTTAATAAAAATTTTGACAATAATTAATAAAATCGATAAAGTAAAAATTAACCCTAAACACTATTAATCTTCAAAAGAAAAACAAAAATTACAATTCCAAAATCGAAAGAGTTAAATCGATGTGATTTGAGGTATTTTAATGAATATAAATAATTGTTTGTGTGCGTGTAGGGACACTTGAATTTACGTGCATGCTCTTGATATTAGTGGCACTTGGCAAAGAGAGAACGAACAAGAGAGAGAGAGAGAGAGATAGAGTAGTAGTAGGTTTGAAACGTTCCTATTATTGTATTCCACATATGTGGTGAAGTGTATGTGACTGGAGGAAAATATTTGTAGTCCCCAGTCAGCTAGTAAATTTTATAGTGAAATTACGGCCTCCGAGACTAGATATTTCCTTGGTGATAAAAGCGGCCGGAACTCGGGCACTCTCATGAACCCTATGCGTTGTCGTCGTCGACGTCGTCGTTTGCCTCGTGCTGTATATATATATATATATATATATATAAACCTAACCTACCAACTAAATATAGCCACCAACGGGTAAATATGTCGGACTGACGTTGATTAAGCGCGATAACTCCTTTAACGTCGTTCTCCACTTTCGGTCATTGGAGGAATTATAAAGAGCCGATGACCCTATCTATGCGCATGTAAATAACAATCAAATTAACAGATCCGATCGGGGTCAAAATACCCAATCAATTTGTAACCAAACCATCTCGTATCGTATCCTCCTTTATGGGGGGTATATAATATCCGCGTATATAGTCGCACAACCTGTAAACAGCTACATAACGTGATCAATTTAAACACTAACTACCTCATTTATTGTTAAATCTACTTTGCTGATCAAATTTCCTTAAGTGATGATGAGGCATGTATTTTTTTTAGCAAAAAAAAAAAAAAAAGAAGGGAAATTTTCTATTTTAATTAAAAACAATCGCAGTTTTAGTGAAATTGATAAATGTTAATTGATTTTTAGAATTTGTTTTGGAGTTTCTAATAATAGGGAACCTATTTTGGAACCTGTATTGAAACTACGTTAGAGCCACTTTGAAGTTGCAGTGATCCAAGATCAGGCGTAGTTTGGCCCTACATTGAGCCTACATAGGACCTACCTAACTACTTTAAACCATTATGGAATCTACCGTAAACCTTTATTGATCCTACTTTGAGCTTACGTGAGCCTATTTTGTACCAGGATTGAACTTATTTTGCACCTAGATTGAAACTATACTGATCCTCCTTTGAACTATGTTCGATATATATATTGAATCTACTTTGAAACTACTTTGAACCTACATTGAACCTACATTAAACCAATACTGAATCTACTTTACGTCCAATAAAAAAATAAAATTTTCTTTTTTAAATTAAAACAAGTACAAGAGTTAGGTTTCAATATAATTCAAAAACTTGTTAATAGATTTTAACAAATATTTAGAGATTCAAAAAAAGAGGAATGGACACTGTTCGCAGAACGAAACAATTTTTTGCGACATTTGAAAGAATACATATATTCAGTTTACTTGAGCAAACTATGTATGTGTGTGTGTTTAAATTTTCTCGCCTCGCTCCATCATCGAACGGCACGCGCGCACCATTTACTTCGTCTGATCTAATTTCGCCAACCAAATACTATCTAAAACTAGAATTCTCTTCTTCTCAAAAGTATATAACGTTCTTACTTTATTCTCTCTCTCTCTTTCTCTCCTTCTGTTTATTTTTCCGGAAAGAAAAATTTCTAATTCACAACCCAAGAATTACACAAAAAAAAGCAAGCTCTCTCAATTGAAATAAGAGAGGAAAATTTTTATGAAATTTTTTTCATTTAGTAATTATTTCCCAAGAATTACAGTGAAAATTAGCAAAAGAAAAAAATTGCTCCACTTTGTTTTATTAAAAATGGAGCTTTATTAATGGCCTGGACAGTTTTCCCTATTTTGAAAAAATATCAGCAAATCTAAATAATAGTGATTTAATTTTTTATTTTTGGGGATTTGACTAGAATTCCTAGCTGAAGCCCCAAACAGGGAGTTTTCTGGATACAAAAATGGGTACTGGTCAGGACCTTACCAGTTTTTCTAGTTTTAGAAAAAATCCGTTAAAAACTAAGCATTAAAATTACTTTTTGTAAACAAAGAAGTTATTAACAATTAAAAAAGATTAAAGGGTCAGGACCATGCCAGTTTTCCTAGTTCGAAAAAAACAGTAAAAAAAAAACTAAGTTTTTAAAATTACTTTCCATAAAAAGAGAAGTTATTAACAATTAAAAAGGGATCATTTTATACAATTATAGAAATTTAACAATCTAAACTTGATATGGATGAAATAATAAAACTGACCAAAGAAGGCCCTGGTCGAGGCCTGGTTTTAATCGAACTTGATAAAAAGCACTTTAAAAATACAAAATTCAAAAAGTTTTTTTGCCATGAACCAAATAGTTAGCGAAAACTATTTGATATTTCGGTTATTTCATCATCATCTGAAACGTAATATCGGTACGTGACTTTTCGAAAACATTAGCGGCAGAAAAGTCGAGATGAGAGTGAATAAAAAAAAAAGAAAAAGAAGAAAAAACCTTGCTGGAACTTCACGAAAAGTGCACTGAATAGCAAGAAGGAATTCTTAACGAGTAACCTTATTATTTTTCCGACCTCGCAACCACATTTCTTTATGGTCGACAAGTTCGTACTAATCGTATTATCGCGCGAAAGTCGTGTCATGTTTTCTTTGCAGGTTAAAAAAAAAAAAGAAAAAAAAAAAAGAAACGAAAAGTCTCAACGCGCAAGAGAAGCTTTTCGTGAACTTTGTGTGTGTATATATGACTCCTCCTTCGGTAATTGATGACGACGCAAATAGGTGTTTCGCTATATATATATATATATATACTATATATACTCTATCCCACATTTATTTTCACCTCGCGCAAAGAATGTTTCGCGCATACATGATGATATCACCTTTCATCCGGCAAAGCTTTTTCACCCTCACTCACGATAGGTAGGTAGATATGTATTCATGGACAAAGAACGATATAGGCGTATGAAAATCGAGAAGGGTCGAGACTCTCTCTCTAAAGTCGTACTTTCGCGTCAGTCGTCGTGAAAATAGAAAAAAAAAAAAAAAATTTATATATATAAATTCGTCGCAAGGAAAGATATATCTACATTTGTGGAATACATCATATTTCAAAGGGCAAAAATATTTGCTCATGATGCTAAGCAAAACATATATATACATATATAGGTATTCCACGCCGAATCAGACACCATTTTTGCATTTAAATCCAATTTTTTTGAAACTTTTTTTCTTGGTACTAATTGAGAGTAGCTTTCATGATTTTTTTCAATTTTTTTTTTAGCAAGCCGTTTACGAGATATGATTTTTTTTAAAAGAATTTTAATAATTTTCTATTTTTTAATGCTCATGACTTCAGAGAAAATTAAAAGGCATTAAAATAAGTTATTATTTTAATCCAATTTTGCTTATTTTAATACATTTTGGTATTAAAATAAGCAAAATTGGATTAAAATAATAACTTATTTTAATGCCTTTTAATTTTCTGTGTTTCTTAATCCTTTGAGGAGCAGTGTTGCTTTTAGGAACCAAAACATTTTTTTATAATCGTCAAAGAAAATATTTTGGGTCCGGTAGTCCCAAAACGAAAAATTTCTATATTCAATTAACTTATAATATTTATCAGTGAAGTTAACTGAGTATAGAAATTTTTCGATTAGAACAACAACTGCTATCAGGTAAATTTTTTAGTGTGCATAAGTTTCTTGATTTTTAAAACTGAATATTAGGCAAATCTTTTTCATTAAGTCTAATAAATTTTCATTTCCAAATTCTGGTTTTTGAGGCAAAAAAACTTTAGTTACGTTGAAAAACAGGTTTAAAAGTAAAAAATTTTATTTTTTATTTAAGAAAGAATTTAGCAGTCAAATATGGTTAAAAATGCATCAATTTTAAAATTTCTTTCTTAAATGGTCAGCTTTTACGTGAATTTTTTTTTAAAATTCCACGCAAAGAAATTGTAGAAAAATAGTTTAATACATTTTTTGCAAATTTAATAGTTAAAATTTTATTTTTAAAACTGTATCCTGTAATGTTTTTTGGTAAATTTTCAAAAAAAAATCTACTTATATTTACAAAAAAATTTTAGCCTATAGTCCGGTAGCAAGGAAACAATTTTTCAAATATTTTCGGAATTTTCTAAAATTTTCTAAAATTTGAATTTTTTAAAAATAACACCACTTTTTTATACTACAAACATTTATGTATTTTGATGCTCTGATTATGAAAATCATAGTGACAAATACTTGCAAATTTGATTTTTATGGTGAAAGCCATAAAACAGTCTTAAAATTTGTAATTTTTATGCTAAATTAAAAAATTTATATTTTTCAATGTTATAAATCTTACTGAAATATATTTTTTATATCGTTTGAAGTTTCTTTTTAAATTTGACATATTTAACCCAAATAACGCAAAAATCACAAATTTTAATACTATTTTATGGTTTTCGATATAAAAATCAAATTTACGGATATTATCACTATGATTTTCATAATCAACACATCAAAATATATAAATGTATGCGCAGTATAAAAAAAACCTGAGGTATTTAAAAAAAAAAATCAAAATTTTGAAAATTTTTAAAACATTTCGAAAATATTTAAAAAATTGTTTCTTCACGATCGCATCAGGCTTAAAACTTTTGTAAAAGAAAGTATTTTTTATTTAAAATTTAGGTATCAAAAAAATTAAAGGATACAAACATTTTTAAAAGTAAAATTTTAATTTTTAAATTACCAAAAAATGTACCTAAATAATATAATAATAATAATAATAATAATAATAATAACAATAACAATATATTTTATTAAAAAAATTTTGCATCGAATTTTCAAAAATTTCACGTAGAAACAATTGAAAAAAATTTTAATTCATGCATATTTGATGAAAGTCATATTATAAGCATTAAAAAAATGATTAAAATTTACCTCCATAAAGTTGGCGTCGACGCTCAGCGCAAAAAATTGTTTTTCACAGGACCAAAAATGTCAAATTATTTTTTTTTTTATGATTTTCGGTCCAAATTATGCCTCTGAGAAATACTTTTCAATGTATTATGTGGACCCAAAACATTTTTAAAAATGATTTGATATTTTTGGTCCCATGTAAAATTATTTTTCGACGCTGAGCGTCGACGCCAACTTCATGGAGGTTAAAATTTTGAAATTTTATAAATTCATTTCTTATTAACGGCTACGAGTTCAGCATAAAAATTTTATTTTTTCTCCGAGGGTTTGACCATGTTTACTATTTGTTTTTGGAGTCCCTGAATTTGAATTTGAGTCTCATTTTACCTCATTATTTCAAGATTGTGCCATAACCTCAAAAAAAAAAAAAAAACACACATTAGAAACACATTTTTCGAAGTTATGGGCAGAATCCTGAAGTGATGGGGTTAAATGGGTCTCGAATTCGGATTTAACTTTTCAAAATTCACGATTCAATTTAAAAAATGAAAATTCCAAACCATTAATTTTTATGAGGAAATTAATGCGCCTCATTTTTAAGTATAAAATTACTATTATTTGATTTAGTATTTTTTTTTTTTGCACTGAAAAAACGATATTCTAGATTTAAGATAATGCCTACTTAAATAGGAGCCAAGAATATTCCTCACTTAAATTAAGTGGGAAATATTTTTATAAATAAGAATATTATATTATTTATTGTAAGAATATTTCTCACTTACTTTAAGTGCGGGAATATTTTTGGCTTCTATTTAAGTAGGCATTCTTAAATCTATAATATTGTTTTTTCAGTGTGTTTACTAAAAAGTTGTAGTGAAAAATGATTAAAAATTAGGTAGAAATTTACACTAATTTAAATATCAGTGAACAAATTCTCATTACTTAATTAAAATTTAGAGTGTGAAATGTTGGAAGTGAGAGGTTAGAAGTAATGTTATTGTAGGATGAAAAAGTTACGTAATCGACCCCACAAGAGCTTAAACTGATTTAATTTCGACGCGTGCCATCTGATTTATTTCAAAGCTGAATAGAATTATATGCCAGTTTCAATACATATATATATAGACCGCAAGTTCCTTATTTGGCTCTCTCTCTCTCTCCCTCTCTCTCTGCTGCCGCTGAGAACTTGCAGTGATGTAAGACAAGGTATACAGTAGGTATATATATATATATATATATTGAGAGACTCGAGACTACTGGAGCCGTCTCGGAATATCGATTTCAGGGCATGTAGGCCGTGTTACATAGTGCAACGCGACCGTATAGGTTATGTGCACTTTGCCTCAAAGGGATAAGCCAATGGAGCAGGCACAGTTGACCAATACAGAGGCGCAATGTCAAGAGAGGGAGAGAAAGCCTGACATTACCAATTTTGCGATGAAATACACACACACACACACCAATACAATTCACATAAAAAAAGAGCCATCTTAATTGTACAAGTAAAAGGTCTATTTCGAGCGTTATCGCTCTTCTAAAATCACCCACTTTATGCCAAAAGATTTCCACTTAAGTTATTATTCGCGATGCAGAACCCATTTAGAAGCCAATAAAAAGGAAGCGCGCGATAAACTAGTTTTGCTCAGTGCGACTATATATATATGAAACTATTCCTGGAAAAAGGTTATATTTGTGTTTGTACATATATATATATATATATATATATATATATATATAGGCGATGAGAAACTAATCGATTATTAAATAAGGAAGGGGTTTTCTTTTTTAATCAATAAAATAAACTAAAGTGGAATCAATTTACGAAGAAAAATATACATTTTATCTTCATTACAAATTCTCCCTCTCTCTAAATCAGAATGAGACTGCAATAAAGCGAAAAGTTATTTACTTTATTTTTGAAAAATTTGATTAAAATTTTTCTCAAACTATAAATATATACATATAGATGTTTTTCAAGTTATATTATAAACGAAAACGGATTTAATCCATTTTTTATATATATATATATATATGTGTGCTTTATTATACGAAAACAGACCAGGTGTGTATTGTTCAAGAATAAAGCAATCGTGAATAGTTATAACAATAATAATTTTAATATATATAATAATAATAATAATAATATTCATGAAGCTTAAAGTGACATTTCGAATGATATGTATAACCATACAGTTTGTTGACGTTCAACAAGGTAATAATTAATATTCATGAAATGGTGTAACATTTCACATTGCATTGTTGCATTCTATTTTGATGAATTGTAGAAAGTTGTATATATTATAGGTTCAATTGAAATTCATAATTAAAACTTTCACTCTTTTTTTTTGTAAATATATAAAATGATTTTATACAGGGCTGATAAAAATAATTATTTTTTTTTTAAATCCGATTTCTTCAATTTAAGGGGAAGCACTGCCTTTATATTGACCCCTTAAAATTTTAATAATCGAACGATTTTGAATTTATTTTTTTATCATTTGAGTCCTAATAACATATACAAGGTGGTTAAAAAGAGAAAATCTTAATTTTTGACCAATTTAGAGCAAATAGTTTTGAAAAAATTAAAATTTTCAAAATACTATTTCAAATACTATTTTTCATCGCCAATTTCTTTTAGAAGCTTTTTTTAAAGATTCTTTATAGAATCTCTTACATGGATTTTGAAAAAGTATTTTTTTTTTTAATTTTAAAATGGTCAAAAATTAAGATTTTTTATATTTAACACGGAAAATTATACCCAGAGAAATGTTTTATTTAAACCAAATATAATATATTTGAGTAAGATAAACATATATTTGTCTCACAGCCTACTATAGCCTATTTATTTGGCGTAAATAAAATTTTTTATTTAAATCAAATAAAAATTTACTTAAATCAAATAAATATTTAATAGCGTGTGAGACAAATATATCGTTTCTCTGAGTGTATAAAATTGTTTACCTAAACAACTATTTTGTTAATTATACTAAAAAAAACTAATTTATTTGACTCAAATAATCGGTTACGTGACTATTATCAAATAAATATTTATTTATATCAAATAATTTTTATTTGATTTAAATAAACTGTATTTGTTGCAAATACAAAAATTATGTGTTCCAATAGAATTTATTTAATTCAAATAAAATTTTTTTTCAGTGTAATAAAAACTACAAGAAATATTTTTTAGACAAAAAATTATAGAATTTTTCATTTTAAAAAATTATTTCTTTATAAAACGTTTAGCATAAACGCGTTGTGTACTTTAACTGTTTTTTTTTAGATATCAGAAAATATATAAAAATTTTCAAAATAAAAAGTGTTTTGATTTTCGAGACGTCCAATAACTTTGTGATGATAAAAAGTTATTAAGATAACTTTGACATCAAAATTTTTTAATAAATACTTCAAAATGTCGTGCTTAAATTTTTTTGAAAGGTAAATAGCTTTTGATAAAATGTCAGTAGAGTATTCGCCAATATATCTAGGTTAAAAGATGAATTTTAAAAGTTAAAATTTATAAAATTAAATGTGAAAAATATATCATAGATAAATTTTTTTTAAAACATATTTAAAAATTTTTAATATTAAAAACTCTTTGATTTAAAGTTGCACAGTATTTATCTACATTTTTTTGCACATATAAATTTAGCAAATAAAATTCTGAATATAATATATATATATATATATATAGGTTATGAATACACTGAAATTTTTTTTTAATTTTTTCCCCATAAATTCATCAAATAAAATTCTAGTGTAAATATAGGTTATGTATACACGGAAAAAAAATTTATTTAATTAAAGTAATCGGACTATTATCAAATAAAAATGTACCTAAAGTAAATAAATATTTACTTAAAGAAAATAATGTTTTTTTTTAATTTGAACCCATAATTTCTGTATTTAAAATAAATACTGCTTAATTGATTTAAATTATAATTATTTAATATAGAAAAAAAAATATTTCTTTGATAGTAGTCAACTCTCTAAATTTGAGTTATAGTAAGAATTAGTTCACTAATTTAAAATTAGTAAAAAAATATCTAATTTTTAGTAATTTAAAAATTTTAGTAAAAATAATATTACTAATAATAATATTTCACTAATATTTTAGAAATATTTTAGTAGAATTTAGTGAAAATTTCTACTGATTTGAATTATTTAACAAATTCTCACTAATTTTAATTTAGAAAGAAGTAAAAAAAAAACGATTATTTGAATTTTTTCTCAGTGCAGATATCTAGAATATATGTACAATATTTTTTTTTTTAGACATTTTCCCTGTTGTAAGTTGTAGAGCGCGCACTATTTACATTATCTATTAGGAGATCATTTTTTTCAATGTACTTATCTAACGATGTTATTAGCATGCTTAATTAAGTAAATGCAACACTGTAATAAGCTAATGACATGTTAGAGATGGATGAGCATAAAAGAAGTACCCTTTGTGTTGTCAAGCTGCTTCATTTTATATAATGGCTTTCAGTTATTAGCTTCCGTATAGTAGTTGGGGAAATTGAAGCTTCTTTGAAATTGTTTCTAAATTCGTGCATACTTTGGTTTTGATGGAGAGAATCTAACAAACTGTTCACAAATATATATATATATATATAGCTAAACTTTAGCCGAAGGGCCTTTATGAAATATCGAGATAAAACTAGTTTTCCCATAAAAACATAAATATATATCACTAAACTTGTATTTTCTCCTAAACAGAGTATTTTATTACACAAAATATTTTCAAACTATGTTACTTTATTTCAATTTTTTAAGTCTTTGTTTTAAATAAAGTCAAAAAGAATCTATTTTTTTATTTAATTTATAATAACTTCATCCTTAATTTAATGTAATTTGTTTCATCCATTAATGGACAATATTACAACTAATTACCAAATATTTATATTAGATATATATACTGTATAATTTAAATTTAAAACCATGTTTCAAAATTAATGATAATAGATTACAGTGTATGTGGGTTTTTGGATATATATCTATAAAATAATAGATATATATATTTTTCAGTCATTACATTATACGCATATCGTATACTTTCACTACTCACGATATTATCGATAACCATTTATATCCTAAAAGTAAATCTGATATCGCACATCCCCTGTTATTGCAATGAAACCAATTATTTCCGCTGCAAATGTAATTTATGCTTTCCATACTGATTTTCACGAATATAATTAATGCATAATATGATCGATTTTAGGTACAATGAATGGACAAAAATATAAACATATATATATATAGAACAAATACTTCTAAGAATTTTGAATTGTAAAATTTTTAGAAAATAGGGATTTCCACTAAACAAGAAATAAATCCTAATAGCCAGAAAGGAATATAAAACCAAAAATTGTTAATATTAAGACAATACTGAATATAAAAAATCAGTAGTATTAATACTGAATCAGTACTGCCAACACTAAGACAGTACTGATAATACTAAGGTAGTACTGTTTGTACTATAAGCCAGTACTGTCTATATTATAATACCAGAACCAGAATCAGCTTAGGCTGATTTTGGTGCATTTTACTACTAAAATACCGACCAAAACAACAATGTCACTGACGTAAGTTTTTGTTTAACACAGCAGTACTGATAATACTAAGTCAGTACTATAAATACTGAACCATTACTTTCTGTATTAAGCCAATTCTAAGCCAGTACTGCTTTGGTATAGTCAATTTGTAATTAGCCAGAATAACACCAAACACCAAAATTTTTAGTGCTACAATATTTAATATACCCAAAAAAAGAAAAATCACGTTAAAATTTAAAACTGTTCAAGGAGTTCCGACCTGTTTCCGAATATATACAACTACCCCAAAGTAAAATCCCCCATAAATGAGCAGTTAAAATTCCTTTAAAGTTACTGTATATATATTTATACAGTGATAATAATAGTAAAAACTTCCAAATGGAAAATCCTCAAAGAAATGAGGTGGATAAGGGAATATCCCCCTCTCAGAAATGTAAGCAATGGTATGATAATAAAAAAGAAATAATAATAATAATAATAGTAATAGTTGCTAATATACACACGAATAAACCGAACAAAGCAAACCCAAAAACAAAACACTTCTATTGTTCCTGTAACCCAGCATAAGTATATATAGCAAAATCTAATAATAATCGACATCCGCGAGTGTAACCTCTATATAGGTGCGTTTGTTAAGCATTTCAAGAAAGCTTTGTAATTTATATTTTTAGCCATTTAGAGATATAGGGGGCTTTGGACATAAAAAAGGTACAAAAGCAATGATGCACCATACTATACATATATGTACAGACATTAAATATAAACATGAACTATATTTCATTATCCATTAATTATCAGTAGCGAAAACCGTATTTATTCTAATGGCAGGAATTTAGTAACTGATTTGCCATCAATTACTTTTTTACTGATACAAAATTTAAAGAGTACACTGAAAAAACAATACTGGTTGGAATAAACGAAATTCTGGTTATTCCAACTAGAATTCTAGTTGTGGTATATTTAATTTTATGGATATCAGTTCAAAAGATCCAGTCCATTATAATTGATGAAATGAAATCAATTATGATTCTGGTTAGTTTAACTAGAATTCTTATGTTATTATAATAAAGAAATTATATTTCAAAAAGAATTCTGGTTAAGGTATATTTTATATTATGATTCTAGTCAAGCTAACCAAAATTCTGGTTAACTTAACCAGAATAATGGTTGAAATAACCAGAATTCCGGTTAATGAAACAATTTTGATTAAACTAATCAGAATCATAATGCTCAATACACCCAAACTAGAATTCTAGTTGTAAGAACTAGAATTCTGGTTAAATTAACTTGAATTCTTGTAGAAATAACCAAAATTCGGGTTAATCAAAAAATTTTAGTATAACTGAGCAGTAACAAAATGTTAAATATACCCTAACGGAAATTCTAGTTGAGATAACTAGAATTTGGTTTAGTTAAACAAAATTCTGGTCAATTAACTAGAATTCTGTTTGAAATAACCAGATTCTGTTAAAAATTAACCAGAATTCTGTTTAAACTGACTAGAATGATAATAGTAAATGTACAATAACAGAAATTTAAGTTGGAATAACCGGAATCTGGTTATTTCAACCAGAATTCTAGTTAATTTGACAAGAATCTGGTTGGACAGAATCTGGCTCTACCAACTAAAATTCTGGTTAGCGTATATTTAAACCTTATGATTTGATTAGTTTAACAAAAATAGTAAGATTAACCAGAATTTTAGTTAATTTTACCAGAATCAGGTTATTTCAATTAGAATTCTGGTTAGTATAATCAGATTTTGGTTAATCTAATAAAAATTCTATATTTAACATTATGATACCGTGTACTATAATCAAAATTTTTAGATTAATCAAAATTCTAGTTATTTGAACCTGAATTCTAGTTAATCTATTAACCAGAATTACAGTTGGATAAACATGAATTCTAGTAATGGAATATATTTAACTTAATGACTATGGTTAATTTGACCATTATTGTCAAATTAACCAGAATTTTAGTTAATTTAACCAAAATCTGCTTATTTCAATCAGCATTCCAGTTAATTAACCAAAATTTCTGTCAGCTTAACCAGATTTTGGTTATTCCAACTATAATTATAGTCATCAGGGAAATATTTAACATTCTTATTCTGGTCAGTTTAAAGAAAATTCTGGTTATTTCGAACTAAATTTTTGTTTATTTAAACAGAGTCTGGTTATTTTAATCAGAATTCTAATCAATTAACCAAAATTCTGTTTAACTGAACCGGATTCTATTTATTTCAACTAGAACATCTGTTAGGGTATATTTAAAATTGTGATTCTGGTTACTTATACCAAAATTTCTCAGATTAACCAGAATTCCGGTTACGTCTACAGGGATTAAAATTATTTTAACCATAATTCTAGATAAAAGAACTAGAATTCTGGTTAAAATAATTTTAATTCTTTAATTTAACATTAGGATTCTAGTTAGTTTTATCAAAATTATTAACTAGAATTCCGGTTACGTCTACAAGGATTAAAATTATTTTAACCATAATTCTAGATAAAAGAACTAGAATTCTGGTTAAAATAATTTTAATTCTTTAATTTAACATTAGGATTCTAGTTAGTTTTATCAAAATTATTAGATTAACTAGAACTCTAGTTGTTTCTACCAGAATTCATGTTAATTTAAGCAGAATTCAAGTTAATTTATCCAAAATTCCAGTACTTCCAACTAGAATACTGGTTAGGGTATAGTTAACATTATGATTCTGGTTAGTTTAATTAAATTTGTTAACTTAACCAGAATTTAGGTTATTTTAAACAGAATGCTAGTTAATAAAACCAGAATTCTGGTTATCATATCTGGTTTTCATAACCAGAATCATAATTTTAAATATACCAAAACCAGAATTTTTTTCAGTGTACTAAATCTCAGCATTTGTTTTGTCCTAATTTAGTCAGCAATTTCGCCAAAAAAATATACATAAAAATTCATGTACTATAAAAATTAAGATACAAAAAAATGTATTTACCTTGATACTGTCGTAGCATGCTGTGACTCGTCCATTCTGCACCTCAACATTAGCTGGTGGATGCGCGAACTTGCATTCAGTGTCTGGTCTGGTGCACTTGTTGCGTTGAAACTCCCTGCAGACCTCCAATTGAAGCCATCGGGAATCTTTACCGTTGAGTAGGTTGTTCATGTTGACCATTGCCATCTTCCAAAAGTTGACTTCTTTTTTTATTTTATTTTTTTATTTATACGGGATGGATTACCCCTATTATATTATCAGTTGTTCACTCCGCGTCGTCCGCGTCTTGTCGGTATCACACTCGCGGCGACGATTACTATTTGTTACCAACGATATTTACAAATGAGATAATTGTTGGGTTCACTTTTATAATTAGGAAAGAGGAGAGGGTAAGAAAAATATAATTTTTCAAATCAAATTCAATAATATTAAAAAAAAAAATTAGATTCTTTTAATCTTTAACACATAAAATGGGGTGTGGGGGAAAGGAACCCAAGAATTACCTCAGGTTTATAGATATCGTTTTTAGAATATATATATATATACCTCGTGGAGCCTTTATTGTGATTCTTTTGCAATGGAACGTGATATCGTCGTCTTTCTTGATTTAAAGATTTTTTGTAGTTGCTGATTGGTGCGTGACTGATTGGCAGCGCCTTTGGATTTGACGATAAACTGATCCGAAGATTATATTACAGTTCGCGATTATCGTTTATTGGCACTCTTATTAAATTTCCTTTGGATGATGTCCGCAAAAGTATCAGGAAGATCTCTTCTCGTTTTACCCCTTTCGTTGATGTCGCTATTGGCCAAAGCTAAATAATTGGATTCTTATTTTTTTTTTTTTTGTTTTTCAAAAAGCCAAGTGTCAAGGTCACAAGAAAGGTGGGGTAAAAGCGTGAATTTTTTTTTTGGATTCTTTTTTTGAGAAGAAGGAAGAAGGGGAGAAAATTTGCTTGATAGAAAGTGAAAGAGAGAAAGAGAGAGAAAGAAAGAACGCAAAGGCGGACGACAAAGCAGTACAGGCAATGTCAAAGGTTGGGCAATGGGAAAAAGGGGAGAAGTTGTAAGTTAGCGAAACGTCGCTTCCGTTCACTTCGGTTTCACGTCATTTATTCGGCGCTCTCCTGGCTCCTTCCGCGGACGACTTCCGGTACTTCTCTTCTGGAAACATACCAAAAGCGAAAAATTGCGTTACTGCGAATGCAAGTAGCCTGCTTAATATATTTTTTTTTATTTTCTCGCAAAGGAAATGTCTTAAGATATACATATATAAGTCACAGGATCGTCGACAATTAACTCCCTTTTATTATATTAAATAATTAGTATAATAAATTATTAAAAAAATTTCTTCTTCATAAAATCTCAAAAGGAAAATAGGGATTTTTTTTTTGTCAACGATCCTGTGTATAGGAACTAGAAAAATAAATTGTATATACATTTGTGTATAAACGTGCGCTTGCGTGTATACATGGGCGTGGATTATTAATAAGAGTGGGGGGTAAAAGCAGGGTCAGTTTAAAAAGCGCAGATTTACCAATGCAAGCTATATATATGTTAGTGAGGCCCGTTTTGTAAAAAAAAACTAGCTTAAGCATTTTTTACATCTATCGTGCGTATATATTGATATCAAGAAAATTTTCCCCAGAAAAAAAAATTATTTTTCTCTAACGGTTTGAGTTTCTTCTAATAACCGCTAGGTGTTCAAATTGGCGCCACTGTCAAGTGTCAGCACAAATAGACAGTATTTATTTATAAATTAGGGAATTTTTATTTATTTTTTATTATTTATTATTCTGCCCTACAATTTTTAAAGAATTAACAAAATTTGTAACTAATCGTGATCACTGATTACGAACTGATCAGTTATTCAAAATTCAAAATGGCGGATCCAATATGGCGTTACTAATTTATTATTTCCTTATCAAAACTAAAGTACGGGCGCTACACTGGTACCAGTACTGCGCCAGTAGTGAACTCTTTTATTTTCTGGTATTATTATTATTATTATATTATTTATTGAAAAAAAATCTTGTCCAAAGGAAATTACTTTCGAAAAATAGAAAAATAAGAAACTTTCTCCCACAGAAATTCAACGAAGCGTACATTGCGTTTAGTTTCGTATAGTTGGTAGCACGCGCGCTGATTTATATATTGAGTCTTAAGGAGGGGAGGGGAAATCTTTTTATAAAGAGCTCTGCTGTAATAATAACTATATTTTCAAGTCAATATACAGAAAAAAAAGTGGCAATTCCAATACTTTATAACTATAAACAAAACTATAGTTTCTATTTTTAGATTTATATAAAAATATATTATAGTAACGTTACAGTTCATAACGATATTGCAAGAAAAGCGTCATTTTTTTCGAATTTACACGTTCCCTATAAAAAAATTAACATAATTCATTACTGGCGCAGTACTGGTATCAATACTCCGTGCCAGTACTTCGCCAGTAGTCAATTTCTAAGAAGAATTACGATATGTGATTTTTTCCTCGGCAATAAATGAAAAAATAAAAATTTTCAAAACAGCGTAAGGTTTCACTAGAATAGTAAAAGATTTAACTAAAACAACTAAAACTTTTACTATTTCAATGAAATTTTTAGCTGTTTCAAGTAAATTTTTTTTTTTTTTTTTTTTTCGTTTGAAGCGATTTTCAAGAAAGGCAAGTGGAACATTTTTTTCCAAGTAAAAAATCTGGAGTATAAAATGAAGAAAAAAAGAATACAAAGAGAAAGAGAATGAAAAAAGAAATCTATATATAGTGCAATTTTGCGACATCCCACAAATAGTAAGCCGCTTATATCAAAAGAGAGAGATAGAGAGAGAGAGACGTCGCGGGGAAAGGTCGTTTTTCAAACAGTTGAAGGAGAAGATTCGAGACGTATGTCCTCTATCTCTTTCACTCTTTCTAGGATATTATATTATACTTGGCAGGGGATTTTAAAAGAAATAAAATAATATAGCTGGACAAGTCATTTGTTTTGTTATATGTGCCTGCGCGTTTACACAACTATATAACCAGAGATTTTGTCATGATTCTATATCGTGCGCAAAAGCCGATTTTCTTTTTCCAACTAACTCTCAAAAAGCTTTATTCTTGAAAATGACGTTACTCGAATCCTTTACCTTCCCATCCCCCCACCCCTAAAAAAAAATTCTCTGCACGCATAAAGATGATAGAAAAGGAAAAATGAACCCCCTTGACCAGAAAGACACTGCTGCTAATATTTTTTACTTTATAAAAGCTGATAATTAAAAAAAAAATTTCTTTTTTAAAAAATACGATTTTTTAAAAATAAGTTATTTAAAAGGTTTGTAAACAATTTCTAGACGTAAAATTGTGAAGATATTTTAGTTATTACAAACAAAAAGTAGTTAATATTCAAAAAGAAGGTAAAAGATCTGAAAGTCAACGTAGCTGTGCGGTAAGAGTACACTGCTCGCGTCCCAAGGGTCCTGGGTTCGATCCCCCATGTGTTAGAAATTTTTTCAAAATTATTCTTTAGCGTTTTTTTATATATACTGTACACTCGACTCTAAATGTAAGAATTTTAAATAGAATATAATTTAGAAATAAAAAAATGTAAAAACTGTTATTTTCAAATAAATAACAAATATAGTAATAAACAATAAAATTATTACAAAATAGGGTAATTTAAAGGAAAACTGACAAGGCCCTAATAAAAATTTCGCTAAGTACACAGAAAATTAAAAGGCATTAAAATAAGCTGCAAAATGTATTAAAATAAGCAAAATTGGATTAAAATAATAAGCGTTGCAGCTTATTTTAATGCCTTTTAATTTTCTGTGTAGACTATTGATAGGGAACATTGTAACAAGCTTTTAGGGCGCTATCAAGTTTCTCTAAAAAAGGGCCAATATGGAAAAATTTCTGCACAGGTAACGAATATTCAAAAAAAAAAAAAAAATTTTTCAATAAATTCTTCAAAGAAGAGCATATTAAAAAGAAACTTTTTTGTCATATCAATAAATGTCAAAAAAATCTTTGACAGAAAATCTTCATTAGGCTTTAATAATGATTGAGTTAATTCCGCCAAACAAAACTAAAGAGAAAAGAAGAGAGAAAATTTACAAAGATTTTTTTTTTTTTTTTTGCATTATTTCCATATATACACAATAAACGCGCGAATGGAGATAAAATATAAAAAAAGGGAGAGAGAGAGAGAGATAAATGACAAGAGGGCTTTTTCTCTTCTCATCTTCTCTGCACACGTCTTCTGGCTTTTGTATGCGTGTGTGTGTGTGTGTGTCTGCTCATCTCGCGCGGCAATGTCTGACAGTTTACATAATCGAAAGCATTCTCTTGGAAAGGTTAAAAATCATTTCCATGCCACACGATTCCAGTAGGGGGAATACTTGACCATGTATAACGCCCATCGCGTTCGCATCATCGAATTTTTTCAATCGACCGTAATGGCGTCCGTGATCATCGATGCAGTATAATGTATACGCCATCGATATATAAATAATAACCATTATTTTGCCCTTTTTCCCCCTCCCCTTCATCGCTAACTCTCTTCTAATGTACATTAAAATGAAAAAACATCGATAAATATTGTGCCCCTTCCCCCTTTTTTAAAAGATTTAATTTTATTTTCTAATATTTTTAAACGCATCTAAAGTATTTTTTTAAATTAATATTTTGTACTATTTTTTGAGATTTTTTACTATATATAAAATATAATTATAATGGTTATAATTTGAAATAATTATAATTATTACTATTACCAATAATTATAAATGATAATAATTATAAATAGTAATAAAAATTATTTAATTAAAAAATTAAAAAAACAATTAAAAATTTGTCTATATTAGACGTTTTTTAAAATAAAGTATTTTAAACTGGCGCGCGCTATTTCGACCAATGAGGTAGGAGCATGCGCAGTATGACAGCTTTCTGATTCGTAGAATTAAGGGAACGGCCACAGCTCAGCTATCTAAGTAGGGTCGTCATGGTAACGTATAAGAGTGAGAGAAATAAAGAATGTTTTTTATTTCTCTCACTCTTATATGTTACCATGACGATCCTACACGAAGCTAAAGTACGCAACGTTTATGATAAACGATTTTTAAAGAAATAATTTTTTAATATGAAAAATTCTATAATTTTTTGCCTAAAAAAAATATTCTTTTATAATTTGTTAATTAATGAAAACTACAAAAAATACATTTTTTAGGTAAAAAAATTAAAGAATTTTTCATTTTAAAAAATTATTTCTTTAAAAATTGTTTATCATAAACGTTGCTTACGCATAAACGTATAACCAGAATTCTGGTTATTCCAACTAGAATTCTGGATAGCTTAAGTAGAAAGTAATGTTAAAAATATTCTAATCAAAATTATTTTTCAGTGTGAAAATATTATATTCTAATTTTAAGAATATCTTCTTGGCGCCTATTTAAGAACATTTCTTAAATTAAATTTTTTTTCTTTTATCTATAGAATATCTCTTAATCAAAGAATTGTTTCTTATTTCGAGAATATTATATATTATATTCTAACTTTAAGAATAAATTGCATAGAATAAATTCTTAAAAATAGGCGCCAAGAAGATATTTTTAAATTTAGAATATAATTTTTTTCAATGAATTAGTTAAGAGTCGAATCGATGGTATTTATATGCGTGTAAGGTAACAAAAAAGAAAAATTAATGAGAAAAATTTGTTTGAACGTGATATTTTGCACTTGATTCAACGAAGCGTTGACAGTAAAGGGACACACACACACGCACACACAAACAAATGTTTGTAAAGAAAATGTTAAGAGTTGAAAAATCGCGAGTCGTCAATTCCGACTATAAAAGTGTGTAAAATCTGTCAAGTGTGAAAAGTGACGAATAAACTGACTGGAAATAAGAGACGCACAGGAAGCAGGACGTTGCGCATCACCCTTCGCATCCGCATCTTTTAAATGCATAAGTTTTGCGGGTTTCGATCGTGAAGCAGACTTTACGGTCTAGTTACATCGAAAAAGACGATGATATTGTGCATCTTGCGTAACGCCTTGCTGTTGCTCTTCTTGTTAGAATGCATATATATATATATATATATATATATATGAAGAACAAGTAGACGTGTGTAAAGTGAAACCTCACGTTACAATAATATAAAAAAAAGAAAGAAATACGGAAAAAAACACTCTCTAAGTAAAATAAACTTACCAAAAATGTATAATGAAACCATTGAGGGAAATCTTAATTTTTTTTTACAAGAAAAAAACCGATATTAAGTTATTATAAATCAGTAACTTTGCATTTATTTTTCCTTGTATATATCAACGAAAAAACGAAACTCTAAATTTAAGAATATTTTCTTGGCGCCTATTTATAAATATTTACTATATGTATTTTATTCCTACAGTTAGAATACACGTAGAAAAATGTTTCTTTGATACAGGGTCAAAGAAAAATTTTCTTTAATTTAAATTAAACAAAGCTGAAGTACGCAACGTTTATGATAAACGATTTTTAAAGAAATAATTTTCTAAAATGAAAAATTCTATAATTTTTTGCCTAAAAAATATTTCTTGTAGCTTCCATTAATTAAAATAAATTATATAAAAAAAATAATTTTTACGCAAAAAATTATAGAATTTTTCATTTTAAAAAATTATTTCTTTAAAAATCGTTTATCATAAACGTTAAGCTTCGTAGGAATTTTTTATTAAATTCAAATAAATATTTCTTTGACCTTATATATCAATGTTAGAATTTCTTTGATTTAATGCACAAATTTATCTTTCATTTAAAGAAAATTTCTTTTAATCAAATAAATTTTCTTTGAAACTAAAAAGATTTTTTTGTTTCTATTCTAACTGTAAGAATAAAATGCATGAGAAATATCTTTCTGTGCAAATTATTAAACACTTACTTATTTGTTAAAAAAAATTTTTTTCAACGTTTTTCAAAAAATGAACAATTTAAAAAAAAATTTGTAGGCAAAAAATTAATTATTATTTGCTAAATGAAATTTTTTTTTCAATCAAGTAAGAATTTTTTTTTTTGTAAAGTGCTAAATACTGCCTGTTATATATATAGTAAAGAAATCCTTTTTCTCCATTCTAGCATGGAAGAGATGTCGATTTTAACAGCAGCTGCGGGTATAACGAAACGGTATCTACATACCAAGAAATTCTTATGGCCTACTGTTAAGCATTAACCGATAAAGGAGGTGCTCGCGCTTGCGCATTTCACCCATAAAAAAAAGATCTTTGGACAGAATCCTTATCGAGAGAGAAAGAGAGAGAGAGAGAGAGAGAAAGCTTTAATAGTGGACCCATTAAATAAATGTTTCATGCAACTATACCGAGAAGGTCGCCGATCAAAGTGTCACGATAAACTTTTTGCCCATGTTCAAAATGCCGGTAAACTTCAAGTCTCTACTTATGCATCTGATACGTAAATTATACCCTCCCCCGAAAGTTTCGTGTGATAAGCAAATTAACGTTTCTACAGAAGCTATTTCGTTTTCCTTTAATATCATATAGGCCGTATATATATATACTTAGGAATTATATCTACTTGAAAAACAAATTATAACAAGTTCCAATAAATTATTTTTTGAATAAGAATATTTTTAAAATAAAAAAATTTCTTATTTTGAGAAAAAATAATCTTAAAATAAGAATTTTTTTAAAAAATAACAGTATTCTTTAAATAAGTCTATTTTTAAAATTACAATAATAAGAAAATAAAAATATTCTTCTGTTGAGAATATTCATATTCTCAAAATATAAATATTGTTATGATAAGAGTATTCTTAAAATAAGAATAATTTAAAAATAAAAATATTCGTATTTTAAGAATATTCTTATGCTTAAAATATACTCAAAATTTACTCTCAGAATATGAATATTGTTATAATAAAAGTATTCTCAAAATAAGAGTATTTTTAAATTGAGAATAATTTCAAAATAAGAATATTCTCATGTCTAAAATATATTTAAAATATAATCTTAAAAATAAAGGGAATTTTTAAAATAAGAATAATCTCAAAATAAGAATATTCGTATTTTGAAAATCTTCTTATGAGGCCATTTTCACCGTGAGAATAAATATTTAATTTTCCTAGATTTTTAAAGCAGTTAATATATTCTGCGTCTGCGCAGACGCAGAATGTTTGTCTGCGCAGACGCAGAATATATCTACTGCTATTAACCTCTCGGAGGATTAAATTTATCCACACGGTGAAAATGGCCTCTATTTTTCAAATATATTTAAAATATATTCTCCAATGAAGAATATATTGTTAAAATAAAAGTATTCTTAATATAAAAATATTTTTAAAATAAGAATAATCTGAAAAATAAAAATATTCTCATTTTAAGAATACTCTTACTTTTAAAAATACTCTGACTTTAAGAATATCATTATTTTGAGAATATTTTTATTTTAAGAATTTTCGTATTTTAAGAATATTTTTATTTAAAAATTATTATTATTATTATTTACGAAAACAATAAGAATAAAATAGATTATAAAAATAGTAACAAAAAATTATACTCTTAAATTTAGAATATCATTGTCTCCTGCGGTCTAGACAGTGAATTTCATGTTTACTCTTGACTTTTTGTGTCTATGTGTGTGTATGTGTTTTTTTTTTTTTATAGTTTTGCCAGTGATATAAACAAGAGGAATGCATATATGAGCAATCGACAAGCCATTTTCTATAATTCACTTATAAGCCCCGCGGGAAAGCTCGTTAGCTGCGAAACAACACCGAGTGCAATGAGTGTATAACGAGAAGTAACGTCGACATCGTAGCCGAATCGACTCGAAACAACAGGGCCCGTAACGCCTCGTTGATATTTACGAAAGCCATAGAGTCAGAGAACACACACACACACACAAAGAGACAGAGAGAGGGACAAACAAATTAACAAACAAAAAAAAAAGAAGAGGAGAGGAGAGTTTGGCATTTAACATTGTTCTCAATTTTCAAACGTCGAACCAACAAAATTTATAACGTATTTTTCACGCTAGAGGGCATTTTCATATGGCGCTTGAAGCGTAATTGATGTTATCCAGTTTTAATGTTAGTTTTATATATATATATATATATATATGTTACATTCGACCAAATTTATATTTATGTATTTTAAATTTTTTTCGCAAAAAAAAAAAAAATACCTCTCGTTATTTGCTCTTGAATTTTTGGACAATTTCACAGCTGGAGATATAAAGTGACTGTACTACAGGTAGCAGATGCAAATTGTAAACAAACTATTTTAACATGAGCCGAACTGAAAACGAGACTTTTTTTTATTTTCTCAAATGACGTTAATTTAAAAAATTAGTTAAAAAAATTCTTTTCAAAAAAAAAAACGAGAAATATTAAGGTTTAATAGGCGAACATAACCTCAAACATAGAAAATTCTTTCATATTTGCCAAACATGAAATTAAAATATATGTTAAAAATTACTTCAATTTTTAATACTTCGTGAGAAAAAATTAATTACAGTGGAACCTCGATTATCCGAACTAATCTATAGGCAAGGCATAAATTTGGTTATTTTGCTTTGAAAGATAGCATCTATTCGTTTTTTGGATGCCAAATCACGCATTCTTCTCAGAAATGAATGAATGATAAAATAAATAGAGAAAATAAAATTTAAAATTCGGAAGACCAAAAAATAATTCGGATAATAGAAGTTCGGATAAAATGTTTTTCGGTTCGGATAATAGAGGGTTCGGATAATAGAGGGTTCGGATAATAGAGGTTCCACTATATTGTTAATAAATAATATTCGAAAATTTATTTACAATCAAATATTCTAATTAAACTATTTAATTAATTTAATTTTTATTAAACCGATTTTCTGTATTACAGAATTTTTATATAACCGAAAGTCAATTTTATAGAATTTTTATTTGTTCAGATTTTAGTTTATTTATTTATTTCAGTAAACGGGATAAATCCTTTTATACACATGTAATTCGTAATACCAAGTATGTATAAACATGTTTTAATTTTCATTTTCATTTAACATAATAGCCATTTTAATAAATTTTTATATGTAGAATTTTATTATGCATATAATTTTCTTTTAGATGAATTTTCATTCGTTTGAATTATTATTTGATAGAATTTCCATATAACCGATTATTCATACTATACAGAATTTGTACTTAACCGAAAAACTATTTAACAGAATTTATAATTGATAGAATTTTAATTTGTCCGAAAATTGCAAATGGCCGAACAAACAATCGACAGAAAGATTTCGGCGCGAATTTTAAAATCAATCTATCAAAAAATTGATCATAAAGTTGTGATTGGTTGATTTTAAAAATCGTGCCGAAATCTTTGTGTCGATTGTTTGTTCGGACATTTGAAATTTCGGAAAAATTAAAATTCTACCAATTAGAAATTCTGTTAAATGATTTTTTTCGGTTAACCCCTTGACAGTCGATGGTTCTGTTTATGTCCATAAAAAGTCGTGCCGCACCTTTGTGACTTTGGACATATATATTAGAAAAAAAAATATTAAACATAATTCGATTTGAGTGTCAATGGTTTCAGATTTTAAAAATTCAAAATGGCGGAACCTAATGACGTCCAAAAAATTTTTTAAATTGATTAGATTTGCATAAAAATGGTTCCTTTAGGGTTTTTAGGGTCGCTAAATCTAAATTTGAGGTCAGATTCAAAAAATTCAAAATGGCGGAAAAATTTAAAATTGATTCGATTCGTTCAAAAATTTGGTTTTCGGGGTCGCTAAATCCAAATTTTACCTCAAATTTGGACTCAACGACCACAAAAACCCCCAAGTACCAAATTTTGAACGAATCGAACCATTTTTAAATTTTTCCGCCATATTGGGTGGCCATATTGGGTCCACCATTCTGAATTTTTAAAATCTGACATCAAATTTGAATTCAGCGACCCCAAAAATCCCCGAGTACCAAATTGTGAACGAATCGAATCAACTTTAAATTTTTCCGCCATATTGGGTCCGCCATTTTGAATTTTTTAAATCTGACTGCGAAGGGGTTAAGTATAATTTCTGTAGTACGAAAAATTGATTATTATATGGAAATTCTATGATATAATATTTCGAAAAAATAAAAATTCTGTGAAGTGAATTTTTGAATTTTGATTTTTAATATAAAAATGAAATGATATAGTTATAAACAATGACATACATTTGAATTCAAATATTTTTATTAGATTAGATTAGAATTTTTTTCTGATATTAGTTTTTTTTGGGTTATGAGTGTAATGATCGAGTTTTAGTCAAAAGTATACGTATTTTACGTAATTTTCATCAGATTTACGGACTTTTAAGGACCTATACTATTACTTTTTAAGTAATAAAATTCTATAAAATGAAAATTGCAACTAATGATTTTTATGGTATAATCATGTGTCTCAAAAAGAATTATAGCATTGATATTTGTGAAAACTAATCTCAAGTTCTTCTTGAATAATCAACTAAATGGAATATGACGTAAGGGATTATTGAATATTGAAACAATAATAAGCAATTCAGGATAGTAAACTAGCAAACTCTAATAGACGAGAAATTGAAATTCTGTGTTGGATTTGTAGGGATAAGCACTATTTCCTTGGGATTTATATATATATATATATATATATGTATATAAACTAGAGTGAGGGACTGATGACAATATATAGTGCTGGCTCGTGTTGCAGGTTCGAGCACGATCGCGTAACTGCGGCTTGGAAAACCGAGTGCATCTGACGTCGTTTACGTTGCTCGTTGATGCATTTCATGAATTCATTCATTCATTCATGCGTTTATCCATTCTCAACCATTGTCGAGCAATAGGATTTCACGGATCGACCTAATGCCTCTCTATATCTATATATATATCCCCTCCTTCACAGAATTTCCATTACAAAACATTTGCACAAAGACATTTGCAATAATATATTTAATCAATGCGCTCTCTTATTCTTCTCGGTATATACAATCTTGATTAAACCTCTCAATTATATTCCTTACTGTAGAAAAAAAAAAGATCAATAATTCGAGAAATTAAAATTAAACAAAAAACTTGATGGATATATATGAAAATCAAATAATTCCTCAACGCGAGAAAATTGACTCGTTTGAGAGAAAGAGAGAGAGAGAGAGAGAGAGAGAGAGAGAGAGAGAGAGAGAGAGAGTGAGAGGAAAAGTTTGATTAACACAGAAGATATGGAAACATTGAACTGAATTGTTTAAAAGTGGTTCTTCGTCGTCGTTGGCGAGAAAATGAGACGCGAGAGCGAAGCAGCTCAAAATACGTTAAAGCTATTAACGGTTATCTAGAGTCTGTTGGAATAGTCGGGCAAGGTTGTTAGCACGGGAGAAATACGTATTTCGATATGGAACTTGGGACTATTGGACGAGGTGCTGAAACATGCAATTTCCTTTACCCGTAACATTGCTCTGGCAATAGAGAGAAAGTACAGTAACTGCCAAAACTAAAGAACATAGATTAACAACAAGTAACATCTGACTCCAAAATACACGTTGATTAAATTAGATATATCTTTATATATACTATAATAAATGCGTATATAATTTTCAAACTTATTTCTCCTAATTCGAAAACTTTTTAAATAAATTAGTTAAATTTTAATTCCTAAATTAAAATTTCTTTTAAATTTAATAAAAAGGTATCATTTTTGAATCATACCTTTTATTATTTTCAGCTACAATTGCTTACAACAGCAAAAAAAAAATACAAAAGTATGAGCCGATTTTCACCGTATGGGTTAAATTTAACCTTCCGAGAAGTTAAAGGCAGTCTGCGTCTGCGCAGAAAGTATACAGATTCTGCGCAGACGCAGAATATATCTACTCTGCCTTTAACCTCTTGGAAGATTAAATTTAACTCACACGGTGAAAATCGGCCTCTATGAAGAGTATTCGAATTAGTTTGAAACATATTCTCTACCATTTCGTACAAAACTAAAAGACCGTAACTTGTTTTTATTGAAGTTAAGTTGCTTATTAAGTTTCTATCTTTACAAAAATAGAGTTTAAAATTATATGAAAAATTTTATGGAAGGTAAAAAAATCACCTTCATGAAGGTGGCGTCGACGCTCAGTCACAGAAAAAACGCTGGGTAAATTTTGTTGCGGGTAATTTTCACCAATGCTAATTCACATAGACGGTGGCGCCCTCAACTAAGATAAAATTTGTTGCAGGTAATTTTTATACCGATTTTGTGTTAAAAATTCTACTTTTTTTTCGTGTGGTGTCGAAAATTATTTTTCAAGCAGAACCAAAAATAACAAATGATTTTTAAAATTTTGGATACACATAATACCTTGAAAAGTATTTCTCAAGGCATTACTTGCGGACCCAAAAAATAAATAATTTGACATTTTTGGTCCTGTGAAAAACAATTTTCGGCGCTGAGCATCTACGCCAACTTCATGGAGGTATTTCTACCTTTTATTAAATTTTTCCTAATAAATCGTATTTTTGTAAAGGAAGAAACGATGTACAACTTAACCTAAATAAAAAAACAAGTTACGGTGTCTTTCAATTTTTTACGGTAGTATTTAAAATCCGCTTTTAAACCTATAGTCAAATGCCTTGTAAAACTAAATACATCTCTAAACGGATGTAAAAACAAAAAAAACTATTTTTCAAATCGATGTAAACTTGAAAATCCGATCAAATCAAATTTTATTGCCAATAATCCTTACAGTACAAAAAAAAGATAACTAAAGAAGAAAATACATAGATTTTTCCAATATATCAAAGCTTTCTTTCTCCACGTCCGCGATGGTAAAGGCGGTTGCAAAAGAGTAATAAATCGAGACTTTTCCAGGCCGAACGTTTAGGTCTGGCCCAACAAGATAGGAGGACTGAAATTCAGCGAATGGAAAGAGGGTAAACGAAACGTGAATCTGTGAGGTTTGTCCAGAAAAGTCAGACAACGAAAAAGAAACACACCAAAAAAAGAGGCGTAAAAGGGTATCAAAAAAAAGGGGGGTCGAAATATTCTCTAGAGGTAAAAAAAGGGTAAGGTATATAGAAAGAGAGACAGAACCAGACAGTAAGAGAGAGAAAAAGAGAGTGGGAAGAGTACGAATAGTTAAGGACGAAAAAAAAAACACTGCGGGGTCAAAACTAACTCGAGGATTAACGTTGACATATCACCCAAGGAATGAGAAACATTCGTTAGGATGACGTGGGTCATTGCCCCCACCATGCTCTTTGAACTGTGAGGTATGCCAAGAGGCAGCTTGTGTGTCACGGAGTTTAAAATTAAAACAGGGTACACAGAGTGTATGTATGTGTGTGTGTACACACACAGCCACAAACCATCAATTCATCCATTCTCGAAAATGACGATACGATGTTGATGATAATGATGACAACGACTTCACAAAAAGGGCTTATATTACAAGCTGAAGAACCTCTGGTTTGTGCTCTGGTAAGCAGCATATTCGCTTACGGGGATTTGGACAATGAGATTTGACATATAGTCTTCTTGACTGTCATCTCAACTAGAAAGCAATATCGATTCTTTGAGATGCTTTCGTTATGTACTTATATGTGTTTAGTCACTATTGACTTTTGAAAGTTCTTACAACTTATATACAAAAGTATATATATGTGTTTACAGTATATAATATACAAAATATATAAGTGATTTTAAACCAGAAATTAGATTTTCAAACAGGAACTATAGACAATGTTTTAAAGAAGGAATTAGACGATTTCAAAAATTTAAAATCAGGATTTAACGATTTTTCAACTAGAAATTAAGTTTTAAATTACGAAATAGACGATTTTAAAAGTACACAGAAAAATATGCTATTGCATCAATAGCAGTTCTGCCAATGGTATAAAAATTATTGATTCAAAAGCATATGCTAAAGAATCTATAAAATATTTTACAAATTTTATACCATATGCTTTTGAATCAATAATTTTTATACCTTTGGCAGCAAATGCTATTAATTTAATAGCATATTTTGCTCAGTGTAGGGTTTATAAGATTTTCAGCCAACAATTTAGACAATTTTTTAATGTAAAAATTAAACGATTTTAAAAGTGGAATTAAAAAGATTTTAAATCAGGAAACAACAAATTTTTGAATCAGAAATTAAACAATTTTGAGCCATGAATTAGGCGATTTTAAAAATAGAGAAAAATTTCCATCAGCTATTAGAAAATTTTAAACATTGAGTCAGACAATTTTTGAAGCAAGAATTATAGACGATTTTAAAAGTATAGAATTCCAATTTTTAAAAGATTCAGAAGATTGTAAACTTGTAATTAGAAAATTTTATGACAGGACTTAAATACATTTAACCTAACATTTAGATGGTTTTTAACTATAGGAATTAGACAAATTTTGAATTAGAAATATGATTTTAAAAGTTAATAATCTCTTAGAATTTTGAAGATTTCAAACAAGGAATTAAATAATTTTAAAACTATAGAATATAGAAAAGATTTTAAACCAAAAATTCGAAGATTTTAAAACAGACAGTCAATTTATCTGAAGAAATAGAGAGATATTTAGGGGGAAATTTTCCAAATAGGGTACTTTTAAAGAACCCCAAGTGGAAAAAAGGGAGTTTTAGTCTATATATACCATTTTCAAGAGAAAAAAGTTTTATTCATCATTTGCTCATTTTTCTTCGTTGATCTTACGCATAGTGAACCTTTTTCTTTTTTCCACTTGTCTCATCGTACCCCAAGTTTTCCTCTCCCCACTCGTTTACATACTCACACACACACACATACACATACTGGACCGACACTCTCTTTTCATCTCACCCGCGTGTTCCATTTCCTGTGTGTCTCTAGTCTAACACATTTTTTTTCTTTTTTTTTAATATGTGTGACCAAGATGCAACTGGTGTACGAGAGAACTTCATTCCTCTCTCTTTCTCTGTACTCGAGGTACTTCGCTAAGTGTCCGAATGAACGCAGCCTTAACTTCAGGGAGTTATCGATCGTCTAACCACCGATGAATATACGCGTCCAACGAGCGTGAGTCACGGCGATTGTAAAATAAAATAAAAAAAAAAAAAAGTACTTTATCCGTCGCAACGCTAAGTCAAGCGGCAATACGGCGCCTCTCTTTGCTACACAAAATGAAAGGTTCGCGCAATTGCTTTTTAAAAAATGATCGGAAATCATTTTTTTCTTTTTTCTGAAACTACACTCAGAGAAAAGTTTTGTTTGAACCAAATAAACAATTTTTTTTTTGTTATTTCAAACACAATTTGTTTTGAATCAAAGTTTTTTTTTCAAACAAAATTTGTTTGATTCAAATAATTATTTATTTGATCTAAATAAACGCTTGGTTTATTTTAATCAGTTTTTGCGAACGATGAAAGAATTTAATTGAGACAAATAAACTTTTTATTGATTCAACTAAATTTGCCTGAAATTCTGAACGTTCAAATGAACGAAATAAATTTTTTTTTAAATTACAAACAGCAAAAAAAAATAAAAAAGTATGAATCGGTTTTCACCGTGTGGGTTAAATTTAATCTTCCGAGAGGTTAAAGGCAGTAGATATATTCTGCGTCTGCGCAGAAGTGTTTTGCGCAGACGCAGAATATATCTACTGTTTTTAACCTATCGGAAGATTAAATTTAACCCACACGGTAAAAACCGTCTCTATTGTAAAAATTCAATAAAATAATAATTCGTTTTTGAATATAGAAAGCAATATTTTATAACAAAATTTTGAAGTAAAAAAAAGTAGTAAATAAATTTTTTTTCTACATTTGAACGTTCAAAACTTCAGGCACATTCAACAAAAAGTTTGATTTAACTTAGCAATGCATTTATTTGTTTCAATCAAAATTTGGTTTATAAGACTTATTTTTTTTGAGTAGAAAAAATTATAATATGCAGAAGACTGGGTGTGGTCAGTAATTCAAAGGGAAAACTAAAAGAGAGAGAGAGAAATTTTATTCATTAAATTAATAGCTACCCCCGTGAGAACTAATCACACAACCAGATGCTTATAATCTTCCATTGATAAATATATTATATACAATCAAGATAACAAAAAATAATTAAATTGAAATTTTTTTTTTAATTTTTCAAATTTTAATTTCTAAATATATAATTCTATCTTTTTTTTTTATTTTTACAAATTTGAAACTAAATTACTAACATGAGGAAATTGTTAAATAATTATACGCAGAATTTAAATTAGGTCATCAGATTTATAAAAATAAAAATTATTTCGAATTTCTAATTACTGAAATTATATGTATTTTAAGATGGTAAAAGTAAATCAAAAAGTTTGAAAATTTTCAATATTGGCTCATTTTTTATTTACCAATTTCATTTCATATTGAAATAAAATTTTTTATAAGGATTGGAAATATAAATTAATGTAATTATAGAATTTCTGATATAAATTGCGATATATTATTTAAAAAATGAGCTAGTTATTTTGCGTTTTCTTTATTTTACTTATAATTTTTTTTATTATTAATAATATCTTTAATATTATTATTATTGTTATTATTATTATCATTACTATTATTATTGTAATATAGAGTATAATTAATATTGTTAAAAATCTTGTTATTTTTACCTCGACTATAAATATATGTATTTTTATTATTTTTAGAATAAATCAATAAATGTTTCAATAATTTTTTTTTTTTTTGAACGAAAATCTTTTAAAACTTTCTGTTAGAAAGACCTTTTTTTTACGTTGAAAAATTCTCAGACATATGTCACAATTTTCTGATTCTCCTTGACCCGCACACAGTAATTCTCGCGAGTAAAATAACGAACACATTGTTTCCGACCCTTCTTTTCAACTATATATGTATATTCAAATCTCAATCAACTCTTTACTAATTTTTATAGAATTCTTTGTGAATATTCACACAAAGAGAAAATTTTTATTCTCTTATTTGAATATTCAGAAAAAATTAAAAAAAAAAAAATTTTCCGTTAAATAAATGTAATTAAACAGTAGTAATTTGTAAAATCAAATAAAAAAAAAAATTCATTATTCTTAGAAAAATATTATAATTATATTCTCGAAAAAAAATAAGATTCTTAAAATAAAAAAAATATTCTTTAAAATTAGAATATTCTTAAAATAAAAATATTTATAATTTAAGAGTTATGTTCTTTATTTTAATTATATATTTTCAAACTATATACTCTCTAAATATGAATTAGTAAAAATGTTTACTAATTTGAATTAGTGACTCATTTTTTGATTTAGAATTAGTTAAATTTTACTAATTGTTAGTAAAATTTACTAATAATTAGTAAAATTACTATTTGAGAAGCAAAAAGTGAGTCATTAATTCAAATTAGTAAACTTTTTTTACTAATTCAGATTTAGAGAGTATACACACATAGAAAATCTGCCTTCTCATTAAATTTTTCCTTCTTTCGATAATAATAATTACACTTTCGATTTGTAAAAAAAAAAATTTTGACAATCTTTAAAGAAAAATCAAAACAAATTTTTTCGTTCCATTCAATGAATATACAAATTGCTGTTAATTTGAGTTTAATAACTTCCTGGCATTAAATGTTCCGTAATCCTAGTTTTCATTTATTTTTTTTGTTTGACCAATCTAACAAGAATTATACAATTAACCATAATTATTATATTTAAATTCATCGAATAAAAAAATTTTATTTAAAAAATAATTCTAATTTAATTCCTTAAAAACTAAACTAATTTCCTTTTCCTTATGACATAAAAAAAATATTATCAATCTTGTAGATTGTAAAAAGGAAAAAAAACAGTTACAAAGACAAAAAATATAATAATAATAATAATAATAATAATAAAAAAAAAGGAAAAAAAATTGAAGACCGTTCGTTGAAGCGAGTGTTATCGATTAGCTGATACCTGACAACGTTCTCGGAATTAGAGTTACGATCGTTCGTAAATCGTAAATCAGACAAGAGTGAATGTGTATAACGAGAACTTTCTGAAACTCTGCGTCACGAGCAATTCCAATTGGCGATTTTGTTCGACCCCACAGGCTCTCCCTCATTTTCCCTAGGCATCGACCTCATCGCTGACGAACGTGTATACTTTTCTGCCCTTCCCTTTATTTAATGCTTGCTATTAGACACGATAATCCACCTTATGTCTAATTATCCCCTTCCCCCACCCCTCTCTCACTGTTTCTATTTTTATTCGCGCAAAATAAAATTATTTTTATTAATACCAATAAAAAAAAAAATTACAATTTCATTTACTTTAAATTTATTATTAAATTACTACACAAAAAAAATAATAATTGCTTAATTTATACTTTCAACAAAAAAAGAAAATATCAGTTTTTAAAAATTAAAAAAAAATTTTTTTTAATATTTTTAAATTTTATATATCAGTTACTTGACTATTATAAAATAAATGTTAATTTTTATTAAATAATTATTCATCTTTTTATTTATTTATTTACATTAATAAACGGTTTTACACAAAAATAAACTATTTTTTTGTATTTATATTTAATTTGTACTATTTAACTTAGAATACAAAAAAATACAAAATTTTATTAATTTATTTGATAATTAATAAATATAACTCTGAAAAATCAATTATTTTTATTTATATTTATTTTAATTCAAATAGAAATTATTTGATTCAAGTAAATATTTATCTGATAGTAGTAAATTAACATTAATTAATTTAATAATATCTTTTTATTAAATTAATTATTATTATTTTATAATAATAAATTATTATATATTATAAATTATTTGATTCAAGTAAATATTCATCTGATAGTAGTAAATTAACATTAATTAATTTAATAATATCTTCTTATTAAATTAATTATTTTTAATTAAAAATCTTTTCTCATCAAAAAAAAATTTATTTTTAAAATTTCATCTTTAAAATAAATTTGAAATTAAATTTTTAAAAATTCAAGAAATGTAAATAGAGATTAAGCAAATAAAAAGAGAAAAAAATATTTCAACATGAAAAATAATGGAATCAAAATGAAGAAAGAAACACATATATTAATTACCGGAAAATAGTTGACACTGCGTCTGTTTTAGCTCTTTATTATTTAAACGTCCAGAGAGAAAGAGAGAGAATGATAAAAATGAATAAAAAAAATTTAAACAAAAAAAAAACAGTAAAAAAATTTTTTAATTCCGTAGCTTGACTACATTTTTAATTTTGTGGTTTGCATATACATATATATATATATATACCTATACAGAGCGCGTCAATATTCCCATTCTTCTCTGTTTTGTAACCACGGGATATTTTATGAAGAGCATTCAAGTCGGCAGTGCTCTGCTAATTGCTTCTAATCGTTTAAATTTTACTGAGTGACCAAACGCTTCTTCCCACGCGCACAGAATATATGAGCCCACGCATAGTCGACGCTATGTTTTTTTTTTTTATTATTTTTCTTTTTTTTCAATAATGAATGTGTCATACGTCTCTAAATGTCCGTCTCTTGGTTATATATATATATATAATTACATATGGAAATCTCACACTTCAAAACGATCAATATCTCTTTATGGCAATGGAATTATAAAAGGTCAAAGATAAACCTTTCGCAGTCACTTTACCAAAGATGGTTGTTGGGACATTTAACTATTGCGAAAATAGAACAATCATCGACTATAATAATCCATCTATTCATATTTTCGAATATCTATATAATTAAGAAAAGAATTTGTTTATAAAACAATTATTTTTCATACTAAAAAAATGTATTTCCTTTTAATTTTTTTGCAGAAGAGCGAAAATTTAAGGAGGATTGTGACAGTAACATAACCTCAAACTAAAAACTGGTTTTTAACGCAAAAAAAATTAATTTTAGTAAAAAAAATAATGAATAAAAAATAAATAATAATAATAATAATAATAATAATTAAAAAAATAAATAAAATACAAAAATTAGGAAATTTATCCAACGAAACAAAATACAAGAATAACTCCGCCTTTATATTTATCTATACACGGAGAAAAAATAATTGAGCCGCTGGATTCTATAGAAGGGCACGTAAATTTTTTCGGCCGGAAAACAAAGTCCTCTGGACACTCAAAATTCATTTTTCGAATTTTAATATTTTTCGAGCATATTCTTATACAGAATTCGATTGCGCATCTTTTTTTCTTAATAAAAAACTTTCCATCTTTTTCCGATTTTGAAATAGAAGAAAAAACTGGTTTTTAAGAAACTTAAAATTTAATTGTTTTTTTTTACTTCAACTCGCGCTAGCTATAATCAATTTTACGAGTTTTTTAATTTAACAAAATCGAAAATACCATTATACGAGCAGTTCTATTTGTTTTTGATACAAAAAAAAATCATTAAAATAGGATTGTTATTAAAACAATTGTTTGATGAACAAATAAAATTGTTATGAAACAATTGAAATAACAAAACTAAATTGTTAAATCGACAATACAATTTGTTGTATTAACAAAGCTTTGATCTGTCTAATAAAATTTGTTCAGTTTCTTCGCCTTCTATAAAATAATCGATACACAGTTTTCTGAGGATCTCAAATTGAGATCATAAAGTGTATCAAAATGGTTGATAATGCAACGTTTTGATGCTGTTTCTGGTCTCAATTTGAGAGACTCAGAAAACTGTGTAGCCGATTTCCGTAGGTCATATCACCAGTTTCATTTGCATTAAAATCTGTGGAACATGCAGCTTCTGAATCAAATTCTTTGAGCTGAAACCAAAGAATTATTTTGAGTTGAAATTTGTTGTTAAATAATATTTAATATACATTTTGTATTTTCTAAGATGAGGTTATGATCAATAGTAACCGAGTATAACTTTACCGATAAACGATGAAATTGTCTCTTCATTCATTCACTATACACTTGCATGAGCCAAAAGTTAACGTTTAAATGAACAAAATATTTTTTTTCAATCTACAAATTATTAAAAATTATAATGTCAATGTTAAATAAAACAGTAAATTAAACAATTATTAAATTAATAACTTCTTTTTAGATATACTTAAAACAATATTTTGTAATAAAATTCGTACTTAAAGAAGTTGTAAAAAAAATTTTGTTCATTTGAACATTCAAAATTTTTGGCTCATACATTTGCAATAGATTTCTCACTTTAACCGGATTCATTATTTAATAACACTTTGTCATTTAAAAAAAAAAAATAATAAAAGCAAAAGTAGCACATGTGCCAGAACCAAACGACGCGACGATCTGCACGCCAGTTTGCGAGAATTCAAAATGACCACGTGACATGGAACAATAAACCTTTCAGCTGAACAAATTCGGATTGTTCCATCAGCAATCGACAAAGAGTTTGCTTCTGTAACCGTTCGGAATTATAAACTGAACAAAACTGACAACAAAAAATTCCTATTGTTGTTAAAACAATATACATTTGTATTGACAACAATCCGAATTGTAATATCAACAAATCTACAGACAACAATCCAAAAATTGTTTGCACAACAATTCAAAAATTGTTTGCACAACAATCCCATTTTTCTCCGTGTAGTTGCGATGTTCAATAGCTTTGAACCAATAGCGCAAACAATTAAAAAAAAAAAAAAAAAAACCTTGGAAATGATTCAAAGATAATTAAGGTGATTGTCATAGTTGTGAACTTTTTTCGATAATACAATAAAAGGAAGTGTCGAGACAAAAATAAAAGAAGAGAAAGAGAAGAAAAAAAAGAAGGAAAAAAAAAACAATTAAGTACATTTTTTATAGCGGCACTAGAAACAGCGAAGCAAGCGCCTTATTACCGTGTCTTACGTAACGAGGCCGGGTGAAGTCATTTGGCTTCCTTGTTTCCGCTCGCATCCTATTGGAAACTATATAATATATATTATATATTATTCATCACACACAGAGTGTTAACCTAACCAACAACAAAAATTTCTCTTTAAACCTCAAAAAAAAATGTGTTTCTTTTTTATGTTTTTTTTTTAAAGGGAATTTTTTTTTTTTTTCCCCCACTGAAACGAATCTATGCAAGTTTTTTTTTTATTTCCTTTTTTCTTACGAACAGGTCCAATCTTTTGTATAAATCGACTATTAGTAAAAAACCGGTCACAACTTTTATTTTCTAAACCTCACCCCCCCCCCCCTTCGCCCCTCTCCTAACTCACTCACTTCTTATGCAGTATCTTTAAAAAAAAAAAAAAAAAAAAATGCGAAAGAAAGAACCTGGTGGAGGGTTTAATGGCGCATAAAATGCTTCAGTCGCTGGGGAGAAATGTCGACGTGTCGGTATATAAGACACGCCTTTCAAAGTGTCGAAACTCAAAAAATAAAAAAAAAAAATGAAACAACTTTAGTATTGACCTTTGAACTATTTTCAAAAAGCTTTTTAACATAATTTTATCCAGAAGAGAAATAATGATTTTTTTCTTAAATAAGCGTTTTTTTCTTACGTTGTTTAAAATACCGTGTTAGTAAAAAAAAAAATTAAGCTCTTTTTCACGTTTCTCGATCAACATAATTTTTAAAAGAAAAATTATTAGGGAAAAAGTTAATTATTTCCTTTTTTTCAATCGTTGATCAATAAACGTCGTTTTTTTTGAACGTGTAAAAAAATTTACACAAATGGACACTGAAAATCGATATAAGAAATTATTTTACAAAATAGAAATTAGAAAAACAAAATTTAAGATCAAGTTTCTTGAAAGAATGAGGCTAATATATTATATCGATTAAAATAGGGGGTCTCTCGGCGGCTTATTTTCAAAATTAACATATTCAAAATAGTTTTCAAGGTTTGCACTTAAAATAGAAGTGAACTATGGAGTTATCTAAATATTTATATGTATGTATATGTTTAAACAGTGAAATATTCAAATAAAAAAAAAATAATTATAAACCAACTGATAAAGTAATTTGTCTTTCTAAAAGAATAAAAATTACAAAAGAAAAATAAAAAAAGAAAATAAAAAAAAAATTTTATTACAAATTTAGAAGAAACAAAAATTATTATAATTAAATTATTATATAATATTAATTACAATAATAATTATTATAATTACATAATACCTAACGATAATAATAAAAATAAATAATAATAAAAAATAATAATAACGAAAATTATTATTATAAAATTATTATATATTAATAATAGTTAACAAGAAAAGCAAAAAATATATAATAACAAACGTGTTTTGAATATTATAACAATGTTAATAACTATTTTTTTTACACAAAAAAAAACATTCCGAGACTATAATATATAAAATACCATTTGGAAAATGAAAAAAGAAATTAACATCTCGTCGAAAAATCTCACACAAAGTCACAAAATGAATGACGACCTTGAGACATGCAATTCTATAATTATTTTATATTGACTATAATCTAGAAAAACACTTTTCTTGATTCTTGAATAGATTTTTAATAATTTTATAAAAATAATTTTAATTTTAACAAAAATTATTATACAGTATAAATACATTTAAATATTTAATAATAATAGCGGCAAAAAAAAATCAGTAAAACAAAATTTGATATAACAATAAATATATATACATAGAATTTGATTAAATATTTGTCGAACAAATCATTATAAAGAATCATGTTTGAAAAAAAAAAAAAACTGCATATACACCTTATCTAACAACCTTGTCCTGACATACTTTACAAACATTATCTAAAAACAATAAGATCCGCGTCCATTTTGCACAAATAACTCTTATATAATTGTCCCTGTTTGTGAATTTTAAATTTTTGATTTATTCTCAAAAAAAAAGCTCAATAACTCATACACGCCTATACTATCTTTTTATTTTGTCTGATGTGTATAAATATATATATATATATATATATATAAAGATATTGTTTGCGATTCACAGATCCGATAACATATGTTATTAATTTTCAAATTAAAATTAAATTTTTTAAATTAATACTTTTAATTTAGTTAATTACACTTTTTAATATATATATAATAATTATTATCTTTTATTTATTATTTTCATTAAATTTTCTTTAAAAATTAATAAATCGTTAATTGTATGTATTTAATAATAATAATAATAATTATGTATATTCGTTACGATAATACAGGAAGCAGTATAATTAATTTACCATACAAATGATTTATTTAAAAAAATGTTTTATATATTTTTTCGCAAAATTTAAATACTATTCGTCAAAAGCAGTTTTCCATGAAAATGCAGTAACATGAGTATAATACAAAACAATAGACAGTATATTTAATAAAAATAAAAAAAACCAGATGATAAAAACTGATAAAAAAAATTAATTTTACCTTTCAATTTACTTTACCGTTTAGATAATATTTTATTCAATAATAATAATAATTTATTTATTTATTGAAAATATAATAATAATAATAATAATAATAATAATAATAATAGTAATAATAATAATAATTAATATTAAAAATAATAAAAATATTTGATAAGAAAAACAAATTAAAAAATGCAATTTTTCAAATTTATTAAAAATTTTTTATGCAAATATTTTTTTTTGGATTATAGTAGATTACCTGATATTAAACGCGTGAATGTTATTATTTAATATATTCGATTTCATTCATATTCCGATATTCGATAGCAACGATATTATTTATCTTTTATTACAATTGAATCTAATATATAAATGTACTAGATAGTCAGCGGTGCGTTGCGAGCAGGATATACGAATTCAAAAAAAAAAAAAAAAACATTGTAAAACTAACATGTTATTTATAATTATCAGCATTTCGAGGTTTATTTCAAACGAGAATAATATTTTTAATTCCTTATTTGCCGAGTTGCGAAACCGAAATTTTAATGGACTTTTTAACACAGGAAACGAGAGTATTTTAATATAAATATTATTATTATCAATACTTTTTACATTATTATTACAATTGTTGTTATTATTATTTTTATATTATTATTATTGTATTTACACTAGAATAATTTTTATATTATTATTATTATTATTATTATTAATATATTACAATAATTGTGATATTATTTTATATATTTCCTGATTTTAATAGAAAAGGGTTTAAAATTTAATTAAAAAAAAAAACAAGTTTAATATTTACAAATAAAACATTTGCATTAAACACTTTTTTTATACACACTGTGTAATATTAATTGTAATTAATTTATAAACATATGAGAAAAATACAGTTAGATGGGAGAATAACGTTTTCAATGTATGCGTAGAGTTTAATTTAAATAAACCGAACCATTATGAGCATTTTATGAAATAAACTTGGAGTTATTTGACGTTTTGTTTACTTTATGAGACAGGCGCCCAACTTTTCACTTAAATTCATTTTGTGCTAGGCTGGAATGACATTTTCGGTCTTCCCCCAATTTATTACAATGAAAACTGTTAAATCTTCTTATGTATAAAACCCAAAATACATATATATATATAAAGTATTCATTCTTTATACAAGTTTAGGGAACTGTGAATTAGAATTTTCCAAAAAGAAAAAAAAAAAGATATTTACCTTTTTTTTATAAACTATTTAAAAATAGAATTCAAAAAAAAATAAAATAAATAATAATAATATATAAAATTAAAAATTAATTAAAATACTTGATTTAGGAAAATTTTTTATCAATTAAAAAATTGTTTTTATAAAAAAAAATGAATAATGAAACGTCAATAAATGATATAATTCTGATAATTTAATTGTTGTTGAGAGAAGAATTTAAAAGCAATTTTTAAATTTATGTCACGTCTTTTAGATATATATTTTTTTTTTATTTTCAAATTACAACAGAAAAACATTCTTCAGATTATGAATAATAATCATTATAATAAAGTTTTTGTAACAAAAAATCATTTCGAAAATTACCGTACGACATAAAAGAATCCTTTTTTTTTACAACAAAAAGTATATTAAAATTGACAATAATTATATTTACTTCATTTGACAATGAGAGAGACTAATGAAAAAAATATAATATTTTATTTTTAAAATATAATCATAATGTTATTTTCCAAAAATTTATCTATATCAAAAAAAAAATTCTCAAATATTAATAAAATACACATTGACAAATATTTTTTATTATTTAAAAAACGTAGAAAATTATGTCATTTTTTGTTTAAAAAATTAATTGCACTAATTTTTTATACTTAAAAATTAATTCATTAAAAACATTTTTAATTTGAAGAAAAATTAGTAAAAGTTAAAAATAAGTTTTCAAATTAAGGAAGAAACCCATTTGATTTACATCGTAGTAAATTATGTTCTTTGCCTGCGTGGCATTAATAAACTTAATTACCTACATTGTAGTCTCATAAGGTTTGTTATAGGTTTATAAGTTTACAATCAAAGGGTGATTAAATATATATAGAGACATATTATAAGAACGAAAAAAGCTTTAAAATTTATTTATAGAATTAAAGTAAATTTATAAGGTTCAATATAAAGGTTGGAAAATTTCATCTCGAAGTGACGTCAAATTAAATTTAGATTATTTATATATATTTACTTTTAGTAATTTAGTATTTATTTTTATTTTCATATTTATTTTTTTATTATTTATCATATTTCTTTTTTAAATTGGTGTCATATTGTTTTTATTGACTAGGTCAATTTCATTTCATTTTTTTTAAGCTTATTCATTTATTTAAATTAATGACTTGTTTTCATTCCTATGAGTATATATATATATTGACAATGTGCATTTTATTTAACTCTGAAAAATGTTGATCAGTAATTTTATTCTAAATTGTAAATCATCCGGTTTTTATAAAAAAAATATTTATAACTGAAAATGGTCACCAAAAATTATTTCGAACCGAAACATTTAATAATAATAATAATAGTATTTAATTTAATTAATAATAACATTTAATAAAACAATAAAAAAAAAATGTTGACCAAAATGAAAAAAAGTCGGAAAAACAATTTTAAAAATCCAATATTTACAGAGAATTAAATATTCTTTGAGGTTATAACACACACCGCATTTTCCAAAAAAAAAAACTGTAACAAAGTTACTACAATTAAATTTATACTTCAGTAATTTTATTCTTAAAAAACATTTAATGGGAAAAATTTTCTCTTTATATTTTCACTTAATAAATATACTGTTGATTTTAATTTTAACAGAAAAACACTGGCAATTAAAAAATAACACATTCAATATATATTTTTGTCGAATTTTTATTTTGACATTTTGTCAATAATATTTGGTTTGGTGAAACCGCGTGTCAAGAAAAGAAGAAAATTTACATTGTATAAACAATGCAATATATAATAATAATAATAAAAAAAAAATTCTCTGTTATTTTTATATATGTGTGTGTGTGTAAAGAAAATTCTATAGAAAAATGTCTTGTGGCTATTTACTTAGGGTGCATTTTTCTTTCTCTTAACAATGAGGAAAACCAAAGACAAATAATGATTCATATAAAATATTAGAAATTTTAAAAACTGTTTTTCCAAATAAATAAAATCCGATTTTAGTCCATTTTTTCTCTTTTAACACTCCCGAAAAATAAAAGAATAACAAAATATTATGTAAAATCAATGCAAATAATAGAAACAATGAAAATGACATTGCACTTTTTTTCTGTGAAAGAATAATAATAATAATATTCTCCGAGGGGGAAAAATAAAAAAAACAACAAAAATGCAGAGGTGGCAACGCGGCGAGCCTTTAACTCCTACATATACATGTATATATACTATCATGGAAACGCCGATTTTTATCGCCAACGAATGACGTCACACAGCTGAAACGCACACGTCGCCGTCGCAAGCACGTCAACGTCGAAAAGTCGTGCTGCGTGAAAAAATTGCGCGTTTCAAAAAAAATTGTTTTTTTTTCACACGACACATAATCCAAAAAATTTTTTCACAATACTATAATTAAAATATCCCAACATAACCTCAAATAAAAAACATGGAAAAAATTGTAAATTAGATAACTCACGTCGTTATAGAGGGAGGGCGGGGGACAAACATAACCTTACATAAGATGCGAATGGAATGCAGAAGTACCTTATGCCGGAACACGAGGTCCGAAGATCTCGCCCACGATGTCGCCGTGAAAGGTTATGTCGAGGTCGTCGTGGTACGACGAACAGTCTCGCTTTTCTCGGTCAGCGCAATGTTGCCTTTATTTTACTCCAGAGACAGTGAGAGAGAGAGAGATTGGAAAAAATTTGTCGGGGGAGGGAGAGAAAAAAAAATCACTTTTAATGAAAAAACACTCTCGATTTGTCGTCGGTCCCGATGTAACATAAATTGGAGCTCTTTTTTATTTTCTTTTTTTTATCACTTATCACCGAATCGCGCACTGAAATTTTTTTTTGATATCCCTTTTCTTCCTGTCACTTTTAACGATGCCGAATAATGTAAAAAGCACTGTTCTTCCGACTCATAGCAGCAATATCCACAAAAAACACACACAGAGCAAAAATATAGCGAGAGAAGAGTATAAAGCAGCTTCGATCCTCTCGCTGATGTGTTATGTAGCAAGCAAGAAATCCAAACCACCCACACACAAAACTCGCGAACGGTTTTTAGTATTTGAGAGATAACGACCGGTTGGACTTTTTTTTTTTTTTATATTTCTGTATTGTTATTGTGAATAAAATGTGTATTTATTACTGCAGCTGACGGGAAGCATCGAATGCGTTTCAAAGTGAGTGAAAGAGAGAGGGGGTGAAAAAAGATATAATATAGGCGAGCGATGCTGGTTAGGCGACGGAATTATTGCGACTGAGCAGCTCGACACATCTAGCGGGGTCCTGCCTAGCGCGACAGCGACTGTCTGACAGCGATGCCAGCGCCCCCCTTGCTTCCAGTCGTCGTCGTATGTATTCAAGTTCCCCTCCGGAATAACGCCATGGAGTCAGTCTGTCTCTGTTTTGCCTATATACATACTACACACACTTTTAGCTCTTGAGTCAGTGTTTCTCTCTCTTTATTGCATATACATTCTCATGCGCACTCACTCTCTTTTTGATGGTGTATACCACCCGCTCTCTTCTAATACATACACGTTTATTATAAATGTGTGCACACAAATTCACGCACATAGATAAACGATACCGCGAGGAGACCCTCTCCACAGCTCGATAGTGAATATTGAACGCATGCGCGGACGTTCTTCCCCTCTAGGTTGAGTGTGTGCGAGGAACCCAGCCTCTGCTTGTGCATGCCTGGAGAACCGGCAACAGGGTTAGGTTTGGACACTATCGCGCGTTGGTGGGTGGGTGGCAGTGGGTCGGTTGGAGGGGAGGAGGACGCGGATACTGTACATCGACGTAATCTTGTTTCGCCGGACGATAGAAAGAGTGGTGGTGGGGGGGAGAGAGAGAGAGAGAGAGAGGGCGCCGAAAATTCTTTATACCCACGCCGATGCCATGCACACATACACATATACATGGTTCAAGAAAGATCTTTTGGAATACGATATCATCGCGCGAGGAAAGAGAAGACCAGCTGAATTTCTTTTCTTTTTCGGCGCGAATATTGTACAAATATAGATATATTATAAAGTAGTTTTTTGTTGAACTATATATATATATATATATATATATATATATATATATCGATATTTTTTCGAATCAGTCACAACTTATGAAAGTAGAAAAGAAGAGGTTAGGTGTCACATGTGTTAAGTATTCATATATTTATAAAAATAGAAGTCAAATCTATACAATTTTACTGCTGTTTTTTACTGATTGTATGTGGATCATTATTTTATTTGAAGGACCTTGAGTTTTAGAACAGTATTTCAGTAAAATTTAATGCATTTAAAAAAGGAAAATATATAATTATAACCAAGTTTTTATTTATAATTATAAAATTAATTCTCTAAATCTAAATTAGTTAAAGTGAGCTACTAATTTAAATTAGTAAGAATTTTCACTAAATTTTTAGTCACTCTTTTACTAAAAATAGTTTAAAAAAATATTATTATTAGGACCAAATATAATATTAATATATAAATAATAATAATATCTTTTTTTTTGTTTCAGGCATACCATAAGAACAATAATTAAAATACAGAATAAAGATTACATACGATTCCACGTGAAATTTACATATGACATTTTGGATAGACCAATGTAGACCTAATTTCAATGACATCTAACTCTAAAAGTATTGAATTTAGGAATTTTTGCCAAGAGAAAAAAAAATTGCAGATTTTTATCAATTTTCGAAATATGCTAACAAAAATTTTTTAAAAAATTGTTATATAAAAAATAACGATTTTTTATAAAGAAAATTATTTTTTTTAACTTTGGACACAATTTTTTTTATATTTTTTTTATTTTTACATACCTTGAAATAATAAGAATATTTTGCAAAAAGTTTTATAATGGGCCTAATCATCCTTTTTGTTTAAATAATTTGTTTTTTTTTATTTTTCAAAATAAAAAGTTCTTTTTTTGTCCATTAGGATCTTTTGCTTTATCCATAGAAAATCAAATAAAAATGCATTTAATTTTGATAAAAAAAAAGAAAAAAAAAATTTTTTTTAATCAAATTATTTAAATAAAAAGGATTATCAGGCCCACTCTAAAACTTTTTGCAAAATATTCTCAGTATTTCATACCATAATTAAAATCCCCCCCTAGAAATCGCACATCCACTCTTACAGTCCAAATAGATGCGTGTAAGGAGAATCTGTAGTGATTTCCCCACTTGGTGCCCAAGGTTGTGTCCCTTCCTTGAGATAAACTTATTTTATTTCTATCTATTGAAAGTGATTTAAGGAAATACATACAGAACTAAATGTACACATTGTGATTTAAAGAAAATTAGTATTATTGAACAATAACAATTATTTTTGAAATTAATTGATATAATGGTAAAGCAGATTCAATTTATCAAAAATTAATCTTCTCCTTTGATAATAATGTAATTTGATTTATGTTATTCTTTACTGTATAAACTTATACTGAACTTTAACCATTATAGCGCCTACCTAGATTTAGTTAATATTTTATATTTTGTATTATTACTTACGTAACTATTAGAATTTAGGAGTACTTTTGTACGAAAGGGCATGTCCCGTTAATAAATGAAATTGAAATTGAAATTTCCAGGTATGTAAAAATAAAAAAAAAAAGTAAAAAATATCGGGTCCAAAGTTAAAAAAAAATTAATTTGTTTATAATCGAAAATTTGGGCACATATTTATTTATTTATATACATTCCACGCGGACCATTTTTTGGTTCATAAATGGGTAACAAAAAAAAATATAACATTAATAGTTTTTTTTTATATAAATGTAAAAAGTAAATTAAGCCTAAACTATAGTGATTGAGACTCTGAAGGAACCTAGACTGGAATGAATTAAACAGATCTAAATTAGGTTTAAATTTAGCAAACATTTGATTTATGTGGTAACAAGCAAAAAAAGTGGTGCATTAAAAAATGTTGATGATGGAAGATCTTTTAAATAAAAAGCAGGGTGTCTAACGGGCAGGGAAAGTCAGAGAAATTTCTGCAAATTTTTACAAAAATTAAAATTTTGTGTAAATTTAAAAAATTTTTAATCTAAAAAAACTTGAATGGTTTTTATTACCATTTGTTACTACCATTAGAAATTAATTTATTGTTAAATATGTCAGTAACCATATTTTTGTCCAAAGAAAGCAGAAATAAGGTTATTAAAAAGTCAGGGAAAAATCAAAAAATGTCAGGGAGGAGTCAGGGAATTTTTTTCTCAATCCTTGTTAGACGTACACCCTGAAAAAGGCTCAGTGCCTAGGTGATCAAGTAAATTATTCAATATTTTAAGCTAAAAATTTTAGAAATCTTTATTGTAAGTAATTGACGTCTTTAGAATATCTTCTATTATATTAAGTTAACAAATTTCCAAAAGCGACACCGACACCGTGAAAATCTATTTTTACTTATTTTCAAATTAATCAAAATACTTTGCCATATGCTTTTAGAAAATCTTACATACTTTTTTTTGTAACATGTTTTTTCAATTTTAACCCGAAAAAGGGTTATTTTACATTTTCATCCCAAAAAAGGGTTATTTTGCAATTTTTTACGAATTTTTGAATATATACCTTTAAAATCTCTTTATAAATGTTTACTCTGGATAATAAAAATAAAAACCGATATTTTAAAAGGTTTTTCGATTTATTATGAACATTTTTCTAAAAAATTTGCAAAATCTCCATGTGTTTGTGTGGCAATTTACAGCAATATAATATAATAGAATATAAAAAAAAAAATATTATAATATAATATAATTAATATTGTTGTTATAATTATAATAAATTAAAACATTTAATATTTAACAATTGTCATTTCATCCTTCAATGATACTGATCAAAGTTAAGATAAATTTTATACAATATTAATAATATATTAATTTAAATACATCGCTAGTTTATTATAAAAGGAATATGTGAAAGTCACCTCTAAATCCCGAATAGAAAAAAAACCCTCTACAATTCATGGTCACAAATTTTATAAGGACAATGTAACTGTGCTAATACAAACTAATATTAACTGTGTTAATATAAAAAAAATACGTATTTCACTTTTTTTTGCAAAAAACGAAAAAAAAAATATTTAACCGAATTTAATATCAAACTTAATTTTAAATTTATATTCATAAAAAAAAATTCTATTAAATTTATAAAAATAATTAGCGATAAGAAACATTAATTTGTGAAAAATTTAGTTACTGATTTTTTGTTACGAATTAGTTAAATTTTACTTTAATGAATTAGTGAAAAAAATTACTTTTGCTATTTTATTAATTTTCAATCGATAGTAATAATACTTATCTGGGCCTTGTTTGACGTAGAAATTGTACAAAATTTTTGAGTAAAAAAAAAATTAGCAATGTGTACATTCATTTATTCAAATATTATTAATTTTTTAATTATTAATTGTTATTTAACTAAAATAAAACCAATATACTTTATAAAGGGGTTGTTGGATGCGAAATTTAATAAGCTTTCGATTGGTAAGTTCAGAATTACGGTAACTTTATTTGTTTGTAAAATATTTCATTTTCGAATAGGGAAAACTGGTGAGGCCCTGATTAGTTTTAAAACATTAGTATAAAGATTCCTTTAAATTGTTAATCTTTCCTTTTACAAAAGTTAATGTTAAGAACTTAGTTTACTTATTCGTAGTTTATTTACATTTTCTTTTAAACAGGGAAAATAACTCCGCGATCCACGATCCAACACTGCCAGACGGCATTGTCGATAAGGTCGATGTTCAGCAATATAAACACACAAATCAGCCAAAGCGTTGCGTGTTTTTCATTAAAAATTGTGTATCTTCGTCAGTTTTGAATAAATCGATCTGAATTTTTCCACAAAACTTCTTCGATATGTGAGGAACAAATGTCTCACTGGAAGTTTTTTCAACGAAAAAGTTCCCCACAGACTTTTTGTCGGCGAAGATAAGAAAACGAGAGTACAGGTAAGTTATTATTTAAATTAATAAATAATTAAATAATTTACGGTTTTTAACTTTTTCATCATGCTATCGTCTTCTCTAGACCTAAATGCGTGGGTATACAAAATTTGAAGTAAATTCATTAATATTTGTCGGAACTGGAACGATTTGTGTTTAAAAATAAAATTTGTTGATTGAAAATATTTAGTTTTTCGCAATTATTGTCAAAACTATTCGTTCTACAAAAAAAGGTAAGGAAAAAAAGATGCGTCGTTTTATTTTATACAACGTAGTATATTTCAAAAATCAAAATTTTGAATTTTTTCGACTTTTTCATTCGTTGACTGCCTTCAGCGCGGCCGGTCCGAGCGTCCGTCTGGTTATTGCATTGGTGTCCTCAATTACGAACAATTTTATTAAAATAGGAATTTTCCTCTCAAAATGAGATTAGGTATACTTTATTCTGTGTATATTGAAACTTTTTCCATACCCACATAATATATATGGCTCTCAAAATATCGAATGTAACGGATTTAAAGATGTCAATATATCAACATTGTAGAATCGATGAGACGCATTGTCTCGAAATTTCTATATCTCGTTACCTCACGACTACTGTATGCATATACATATATACATGTTTGTGTGTGTGTTTTGAGAGGATATATATATATATATATATTCATATACAATATGTGTATGTATATAATGCAAGGATCATATGATAGAATCTGGTCTTGTTTTGACTTTTGGTCTTGAAAGTCAGCGGGGCGCGTGATTTTCGCGAGAAAACAATGATCGTGAATGCACCTTAAAAAGACCCTGAGGCAACGGATGTAATTCCGTAAGCGTACCCACGTCTGACCTTTGGCAAACGAGTTTTCGACACGCTTGGTTTCCCTTTCCCTACGTCGCGCTCCTCGAGTGAGAGAGAGAAAAATAATTGCCTCGACTTCGAATGTCTTCTTGAATTTCTTTCTCGAAGAATTCGATGCGCGGTATTATATCTCTTCTCTCCTTTTGCGGCTGTCTTTCTCACTCGCGACATTCGAATCGTGCCCGTACAGATATATTCGCAAAACTGTATGTAATCGCAAGAGCCGATTCACTCGCGCGCGCGGTTCCTGAATCTTTCTCTCTCTCTCTCACTCTTTCGATGCCTGCGCGATTAATGCTATCACAGAATTCGATAACATGGAGACTTTCCGCATTTTTTTTTATTTTTTATTTTTGCTTTTACAATCTCTTGGTATTTCAAATATTTATACCTCGGGATTTTTAATATTTGTGTATTAAATTTTTTATTTTAATTTTTTATTTATATAATATATATATATTTTTTTTTACCTTGTCGAATTATTTTACAAAAATATTACTCGGCAATATTATGTAAAAATAAACAAATTTATATTTTTTCTTTATAAATCCGCGCAAGAGTTAAAATTAAAATTGACCAAAAAAGAAAAGGTGCGGAATTGTATTTTATTTTATTTCAAATATTAAATTTTAATAGAAATATTTTATTTATTTTATTAATAAATGCGCAACAGTTAAAATTTGCAAAACGTATATATATATATATATATATATAAAGGAAAAAAAGAAAAAATAATAAATAAAATTGTTGCCACAATGATAGCATGCCTAGCAACGTTAACGAAGGCTATTAACTAAAGCTAACGAAGGCACCGTGAACAACGCTTCGAAGTTTAAAACCAAAAAAAAAAAAAAAAAAAAACCCGAGAGAATATGATTCAAGTACGCGCAACGTTTTCAACGTAATGGCCGTTAACGAGAGGCAGATTGCAGGAGATTGTGCTAGATCCGATTTTCGTTCTTACTCATCAACAAACATGTAATGAGAAAGTATATAAGAAAAACATTTAAAATTAATATATATTAGAATTGTGTGTTTCAAATTCAAATTAGAATTTGAACTCAATTTTAATTCGTTTTCAAGCTTTTAATATTTATGCAGGTATTTATATTAATACAAATAAATAAATTATATTAATAGTTATGTAACATAACTTCTAACCTCCTCCTGTTTTTTTTAATTCCAATTTTGTCTTCTAAACAAACATAACCTCAAAATTTCATTATATATAGATCAGAAGGCGAACATAATCTGGAAATTCAAGGTCAAAGGAGAACATATAACCTCAAAATTCAAAGTAATATAGCATGGTGCGATTATAACCTCAAAGTTCAAGGTTATATGACATAGTGCGACCATAACCTCAAAGTTCAAGGTTATATGCCATAGTGCGATCATAACCTAAAAGTTCAAGGTTATATGCCATGGTGCGATAATAACCTCTAAATTTTAATAAAAATAGAGGCAAACATAACCTCAATAATTTTAATGAGAAAAGCAAGAAAGAACAGCGTATCTATCATAATCTAATAAATAAAATGAATATTATTTTTGTTAAGAATGACTAACATGACAACCGAAAATTGTCGTTGACGTGCGATTAAACGCGAAGATTTGAATTAAGAAATTTATATATGAAAAGAACGAACATGGTCAGTACTCGACACGAGGGCGAATAATAAAGACTATATAGACGACGATACATTATTAAATTATGTTAAATATAAATAAAATCATGTGGAGTGATTATTTGTAAATTATTTGAATCTTCTTTTTTTTTTAATCATAAATTATAGTAAAGTGAATAACAATCTTATAATAAATAAATGTGAATAGTTAGAGAATTGTTGTAAACTTTATTTATTCCTAGAAGCCACACAATTAAAAACAGTAAAATTATTAGGCTTGATTGTGTATAGAAACAATTTTAATCAACAGAATTTGTTTCCATATAAAAAAAAATTGCCCTGTATTTGTATCTATGGTTGGAAAAAAATGAATTTAAACAATGGATTATAATTTAATATACAATATATATACCAAAATGAAAAAGATGCATAGTTGTAAGAATATATGCACGAGTGCACATGAAAGAAAATAAAAGCAAAGAGGAACTGCAGAAAGGCAGAAAGATTTCCTTGAGTCAATGAGGAAAAAAGAAAGGCGCATGTAGTATAGAAAAAAAAGAGAGAGAAAGATTCTGAAGGGGTAGATATATATATATATATATAAAAGGGAAGAGAGGTGCGGGAAATAAAGAAGAGACGCGCTTGCTGAGGTGAGATACCGGTCTGGAGAGCTAAGGTGATATTTCTCGCGAATGCTCGTCGAATATATTTTTAACAAAAACTGCTGACTTCTTGTATTACATTTCTCTCTCTCTCTCTCTCTCTCTCTCTCTCGTTCATATAATCTTATCTCTCTTATTCACTCTCGCTCTCTCTCTTTCCCACATCTTTATCTCAACAGACCCTTCCGTACATGATCGGAGACTTTGATTTTCCTTTCTTGCAAATCTTCTTCAATTTTTATAACACACCACTTTCAGTATCTGGCCGTCCTTTAAAAAATTCAGTGAAAAGGAAATATTCTCATATTTTCAACAATATTTTACAAATTTTTTTCTACGTGTTACATGTTTTTTTGTAAAAATTCAGTGAAAAAAATTTCTTTAAACAATACTTTGCGAATTTTTATTTAAAAAAAAAAGAAATTGAAATATACTTTTGATATGCAGTGGAAAAAAATTATTTGATTCAAATACTCGGTTACTTACGTCTATTATCAAATAAATACACAGAAAACTAAAAGGTATTAAAATAAGCTGCAACACTTCTTATTTTAATCAAATGTTTCTTATTTTAATCCATTTTGGTATTAAAATAAGTAAAAATGGATTAAAATAAGAAGCGTTGCAGCTTATTTTAATACCTTTCAATTTTCTGTGTATTCATTTGAACCAAATAAATATTTATTTGAACCAAATAATTTTTTATTTGCATTAAATAAATTGTATTTTCAGATTTACCGAATTCTTTAATATGATGATTAAAAATTTTATTTATACGCTCTTTCGTGGTATATATATGTATTTGAATTCTCCCTTAGAAGTTAGTAATGGACCATAAAAATCAATCGATAAACACCTGATTTTTTGGGTGCTTAGTTTCTTATTTCAGAAAACTTTGTTTAATTAAAAACTTTATTTATCTAACATGAGTCACAACTTTATATTCTATGTCTTATTATTTTTGCAAAATGTGGATAATAAAAATTTTCATTTAACATACAAAAAACTCACTGCGAACCGACGTATTCATAAATTTCATGTGTTTCATCAATTATACTTTTTGTTAAGCATAATTTTTTATTATCTTCTACGACAAAATAAAGTACATTTTTATCAATTATGTAACGCTTAGTTTTACCTTGTTCAGCATCTAAAATTCTTTGTTTTGAAATAGAATCATAATTTTGTTCTTCTATTATGTTCTTAAATTTATTTCGCAATTGAGATGAAGGTCGTTTTGCTAAATTATATTAAAATAATTTTCCTTCATGAGAATCTAGTCCTATGCTTGTTTCTTCAAAATTCTACGAGAGAAGGGACCTAGTCCCTAAATAACATTAGGCTCATTTTTACGTGCACCGTACATGAAAACTAAGCCTACCCAAGTGCGAAAATCAACACGGCCCAATATCGGCCCAGTATTGGCAACGATGGCGCCGAGTGTTGGCAGCAAGACTGGGCCGATAACTGGGCCGACTCTTGGATGTTTACCACGGCTGGACGTCGGCGGCCGACAATCGGCTGCCATTATTGACCTAATATTGGTGCCGATTCTTGGTCGAATGTTAGTTTTCGAGTGTCGGCTGACATTCGGCAGCCAAATCTCGGCAGACATTAATGGCTCGATCTTGGCGACTAATAATGGGACAATATCGGCTCAATTATTTTCAATGAAATAAATTATTAATTTTTAATAGTTAATTAAAATAATAAAAATACGAAAAAATTAAGTAAAATACGTTTTATTTTTTTTATCTTTTTGAAGGTACAATAAGGAGCTTACAATGAGCTTATTAAAGTTAACGCAATGTTTCAGGTTCTTCTGCGTCATTTTGGCCATTTTGGTCCAATTTGCAATTTTCTGCAAAGTTTTTTTCTGCCTCCTTCATCTCGTCAGAATCGTAAGCTGACAGAGAATCGTCACTAAAATTGATTAAAATTGACCATTTTTAATTAATAAACTGAATTTTTTTAAAGTTAATATATTTGAGTTATTTAAAGGGAAAAAAAGAAAAAATAGACAAAATAATTTTTCAATTGACTTTTTTAAGAATAATCTCAAGAAATTAAATTATATTATAAATTTATTAAACATTTACCTCTGAGAAGCTACAATGGGCAACACAAAATTATCAACATCAACTGCAGATGGAACAGGTGGTGAATCTGATTTTTCTGGCAAAGGGAGATTCTCTGACAAACACACTTTTCCCATATTTCGATCCGATCTGGAAAAAATTATTTCTCATTGTAAGATACACATATATAATTGTAAAATTCATAAGATAAAAATAATTATTTTTATATTGTATATAATATAACTTACTCATATTGTGGAATTAAATTATTGTCCATTGTTGAACATGCTGACTCCGAACTGACAAAATCCGAAGTCGATCCACTTAGAGACAAGTTCATCAATTTATCTGGCGGCTCGAATTCATCACTGCTATATTTCTCGAGTAATCGTTTTAAGGCCCGATACTTCACTGACTTGTAACTGGTCATTTTTTTGGCATATATTAATTACTTATAAAAAGTAAATTACTCGGCAAACAACAGTTTTAGGTTATGTGTTACAGTTTCAGGTTACGTAAACACATGCGCATGTCTTGTAGCACTCGTAAACAACGATAAACACTTGGCAGATTTTTTTTGCCATTATTGGCCCGAACTACGTCGCACTACTGGCAATTATAATTCGCCATTATATACATCGACCCTTGAATAGTAGAAAATCAGTGCCAATGCTGAGCCAGTATTCGGCCGAGACACGTCGCGATATTGGCAATGCTTATTTGCCATTATAAATTCTAAAATAATTAATTATCGGTGCCAATATTATCCCAGTAATGGGCCGAGATTTGCCTCGTTATTAGCGATGTTAATTTGCCATTATTGGTTCATTATTTGGCCCGTTAATGTACCATTATTGGGCCAAAAACTCCGGCTAGTCACAGCAAATTAGAAATAGTGAGCATCAGTGCCAATGTTGAGCCAGTGATCGGCCGAGACACGTAGCGATATTGGCAATGCTAATTTGCCATTATAAATCCTTGAATAATTAAGGATCGGTGCCAATGCTTAGCCAGTGATCGGCCGAGACACGTCGCGATTTTGGCAATGCTAATTTGCCATTATAAATCCTTGAATAATTAAGGATCGGTGCCAATGCTTAGCCAGTGATCGGCCGAGACACGTCGCGATATTGGCAATTCTTATTTTGCCATTATAAATTCTATAATAATTTATTATCGGTGCCAATATTATCCCAGTAATGGGCCGAGATTCGTCTCGTTATTAGCGATGTCAATTTGCCATTACTGGTTCATTATTTGGCCCGTTAATGTGCCATTATTGGGCCAAAACTCCGGCCAGTATCAGCAAATTAGAAATAGTGAGCATCAGTGCCAATGTTGGCCCAGTAATCGGACGAGACACGTCTCGTTACCGGTAATTTTAATTTGCCATTATTGGCTCCTTACTTGGGTCGTTAATGCGCCATTATTGAGCCAAGATTTGGGCCAGTCTCGTCAAATAAAAAAAAAGAACATCGGCACCAGTAAAGGCATAGTAATGGGACGAATTTAAACTCCAATATTGGCCCAGTAATGTTAGCCGAAATACGGCTGACATTACTGGCCCAATATTGGACCGTATTGGCAGTCCTGGCAATTCGCACTTGGGATAATATTATTTCGGGAAGAGGTCCCTTCTCTCGTGGAGCGTCACATATATATTCAATATCGAATTTGAAATCCTGTATATAGCTAATATTCATCTCGTAATTCTATCGCTTAATAATTTACAACTTTTAACGAAAACTATCGCATTATGAACAGTTTTTATAATTATATAACAACCAAAAATGTATGATCGAAATTTTAATAAACTCCATACAATAGCAAGTATAGCTCTTTCTCTGTTGTGGAATATATATATATGTTCAGCTCCTTTTAATGTACGACTCTGTTGATTTTCATGAGTGGACCATCTAAATTTTGACACTGTAATTACACATTTCACGTTTAAATGAATAAAAAGTACTAAAGTTAATTTAAAGTGATTTTTTCTGCATTTCAAAGATATTTTGTTCCAATTTAAAAATAGGAAAATGTTTGCAAAAAGTCACGAAACAGTGCAATAAAAATGAAGTATTTTAAATAAATAATTACTTAATAGATATTTAAATTGTATGATATTTAATGAATTTTGAGAATTTTAACATGATTTTCCAAGGGTGGTCCACTCATGACTACAAAAAAAATAGTCGGAGTCGCTAATTATTAATCTAATGTCGATCAAATTTTTAAAAAGTTATTAATTTTTTATTTTATATCCGCCATTTTGAATTTTAAAAATTTAACATCAGATTTCACATCAGCGACCCCAAAAACCAAATTTTACAAAAAATTAATAACATCTTAAATTTTTGATCGCCATATTGAATTCGCCATTTTGAATTTTGAAAATCTGACATCAGATTAATAATAATCAGCGACTCAGAAAACCCCCAGATACCAAGTTTTATAAAAATTTAATAATTTTTAAAAGATATCTTATCATTTTTCATTTAGGGGTTGTTTTCACCCCTAAAAAACACAAATGACTTGATCTAGCAAAACGTCCAGATACGGGTAATTTTATTTTGGTCCTAGTTTCCGAAAATGTTGGATTTTTTGTGGGTCAAAAAAAAGTTGAATTTTGTCGGACGGTGTTTTAATATACAAGAAGTAAATTTAAAAACTCAATTCACTTACCTTTTTTGTAAACTAGAAAAAGTGATGCCCTGATCAGTGCCTAATTTAGAATCTAGTGAACAGCCTATTTTGGAGTTTCGTCCAGGAATTCTAGTCAAAAACCTAAAAAATAAAAAATTATTAAAACACTTGCATAAAGATTCCCATTAATTGTTATTATATTTTCTTTACAAAAGGTAATATATTAAAAACTTACAAAATTTCTTTTTTTCAAACAGGGAAAATTAGGGACGCCCTAATTATAGCCCTATTTTAAATATAGACAAAGTGAATCAATTTTTACGCACGGGTAAATGGAGAAATGAAGTAATAAAATATTTATAAAAAAAAAGATAGAACTAAAAATATTGAAGTCATTTTTCTTTCTTTTAGAGGGAAATTGGTGTAATATACAATATATAGCACTGTCTATTTTTTGTGTAGATAAGATTTGAAAAGTTTTTATATGAAAATTAAATTGAACAAATCGACAATTTCCAAGAACCCTTATATATATATATATATGTATGTTGAAGAAAAGCGAGGGGTGCGAAAATTACGTTCCTTTAGCATACTTTCAAAGTGCACTTCAAGGGTAACACTTTCAACACGTGCGGTAACAGCTTCATGCTCGCCAAGGATTTTGGTGACAACGACGATGGAAAGCAAACGCGAAAATCCTGACAAAGGATATTGCTGTGTCACGTAATTTTCATCCACTATCTAAATTGTTTCTAAATTTCCACTTGTTTTTAATTACATTACATTCTCTCTCACTTATTTCACAATTCATTGATCTGTAAAGATATATAGTTTTCAAAGAAAAATGATTATCAACCAAACTATTTGTTTTAGTCAATTATAAAGTTTGGTTGAGTGTTTTTTGTTGGCCTAACCAAATGTTTGGTTAAAATAACTCTACGACTTTGTTTCAGCCAAACAAAACTTGATCACGACAACCAAAATTGCCTATAAACAAACGATTTTGTTGCAAACACAAAATCTTTATTTTAAGTGTTATAAATTAATTAAGTTTTCTTATAAAAATTTTTTAAATGTATTTTTTAACATTTTTTTTTTTGCAGTATTTCAATTAACTGAATTTGGTAATATATTTATTTTTCAAAACTAATATAATAAAAAATATGAATTTCATTTAAGATTAGCAATTTTTAAGTGATATACTTTGTTGAAAAAGGGAGGTTTCTCTGAAAGTTTTTTTTTTTTTCTTCTTTTCTGCTGATAATGATAAATCAAAGTTTGAAAAGCTTCTGAGGGACTAAAAAGTTTTTGAACGCAGCAGCCCCGAGGTTCATTGCGATCTTCTTTATATTGTATAGTATGTATATAGTAGAGAATATCCTCTCAGAGAGTATATATACACAGTCTCAATATAGCGACAATAGAACAGTAGAAATGATGGACTACCAACTTCTGTTTATCTTTCAGATCTATTATTATGTATCTTTGCATCTCAGATCTTTAAATCCTTTTTTTCTCACAAATTAACAACATTCTGTATCAGAAATTTTCGTGCAAATTTTATTCATGTTCTATTTTTTTTTTTTTTTTTTTTTTTTTTTGTTATTAACACGAATTTATTGTCAGAAAATGACGCTTTAGTACTTTTCTCCGTCTGCGAAACCGTTATTCTTTTTTTTTATGTTTTTTTGATGGATTAAAAAAATAAACAAAAATAAACATCATTACAACTAACTGACATATCTATAAGAAATTATTTTTAAAAGCAATAGTTCTTATAAGAAAAAGGAAGTATATAATTCCACTGAGTTAAGAAAAACGGTTAAATGTGCCACAACCCCGTGGGTAAATTCGTTTGACCGATAAAAAAAGAATGGAGGGAGAAAGCAATGAGGAATGGCGTATCGTCGAATTATCAACGGTTTAAGAATATATTTTATATATATATATATAGACCAGAAACGGAGAAAGTACATTCGATGCGCATGTTTCTTATTCTTTCCATTAAAGATATATAGAAAGGTGAGGGTAATTTTCTCCGCAAGAGAGGACCAATCATGAAACATATATATCTGATATAAATTTATAAATAATTGTATAATATTTAGTGTAATATATAATAATATAATAAATATAAATAAATATATAAATTTATATATCTCTCTATATTATAAAAAGATTTCGCTGTTGTCTCCATATGGGTCATTCCATGTCAAAAGTAACCAACCTAAGACCTATTTTTTACATGGTAAGTACAATATAGGTTGTAGGTTGGTTACTCTTTACATGAAATGTACCTATATTAGTAACTTACAATTAGTTCTGAGTTTAACCACAAACCCAGCAGCGAAGTGACGTGAAATGACCCATATATCTATTTAAATTAGTATTAAAACGAAGATAACCTCAAAATTCAAGGTCCTAGGTCTCCAGGATTTAAGATCAAACATAACCTCAATATTCAAGCACATAGGTTTCCAGGATTCAAGGCCTAAGTTCAAACATAACCTCAAAATTCAAGGTCATAGGTCAAACATAACCTCAAAATTCAAGGACATAGGTTTCCAGAATTCAAGGCCCTAATTCAAACATAACCTCAAAATTCAAGAACATAGGTTTCCAGAATTCAAGGCCTTAATTCAAACATAACCTTAAAATTCAAGCACATAGGTCTCCAGGATTCAAGGCCTAAGTTCAAACATAACCTCAAAATTCAAGGTCATAGGTCAAACATAACCTCAAAATTCAAGAACATAGGTTTCCAGAATTCAAGGCCTTAATTCAAACATAACCTTAAAATTCAAGCACATAGGTCTCCAGGATTCAAGGCCTAAGTTCAAACATAACCTCAAAATTCAAGGTCATAGGTCAAACATAACCTCAAAATTCAAGAACATAGGTTTCCAGGATTCAATGCCTTAAATCAAACATAACCTCAAAATTCATGACATAGGTTTCCAGGGGTCAAGGCCTTAATTCAAACATAACCTCAAAATTCAAGGACATAGGTTTCCAGGATTGAAGGCCTTAATTCAAACATAACCTCAAAATTCAATGACATAGGTCAAGGGACTGTTGAGTTTGAGGCTATGTCCGTCAAACATAATTTCGAAATTCCCCAAATCAAGAAACGAACATAACCTCAAAATTTAGATAAAATTTTAATAATTTTAGTACCTGCAAGCCTTTAAAAAATTAAGCATTAAAGTGGAAAATAATTAGGGTTGTCGCGCAGGGGCTAATATATATATATATATATGTATGTATATTATTCAAAATGAAATATACATAAAAAAAGCCTCTCTAATATTAGGTCTAGTTTCCTAGATATTCTATTTCTCATCCCACGATATCTATGCGTCTATTTTAAACCACCTTTATGGTCAGCTGTTTATATTTCTGCATCGAGCAAATATTATCATAATGAAGTGAAAGAGAGATAGAAAAAAAGCTATTCTCCTTTTTGCACGCATTCAACTGTCTCTCTCTTCTGCAAGAGGTCTGCTGCAAAGTTGTTCGGCAAGTGGGTTGACACCATGCTTCTTTGCACCGAGCGCTTCCCCACTCGCTATCTTTTTTTTATTCCCCCCCCCCCTTCCTTTGCTTAAAATTTTTTTAATCCCTCTCCCCTCACTTTTTTTTTGTATTATCCCCCCTCGCTTTTACCTGTCTTCCTGAGAATTTCAAGTGCCGTCTTTAGTTCTTATATTGCCTGTTGATATTGAATTTAGAATTTTTTTTTGGTCTTTCTTTTGTTTTTTTTGTTGTTGTTTTTTAAATGTGTGTGTTTCTTATATTTTGCTTTCAAGTGGATAAAAGAAAACCTATACCTATATAGCTTTATACTATTCTTAATTTGAAGTGCAACAAACATTGTACTGCTTTAACTTATCTTATATTTTATATACAGGGGCAATTTTAATCGGGGTAATTCTGGTATTTTTGTAAAATTCAAAATTCAGGGTAAAAGAAAAATTAAAAAATTTTTTTCAATATAAACAGTTAAAATTTCTAAAAAAAACAAATATTGTACTGAATTGTGCTCAACTTGCTCTCTTTTGTGTACAAAATTACTTCTTGAAAAAACTCAAAATTCTGGGCATAAAAATAAAAAAAAAAACATTTTTTGAACATCTAAAATTAAAAAATTTCTGAAAAAAAACTAATGTTGTGCCCGCAATTGTGTCCTTTTGCTCAATATTGTGACGTAAAAAAGTTTTCAAAAAAAAAAACGTTTTTAAGCAAACATTTCTGAAAAAAATTTTGTATCTAAAAAACGACGATTAATTTAAATGATAAAAAAAACACTTGTACTAGATATCAAAATCTATGCATTTTTGAAAAATTTTTGAGTTTTTCAAAAAAAAAAAACGTATTTGTACTTAAATGAGCAGGAACAAAAATTTGGTACAAAATTTGTTTTTTTGAAAATTTTGATTTTAAACGTTTTAAAAATGTTTTTTAAAATTTTTTTGGCTGGAATTTTGAGTTTTTCAAAAAATGTATTTGTGCACAAAACATCACAATATTTGTTGTTTATAGATATTTTAACTTTTTGGATATTTAAACAAAGTATTTTGATTTTTTTTTGGCCTGAATTTTAATTTTTTTAAAAAATAAATTTCTACTCAATGGGGGGCACAATATTTTTTTTTTTGAAAATTTTAATTTTTTTTTGGTTTAACTTCCTGGACATTTAAAAAATTGCAATCTACCAATAATCATGATTTGTCCAAATTTTTATTTGCACGAATTATTATTATTATTATTTCATATAAAATAGTTAAAACGACAATTTTTTTATTTGACCAAATAAATAACCGATAAAAATTTTTGTCACGCTTTTCAAAAATTGAACAATCACAATTTTCTTGATAATTTTTAACTTGGTGTCTTAAGGTTTTCGGGGTTGCTGATTACGAATCCGTTGTCAGTTTTTCAAAATGTCGGATTTAATATGGCGGACAGATTTTTTAAAATTCACCATGTTCGCCTGAAACTCGTTACTCAAGGGTTTTCGGGGACGTTGATTACGAATTTGACATCAGTTTTTCGAAATTCAAAATGGCGGATCGAAATTATTAAAAATAGTCGGATTCTTCTGAAACTCGTTACTTTAAGATTTTCAGGGTCGCTGATTTCGAAGCTGACATCAGTATTTCAAAATTCAAAATGGATCAATTCGATGAATTAAAAATTCTTAATTTTGAAAATTCGACCAACTTAAAATTATGTTAATTTATTATTCTTCATTTGGACGTAAGTAAAAAATAATAAATAAATAATATTAATTTTTGGAATTTTTGCGAATTTATGAATTCACAAAAAAAAGACTGACTTTTCAGTCTATCTCCGTTGAAAATTTATTATACTTGTTTAAAACTTGGTTAAAGGCCAACAACAAAAAAGATAAGAAAAACAAAAATCTTTCGAAATGCTTTCTTGAAAAAATTTAATAATTATGTGCTTAATTTAATTACCCAATTAAATGTTTTTACTTCTCAATTAATTGACCAGTTTTACAAGTTTTCAAAACACAATAATTCAATGAAGTCAATAATTTTTTTTTTTCACAATTGGCATAAATTGTGGCATACTTGAAATTTTTTTGCCCATGTAGGAAATTGCCAATGGTAACCAATTGGGTCATTATAGAACCAATGATGGTCCAATATTGGACCACTCTTTTGCCAATGGTAAATTTCCCACTGGGTGTGTTCGTTTTCTGACTAATTTTTGGTAATTTTTGATTTTTTTGTCTATCACATGACCTTAACAATTTTCATATTATTTTATATATATATATACAGTCTACTCTCGATAAGGCAAAGCGTGATAACTCAATTTTGTCGATAATTCGAAGTAATTCTTGGGTCCCGTCCATATCCTATATGCATTGCGTGTTAATTTTTTTCGATAAGTCAAAGTTTTTGGCCGACCCCAAGTGTCGAATAACGTCTCGATAAGTCGAATTTCTGTTAATTACATTTCCAGTAAATAAACAGTTTTATATGAGTCACGCTTTATAGCCATTTAATTAATGAGTCCTTTGTATATTCCTCGAGTACAACTGTTTTCCTCAACTTTCATTCAGTACAGTCAGTCTATTTGAACTATCAATATGGAAAGTAAAAGAAAATTAAAATCTCTCAGTATTGCCGAGAAATTAAAAATTATTAAGGAAGTTGAATAGGGTGTTAAACGAAAAAAAGATATGTTACCTACAACCTACAACGGCAATACAAGCGAATAATTATTTGTTAGGGCTACAAAAATACGCCCAAGAGCAACAGAATGTTCCTGATGAGATTTTTCAGCACTATATACAATTGAAAATTTCGTTGCAAAATCCTCATCAAATCAAAAAAAAATAGACAACTCTGACGAAATACTTTTTTAAACCAGTTTAATTTTAAACAATAAAATTGTAACCTAACGTTAAAATATTAAATACATATTTAATCATTTCCAAACAAATAAAAAGTGTTTCAATTTTTTGCATGTACGACCCGAAAATCATCAATATTCGATAACTCGAAGTTTTTTTTTGTCTCCCTTCGACTTCGTCTTATCGAGAGTAGACTATATATATTGAAAACTCTAAAATTAACAAAATTGAAATTAAGACTAATGTAGTGAGGCATGAAAATGAAATCTCCACACAGTACAATTGATAAATTTGTACAATCAGTAAAGCTATTATTAAGATAAACAAATATTCGTAAGTAGTATAAGGCAATTCTTTAAGGAAATTGGTTTACCAACTTGCTAAACTAATTTCAAAGCTACACGAAGTAGAAGAAGAAGAAGAAGAGAGGGAACGGGTTTTCTGTCTCCTTATATCTTGAGCTTGAACGAGTTTTGTATAGACGGTCCTGGGCAATCGAGAAAGAGAGAAAGAAAGAGAGAGAGAGAGAGAGAGAGTGGGAGCGAGAAAAAATCTGATGTAGCGCACTTTAGTGATGGGGTGGGTAGTTTGGAGGGGACAAACCTGGGGAAGAAGAGTGAGAGAGAACGAGAGAGAGAGAGAGAGAGAGAAGAATGAGAAACCTGCTCCAAGTCGCCGCACCGTACTTATACAATACAATAAGATAACAAGTTGGCCAAAGAACCTATATAGCCTTTGCAAACCTGAGCCCACGGATAATTTCGTATACGCAGTATACACTTCCACCGAAATCCTCAGCGATACCACGGGAATATCTTATGATTAAAGAAAATCTTGAAAGCCCCAAACCATCACTGACAATTTTTTTTTCCTTCCTCTTTTTTTTTTTTTTTTTTTCTCTCTTCTTGTTGTTGTTCTTTCCCTCAAGCGCGCACTTCTTGTTAAATCTTCCATTAAGTCACAGTTGTATCTATATAAAAATGTTCTATAATATTTCCCAACACATTAGAATTAAAAAAAATTATCTTTTCTGAGAAATGACAGGAATTTACGAAAAAAAACATCTTTGGATTTTTATGTAAAATATAATGTATATATATAATTTAGAGAATGAAGTTTGCAATATACTTGTAAAAAAGAATTTGAGTGACAGTTTTTAAATTTAAAAATGCAAACGAAAATTTACAAATTTTATCAAGGATCCGTACAAAAATTGCGCTATTTTGCTTTATTTAAATTATGGTTTTAGTTAGTTTTCCTAATTTGAAATTTCATATCAAATTCAAAATTTATTTTCACTTCTGCCATTTTATCACGGAAAAAAAGGAATATTGCTTACAGATGTTAACTGATGTTTGCTATCGGATCTATCAATGACACATAACGAAAAAGTTTGCTGTAATAAAGAATAACAGTCTTAATTTTTAAAAATTTACTATCACAGCAAATTTTTTTGACCCTACAGCAAATTTGTTCGCTGTCCCTATCACAGAAAAAATCTGGACTAATTTTTGTTGCAACTAATTTTGAGATCGATATCAATTTGAGTAAATTACAAACTTCAAGTTACTCAATTTGAGAGCGCCTTAATTTCAGATTTTTAGATTGGTATCATTTTTAAACTGATTTACAATTTAAATAAGTTTTTCTAATAATTGAATAATATTAAATAGATTCTTAACGTCAATGCGAATATTTAATATTTTTTTAAGTAAACAATATTAATCATTATTTATTTAAATAATAATTAATTTTACCAGTTTTCAAATTTCGCGCCATTGTTTAGGTTGGCAGTACTGGTTTTGCTATGTTTTCACGTTCATAACCTAGAAATATGTTTCTCTTACTTAAAATTTTACAAGCAATTACCTCTTAAAATAAACAATGTAATAAGTTTAATTTGTTATTTTTATTGAAAATCTTTTATAATTATTGGGTTTTAGGTATATAATTACTATTGTTATTTGATAATATTTTAAAACTTTTATCTTTTTCTCGAAATGAAACTGCTCTGTCTCATTTTGATACTTTTAGCATTATATAATTCGAAATGAGACAACCAGTTTCATTTTTTAAGCTTATCAAATTGAGTATCAATTTCGTACTGAATTTGAGATCAGTTTTTTTCTATGATATTAGCTAATGGAATTGGATGTAACAGCAAACAGTTCGCTGCCACAGCAAACTATTTCTATGCGTGTACTTCCGCTCTTCTACTACCACATTCACTATTATGTACTTCCACCATTTCAGTTTCACTTTTTTGCTGCCATACTTGAAAGTGGATACCACAGAGTGAAAGTGAAAGTGTAATTATGGAAGTGGAATGGTACACGCATAAAAAAATTTTGCTGTGGCAGCGAACTATTTGCTGTCACATTTGCATTTTTACACAAAAATGCTTGGGCATATTTTTCAAATAATTTTGGTAGAAACACTAAATAATTTGTGTATTTTTATATAAAAATTCTTGGGTATATTTTCCAAATACATTTTGTAAAAATACCAAAAATATTGTGTATTTTTACCTAAAAATTCTTGGGTTTTTTTTACAAAATATATTGTGTAAAAATACCAAGAAGATTGTGTATTTTTATACCTAAAAATTCTTGGGTTTTTTTGCTTCCAGAAGATTTTTGGTAAAATTACCCAAGAAATTTTTTACAGTGTAGGGACAGCGAACAAATTTGCTGTGGGATCAAAAAAGTTTGCTGTAAGAGTAAATTTTTAAAAATTAAGACTGCTATTGTTTATCATAGCAAACTTTTTCATTGGTCATAGCACAAAAATTAGCTATAGTTACTAATTTTAATACATCCTGTAGCAATTATCAGTTAGCATCTGTATTTCCTTTTTTCCATGCAAAACAGTGGAAGTGAAAAGGGAAAGGTGAAAGTGGAACTAGAAGTAGAATTATTGTGAAAGTGGAAGTGACAACGCGAAAATGGAAGTAGAAGTATATAGTGTAATGAAAATTTAATTTTAAATGTTAAATGATTTTTTACTCCTACTCGACTCCTAAATATAAATTTCTGAAAATATTAATAAACCAAAAAAATCCTATTTATTTTGTATATTTATGAATTTTTTCTTTTCTTGTATCTATATATACGAGGTGGAAGGATTTCTAACAAGATTACGTCATGTAGGGTACTTCCTCTTCCTGACTTCGTCGTCGTCGTCGTCCGTCGATCGATCGCAATTATCGTCAGTGACTCACGTAAAGTAACAGGGTGTCCCCAGGATTGAGCACTAGGGGGTAGGTACATTAAAGTAAGGGCGGATGACTAAGCCAAATTCCCTACGAAATGTTTTACGCTTTCTTATATATATATAGAGAGAGAGAAATCAAAGATACCCCCGCGTATATCGTCTCTGCTTCAGTATCATTTCAATTCTTTTGCAAGGAAATCTGCAAATCTTATATATACAATATACAGAGCCTTTTCTTCTATACAAAAAAAAACAAATTCTAAATATCTCTATTCGCAATTGTTTACTGCATTTTTACAATTTGTAAATAATGGATTAGAATTCTAATTTTGTTATTTGTATAAAATAGAAGAATAATAAAAAAATTTTAAACAAAATAAAATAACGATATGAAGAATGCAACTAAGGACCCTTGAAAAATAACTTGTAATTAAATAACATAATAATTATATTATAGAGAAAATAATTTAATAGAGAAAACAAAATCTCGAGGTGTTTTTTTTTAACAGCGATAAATTGATCGCGGACCTTGGACCTTAAAAATAGGGAAGTCTCACTCGACCCCCATATAGCAGGAAATAAATGTAAAGCTCAGTTAGTCCAGGAACTCTTGGACACGCGTGACCCTCTGGCCCTTGTTGCGTTTGTTTCCTGGCCCTTGGCCTTGTTGCCCCCAGGGGGGTGCCCCTTGATGTCCGCATTTTGCCCCCAATGTGTTAGTAAGTACGTCTACCTTTTGCGGGTTATATACGTATAACTATACCAACAACCCCCATAAAAACACGAATACATATACATATATACACACATCTCGCCAAAAGTCCACGCACTCTTGTGATATTTATTATCTTCACAATCCGGTTTCTGCTGAAAACGAGATATGCAGAAGAAGAGAGAGAGAGAGATCTAGGTGTATAAATATTTCCTCTTTATCGTCAGTACATCATCTGTGTATACAAAATGAATTCAAAAGCATCATATATAGACAGAAGCAGGTTGTTTCGAATTAAATAAAATCTTATCTTGTATGGAGTGTGTATATAGAACAGGAAAAATGGTACGGCAGTGTAACGAGTTGGAAATTAATTTTATTCGAATAGGTATTGTCATATTTTGCTATACTCTGTATTAGTACTATGTATTATATGGTAATACAATATATTTTATAAACTGTATACTATATATTTTAAAATATACTGTATTTTATTTACTACATTGAAAAAAGAGATTTTGTGTTTGCAACAAAATCGTTTGGTTTGGCAATTTTGGTTCTTATACATACTGAGAAGAATATGCTATTGAATCAACAGCATTTCTGCCAAAGGCATATAAAAATGATTGATTCCAAAGCATATATGCTATAGAATTTGTAAAATATTATATAGATTTTATAGCATATGCTACGGTGCGCCAGAAGGAGGTTTAAATAAAAATGAATTGGCACTTAAAAATTATTTTTGATTATGGTTCTAAGATGAATAAAAAACTTTTCTCAATAGGTTTTAAAATCAGCTTACGTGCCCAATTTAAAACAAATTGAGTTTTAAATATTTAAAAATAGTGTTTTATGAGGAACCAGAATTTATTTAATGTATACTTATATGCGTATAGATAATAGATGTTTTAGATTTTTCATATAAATTTATTAACAATGAAGTTATTTTCTTGTTTCGTTTTTATATTTATGCATTAAGAGTGTCGAACGGTATCTGAAATTCTTTGGCAAGAAGAGAGCTTTAATTATCGCTCTGAATGTGAAATAGTATTGATTTTAAAATACTTTTTTCTCGAAACACGAACACTTTTAACAAAATCAGCCAAAATCCTCATCTTATAAATTTCCTAAATTCAAAAGACTGTACGAATCCATAGAAAAACATGGTGGCAAAACAAAAAGTAGAAAAGTAATCTAATAACAGCTGCGACTTTGTGCGCCCTGCATGCTGCTGCCATCTGACGGCGGCAGGAGGTAATGTACCTGTCATTATATTACTTTTCGTTTTGCTATCGTGTTTTTGTATGGATTCGTACAATCTTTAGAATTTAGGAAATTTATATAAGATAAGGATCTCTAGCTGCTTTTGTAAAAAGTGTCCGTCTTTCGAAAAGAAAGTATTTTAAAATCAATGTTTAGTGCCGTTTTTATAGAGCGATAATTAAAGGTCTCTTCTTGCCAAAAAATTTCAGAGACCATTCGACTCTCTTAAATAAATTTTGTCACTCTTAAAATCGTTCTTTTAACATTATAATTTAATTTTTTAAAATCGGACACAAACATTATAGCAATATAATTATTTATATGTAAAATTGAAAATAAGTAATTATTTTATCATTTATTACAGTATTTATTAGATTAAATAAATTCTGATTCCCCATAAAACACTGTTTTTATATAAAAACTCAATTTTATTTAAATCGGGCACGTAAACTGATTTTAAAAACTATTGAGAAATGTTTATTATTCATCTAAGAATCATAATCAAAAAGAATTTTTAAATGCCAATTCATTTTTATTTAAACCACCTTCTGGCGCACCGTGATGCATTTGAATCAATAATTTTTATACCTTTGGCAAAAATGCTGTTGATTTAATAGCATATTTTTCTTAGTGTAACGAAATTTTGGTTGGCTGAAACAAAGTCGTATATAGAGTTATCTCAACCAAACATTTCTTTAGGCCAATAAAATTATTTGGTTGAACATTTTTAAATTCCAACTAAAATTTAATTACGACAACCAAATAATTTAATTTGCCTTCTGTAAAAAATATTTGTCTTAAAAATAATTTATATTATTTTAACTAAACATCTATTCTTAATAAAATATTAATTCGAAAATTTGTTACATCTATCCTTAATAAAACATATGCATTCAAAAATTTGTTACACTTAAATATTCCAATTAGAAATAAATTACATCAAAATTTGCACGAAGCTTTATTGAAGAATCCGAAAATTCTATTTTGTAACATATAATGTCTATAAATTTAAAACATCGTCTCTCCGCTTCAAGGAAGGGTTTTCATTTGAAAATTCAATACATTAAATGCTTCATATCATACATACGAATGTAAAATCAATAGAGCAAAAATGGGATTTAAAAAACAAGTTTACAAACCTGATTTATAATCAGGTACATACAATGCTACATAGTTTCCTTGAAGGGGTTGGAGAGTTTTCGTCTTCTTAAGCCTCTGTGTATATATATACATATATGTATATATGTAAAGAGGGAAAAAAGAAATAGAGAGAAAATAAAATCTAAAATGATATCAATATTGGAAATTTCTCTCTCTCTCTCTCTCTCTCTCTCTCTCTCTCTCTCTTCCTGGATATATAATTGAGAAAACTCAAAAAAATGAATTGCGTTCAATCGAGATGATTAAAGATAAACTCTTTCAATTGACAAGCTGACGACTCTATATATCTCATATTTATTTCAACGTCATAAATTCATCACTTTTCAATTGATTCAGATCGGAGTTCTCATAGTCGACATATATCCCGTGCAGAAATTTGACCTATTTTAAAAAGGGGGGCTTTGGTCGGCGCCTCGATAGTTTTTCTTGTTTGGAAAAAATTTAAATAAATTCAATTTTACATTACCTTTTGTAAAAAAAGTTATTAACAATTTTTAAGAAAATTTTTAGAATATTTTATATTTTTTTATTTTAACACACTGAGAAAAATGTTTAGTCAGAGCAACCAAACTATTTATTTGAGTCAACCAAAAAATTTGGTTGAGTGTTTTTTTTGTTGGCATAACAAAAATGTTCGATTGAGATAACTCTAAGAATTTGTTTCAAACAACCAAAATTGTCTAATCAAACGATTTTGTTGCAAACACAAATACATTTTTTTCATTGATAAATAATTAAATAATTTTTTTACAATAAGAATTGGACCACAATTTCGTGAAATTTATATTCTACGAATGTTTCTCGGTATAAATTTTTTGTATATATTTCTAAAATTTTGCGTTTACGTAAATTTTTTTCTAAATGTATAAAATTTTAACATCATTTGATGAAAATACTATTTTTTGACAGTTTAAGTAAATTTTCTTCAATTTAAAGATTGAAAAAAACAGTTTTAATTTTAACATTAAATATATTAATAAATAAATTAATAAATAGAAGATAACTAGAAATTTTTGAACAAGAAATATAGTGCAACAAATTTTGCATGAGTAATTGAAGTCATTAGTCAATTTCGACTAATTGAAATGTATGTGAAGGCTGATTGATTCGAATTTCGTGAGTATTGTATATATATATATATACATATATATAAACATATATAGAGAGAGGGTTGTTTGGCTTTTAATGATAACTATATTGAATATCAAGATATTGAAACAGTGTGTGACATTGAGATGTTTGAAACTGTCTGTTTGCATCTAGATTCAGATCACAAACAGAGATCTATGGGTAGAGAGGCAAACCGCCTATTAGAGCTATTAGACCTGAGTCCGGCTAGACGCCAGAAAGGTTACACAATTAGGTAATGGCCAGGGTCCAAAATTGAACCCTACTGTTGGGTATCGCGCGCGCCTCAGCATCCAGGGCCATATAGTATATATATATATATATATATATACCTTCGAAATTCCCGAGCATCCCAACTTTTTTTATTCTTTTACGTTTCGAATCTATTATTCGCAATATAACTTTCTTTATTTCTAAATACCTTACAGTAAAATATTCTTTCTCTAAATGTTTTATCTGAAATCTTATTCTTTTTTCTGATTTCTAGATAATACACTGAGAAAAATGTTTAGTCAGAGCAACCAAAATTTGGTTGAACCAAATTTTATTGGTATTTAAGCAACCAAACTATTTGTTTGAGGCAACCAAACTATTTGTTTGAGTCAACCAAAAAATTAGGTTGAGTGTTTTTTGGTTGGCATAACAAAAATGTTTGGTTAGCTTAACCAAATTTTTTTTGTTAGGTCAACAAAAATGTTTGGTCGATCAAACAGTTTTTTTTGTAAAATTAAAAATTTTATTCTATCTTATCTCATTTCTTTTTATCTTTTTTATTTATTTCATTATTTATTTATCAATTTAACATTGAATTTATATTTATCAAATTGAAATATTTATGAACTCTGAAAAATCTCACCTCCGCCTGGGATCGAACCTCTGTTTTAAAACTAAAGATCGGGAGCACTGACCACTGGACTACCCATCCTTGTGAGAGATTTAAACTAACTGTTCTCTTAAGCTATGAGCTGAGAGCGAATCAAATTATTTGGTTGTCGCAACCAAATTTTCATTAGGACAACAAACGATCATTTGGTTTCTTAAACCAAATTATTTTGTTGTCGTAACCGAATTTTGGTTGGAATTTAAAAATGTTGAACCAAATAATTTTGTTGGCCTAACCAAATGTTTGGTTGAGATAACCAGACTTTGTTTCAGCCAACCAAAATTTCGTTACAAGAACCAAAATTGCCTAACCAAACAATTTTGTTGCAAACACTAAATTTTTTTTCTCAGTGTAATGGAATGTAGTCATGAGTGGACCACGTTTTGTTTTTCGTGTACAACACTCATAAAAATCAAGAGAGTGATCCATCCAGTGAAAATAGACGGCATTTTTGCGAGCACAAATTTTTTTGAATAAACATTAAAATTTTTGTTTATATCCATTTTGAATGATTAATTTGACTGCCTAAATAATATGTGAAAACCAAACGTACCTCCAAAAAGCAAAACGATACTATTTTTAGGCACTTGGAAAATGAGATCTGAAAATTTTTTCTCTACTTCGTGTTGTTCAATCACCTGTTATGAATATAAATATGCGTTCGGATTTTCACTGAAAATAGTTTTGAAACAATGCGCATCTATTACAATAAACATTTTTAAGCATAGATTTATTTTACATAAAAAACTAAGAAGTAGTCCACTGATGACTACATTCCCCTATACAGAAATAAAATTTACAAGAATAGATTGACTACTAGAAATTTTAGAATCCTAAGGAATTAAATGGTAAATTTTTTTCTCAGTGAACATTTTTCTGGCGAAGTGCAATGATGAAAACTCTCGATTCGAGTCATTCATCTGTGAATATAGACTTGTCTATCTGTTATGGTCGAGCTCCAATTTCAGATATATATATATATATATAGTGAACGCGCATAAGTGCACTTGCATAGGTCATAGGCACACTGACATTAATTCCCATATGAGTGCTAATCCATTCACTGACGGAGCCTCGTTCAAATTAGAAAGATTGCTCTGGTGAGCTGCTGCGATCAGTTTGATAAACCGTTTTTCTCTCTCTCCCTCTGACTCTCTATAAATTTGGGAAGATTCATAAGAGGTAAAATATCCATTTTTTATCACAAGGTTTATAACTGATCATTCATTTCATTTCCGCCTGTGGTTTCATTTAGTCAATCAATCGTTATGAATTTATAGACATCCGCATAATATGCAAAAAGAAACCAAATGTTAAACCGAGTTTTTTTTACTATACATTTAAAAATGCTGCTGTTTCTGCATCAAACGAAATGTAAAATTTAAAATAATTTATAGTATTCGTTCAAAATTAGTTATAGTCACGGTTTTTCGGGGTCGCTGATCACAAATCTGACATTAAAATTCAAATAGTGGACACAATAATGACTGAATTTTTAAAAGATTCTTAAATTTTTTCACACACTCGTTAGTTAAGAGTTATCAGAGTCGCTGAACAAAAGAGGATCAAAGGTAAGCAGAAAAAAAATTGTTTTGTTTTATATCGAGTCTAAGTATTTTGTTTTTATTCAAGAAAATGAAAAATTTTTTCCTTTAAATCGAGTCTATATGTTATCAAATATTTTAGTTTATATAGTTTTATTTTTTTTTAATTTCAACAAAGATTCTGCTACTGAATCTAAACAAAAATTTATCTTTTCTGTATTAAAACATTCCCTATATGAACTTTTTTAACATTAACTAAATTAAAGTTTTGTGGTAACCTTAATACAGTACCAACCGATTAAAATATTTTAATTTGAAGAAAATTTGGACATTTTTAATCTATTTTTTAATTTTCTTGTTCTTTGCTTTATCACTATGTTGAATTGGAGTATTTTGTAGACATTTGATTTCTCTTTTGGATGTTATTTTTAAATATTGTTACACTGAAAAAAATGGTTTTCTTTTGAGAACAAAACGTTTGGTTAGTATTTAAAGCAATTAAAATTTTTTTTATTGACTCAATAAAAATTTTGATTTTAAAATCAAACTTCGATTAACACAACCAAAATTAGAAAAACAGGAATTTCGTTGTTCTAATTAAAATTTAATTGAAACAACCAAAAATTTTGTTGATGCAACAAAAAATGTTAGTTGCTTTAAATACCAACCAAACGTTTTGCTGTCAAAATTAAACCCTTTTTAGGCCTAGGAAAGTTTACTTTAAATAAATAAATAAATTTAGATACACTGTTTTTTTGAAAGCACCAAATTGATTCCGCGCATATAAAATGGATCAAAACGTTGCATCTAAACAATTTGATACGAATTTTGTTATCAATTTTTATAACTTCAAGTTAATAGTGTCTTCAAATTTCCTTTAACCCATTAACGCCCAAATGTCCACAATTTTTAACTTAACTTCAATGAAAGAATTAAAACATTAAAAGACCAGATATTTTAATGCCCATGGGTTCTAGGGGGTATTGGGTATCGCTCTTTCAGATTTTGAGGTCAAAATAGAGATTGGTCTACCAGGAAATCCAATATGGCGAATAAAATAAAAAAAAACCGCAAAAAATCACTGTTTTTTTAAAATATTTTTTTTGAAGATGGCGGACTCAAAATGGCGGAAAAGTAACTGCAATTTAGTAGATATGAACAGAATATTGAACTAACAGTTAAAAAGTCATTAAATCTGCCTCAAAATAGTTACTCGGGGGTTTTCGGGGTCGCTGATTACAAATCCGATGTCGGTTTTTTAAAATTCAAAATGGCGGATCCAATATGACGGACGATTTTTTAAAAATTCCTTGAATTCCCTTGAAACTTTTTACTCGGGGGTTTTCGAGGTTGCTGATTACGAATCTGAAGTTAGTTTTTTAAAATTTTAAATGGCGGATCCAATATGGCGGACAATTTTTTAAAAATTTATTAGATTCCTTTGAAACTTACTACTCGGGGGTTTTCGAGGTCGCTGATTACGAATATAAAGTCAGTTTATTAAAATTCAAAAACAATTCAAAGACCCCAAAAACCCCCGAGTAACAAGTTTCCAACGATTTGCATTAGATTTTCAAAAATTCGTCTGCCATTTTGGATCCGCCATTTTGAATATTTAAAAACTGATTTCAAATTCGTAATCAGCGACCCCAAAAACCCCCGATTACCATTTTTCAAGGGAATTGCATTAAGTTTTGAATAAATCGACCGCCATATTGGATCCGCCATTTCGAATTTTTAAAAACTGACATCGGATTTGTAATCGGCGAATATCTACTAAATTGCAGTTACTTTTCCGCCATTTTGAGTCCGACATCTTGAAATTGAAGGTTCTCATGAAAATAGTTTAAAACTACAACTATTTTATCCACCAATAGGATAGGTTAGATGTCTTAGAAAAAATGTTTTCGGCTTCAAAAAAAATATTTAAAAAAACAGTGATTTTTTGGGGGTTTTTTTTTATTTTATTCGCCATATTGGATTTCCTTGTGGACCAATCTCTATTTTGACCTCAAAATCTGAAAGAGCGATACCCAATACCCCCTAGAACCCATGAGCATTAAAATATCTGGTCTTTTAATGTTTTAATTCTTTCATTAAAGTTAAGTTAAAAATTGTGTACATTTGGGCGTTAATGGGTTAATGACAAATTTTCGTTTCTGCTAATAAATGAAAATGTATAATATTAGTTTTTGTTTATTATGGCTAAACAAAGAATAAATTAGATTTACCAATTTACACATGTATCCGCATACATTTGTTACTTAATAAACGTAATCTACATAACAATACAAAAAGTCCCCCTCTCATCTTTTATCATATTATATGAAGAAAAGGACGAGTGTAAATCTAACTATGAAATTTTTTTTTTGACAGAACGTTTGTTGCTGGACTCGGCAAACACGGTGGAACGTGATTTTTAAGGTTCGTTAAATCCGTCGTAGATATCGTCGGTGGACGAAGAAACGAGAAATGGTCTCGACATTAGGACAGTCAAGTTTTACGGAAGGGGGAAATGCTGCGAGAAAATACAGATAGAGAGAGAGAGAGAGAGAGAGAGAGAGAGAGAAATAAAGAGAGCAATAGTTATCGTGTGGGGTGTCGGCAATATAGGAGGGGAAAAAAGTAGAGGGCAAGGTAGTGTTATTCTAGAAATAATGCAGACAAAAACAGAGAGCAATGGAAGAGAGCGAGAGAGAGAGAGAGTAAGGAGTGGAGTCTATTATAGCGAGAGAGGGACACATAGTAGGAATGAGTTCATCTCTGCTAATGTAACGAGAATCAAGTTAACTCGTACATCCTTCTTAACTCGTGCGTAATCGACTAAGCAGAGCCTCGCGATTATGCGCGAATACAATCCATGCATCGATGAGCAAATCCTCTCTTGTAAAATCATTCCAATGATGTCATCAGACATTTTTGTATTTTGTTTTCTTTTTTTCCCAATGTGTGCGCGCAAATCTGTCAACTTTTGTTTCGGAAATAGAAAAAATTACTTTTAAAATAGTAAAATTTACTCCGGTGATAGTATTTTTTTGTTCACTATTTCCGGAGCAAAAATTTCGAAAAAATGCACAGTTTAGAATTTACTTTAGAAGTATAGTAAAAATTACTGTATTTTTGTATTCCAATTTTTCTTCTATTTAAAAAAACATTTCAAAGAGAAATGTTTTAATTCAGAAAAATATTTATTTTTGTTTTAGCATCAGTAGCAGAATTTCTGTCGAAACATAAAAAAAAAATTGAACTAAAAATGGTTGATGTATAATATAGACTCGATATAAAACAAAACATTTTTTTTCTCTTCTTCTGTCTTTTGGTCCTCTTCTTCAAGTATTTTTAAACAAAACTCAATTGTCATTTTAGAAAAAAATATAACTTAATTTATGTTAATAGTTCTATTTTAATTTTACCTATGGATCAAATTCGAACAAAAGAAAGATAAAAATTCAAAATAAAGATCGAATTTCATCTCGTGATGGTAAAACTCTATAGTGTTTCAGGTCCATTATAGATGATTTGAATTTGACGATATTGTATATATATACAAAGTCCATCGACCCTATGAGATCAACGTTTTGTTTCTCTGCTCCTTCTATATATCTTTCTCTTTTTTTCATTCACACGGGCCAATGATTTCGACTCGATATATATATATATATATATATATATATATATATATATATATACGAATAATTCGTACTTTCGTGATTCGACCGCGTTCGTGACTCACAAGATTAGGATCTGACCTCCTCTGTCAGATAGAACAACAGCTAACCGTTATAATAGACTTTAAAAAGTTTGTGCGCCAAATAAAAGAGTCGATGAAAGACATTCGCACTTTAATAATGCCCATTGGATTATAATCGTTTTGATCGCTATCATTATAGAAACAAATTAATAGAGTTTCCCGTTTATAACTTTAAATGGAATGATAGACATTTTCTCTAAAAGTTTAAAGTGAAAAAAGAAAAGTTGATGAAATTCAATAATATATATATATATATACCTGTAAAATAATATATATTAGGCCTTGATAACCTTTTATAAATACGTTCTGATAAGAAGCTAAGTAAAATTTATTTACCCCCCCCCCCAAAAAAAAGAGGAAAATTATTAATGTATCGTAAACTATTATCATTATATATCATAAATTATCATAAATCATTATAAAATACATGTATAGTAAATTGATTTGCTTTATCGCTGGAAATTTTTTTTATAGTGTTTTCGTAACTTGATAATATACTATATTTTATATTCTCATTACGTAATTTCTAATTTTTATTAAATTTAATACCCTGTTAAAAATTCATATATGCAGGCGAAAAATTTTTGTCATTTGGTATTGCATAAGTACTAAACTCCCATTTGTTGGTACAATCGAACGCGGATAAACACGAAATTTAATCATCGATTTCACGTAATTAGGGCGCGTAATTCCGCGAAACTAGATCACAGATTTCGCAAAATTTTATTGGATAATGAATTCCGCAAAATAAGATCACAGATTTCTCAAATTTTGATCATGAATTCAGCAAACTTAAATTACGGATTTCGCGTAATAATAAGTTAACGTATTCCGCGAAACTAGATCAAAGATTTCGCGTAATTATATCACGAATTCGTCGAAAATAGATCGTGGATATAACAAAATTAGTTCTCGCATTCCGCGAAATTAGGACACGAATTTGGCGCAATTAGGTCATGAATTAGGCGAAATTAGATCACGAATTCATCTAAACTAGATCGCGGAACTAATGAATTTTGTTCACGAATTTGCGTCATTTAATCACGAATTCTGCAAAATCACTTAAGGTATATCGCAAAATTAGGTTACGAATTCCGCGTAACTAGTTCACGGATTTTACACAATAAAGTGGCGAATTTCGCGATATTGGATCACGGATTACGCGTAATAATGTAACGAATTCCGCGAATCTAATTCGTGGATTTCGCAAAATTGAATCACGAATTCCGTGAAATTAGGTCACAGTTTTCGCGTAATAAGATAACGAATTCAGGATTTCACGTAATTTGGTCACGAATTTTGCCAAATTAGATCACATATATCGCGAAATTAGATAACGAATTCCGCGAAACTAGTTCAAAGATTTCGCGTAATTATATCAGGAATTCGTCGAAAATAGATTGTGAATATAACAAAATTAGTTCTTGAATTCCGAGAAATTAGGACACGAATTTGGCGCAATTAGGTCATGAATTAGGCGAAATTAGATCACGAATACATCTAAACTAGATCGCGGAACAAATGAATTTAGTTCACGAAATTCCGCGAAATTAGTTTATGGATTTCGCGTAATTAGGTAACGAATTCCTTCAAAGCAGGTCGCGAATTTGCGTCATTTGGTCACGAATTCTGAAAAATCAGTTAAGGTATATCGCAAAATTAGGTTACGAATTCCGCGTAACTAGTTCACGGATTTTACACAATAAAGTGGCGAATTTCGCGATATTGGATCACGGATTACGCGTAATAATGTAACGAATTCCGCAAAACTAATTCGTGGATTTCGCAAAATTGAATCACGAATTCCGCAAAATTAGATCACAGTTTTCACGTAATAAGATAACGAATTCAGGATTTTAAACAAGTCATGAATTTCACGTAATTTGGTCACGAATTTTGCAAAATTAGATCATGTATATCGCGAAATTAGATTAAGAATTCCGCGTAACAAGTTCACGGATTTCACGCAATAAGGTCGAGAATTTCGTGATATTGGATCACGGATTACGTGTAATAATGTAACGAATTCCTCGAAACTAATTCGTGGATTTCGCAAATTAAATCACAAATTCCGCGAAATTAGGTTACAGTTGTCACGTAATAAGGTAACGAATTCCGGTTTTCACGCAAGTCACGAATTTCACGTAATTTGGTCAAAAAATTTTGCAAAATTAGATCAAATATATCGAGAAATTAGATTACGAATTCCGCGAAACTAGTTCACAGATTTCACACAATAAGGTCCCGAATTTCGCGATATTGGATCACGGATTAAGCGTAATAATGTAACGAATTCCGCGAAACTAATACGTGGATTTCGCAAAATTGAATCACGAATTCCGCGTAACTAGTTCACGGATTTTACACAATAAAGTGGCGAATTTCGCGATATTGGATCACGGATTACGCGTAATAATGTAACGAATTCCGCGAAACTAATTCGTGGATTTCGCAAAATTGAATCACAAATTCTGCGAAATTAGGTCACAGTTTTCGCGTAATAAGATGACGAATTCAGGAATTCACGCAAGTCACGAATTTCACGTAATTTGGTCACGAATTTTGCAAAATTAGATGATGTATATCACGAAATTAGATTAAGAATTCCGCGTAACTAGTTCACGGATTTTACACAATAAGGTCGCAAATTTCGTGATATTTAATCACAGATTACGTGTAATAATGTAACGAATTCTGAGAAACTAATTCGTGGATTTCGCAAAATTGAATCACAAATTCCGCGAAATTAGGTCACAGTTTTTACGTAATAAGGTAACGAATTCTGGTTTTCACGCAAGTCACAAATTTCACGTAATTTGGTCACGAATTTTGCAAAATTAGATCACATATATCGTGAAATTAGATTACGAATTCCGCGAAACTAGTTCACGGATTTCACGCAATAGGGTCGCGAATTTCGCGATATTGGATCACGGATTACGTGTAATAATAAAACGAATTCCGCGAAACTAATTCATGGATTTCGCAAAATTGAATCACGAATTCCGCGAAATTTGGTCACAGTTTTCGCGTAATAAGGTAACGAATTCAGGATTACACGCAAGTCACAGATTTCACGTAATTTGGTCACGAATTCAGAAAAATTATATCACGTATATCGCCAAATTATATTACGAATTCCGCGAAAATAGTTTACGGATTTCACGCAATTAGGTCGCGATATTAGATCACGTATTAAGCGTAATAATGTAACGAATTCCGAGAAACTAGATCGTGTATTTTTGCGTAATGAGGTCACGAATTCTGTGAAATTAAATCACGTATTACGCGAAACGTGGTCGCGGATTTAGTGTAAAATAGATTACGAATTCATTGAAACTAAATCGCGAATTTCGCGAAACTATTTCACAGATTTCGTGAAAATGGGTCAGGAAATCCACGAAATAATTATGATTATGGTATCAGCGAAACTAGGTCGCAGATTTCACGAAATTAGATTACCAATTCAGTGGAAGTCTGTTAGAAGTCAGGGAATTTTGTTTCTTAAATTTCAATTTTCACTTCCTCTTTTACTTTTACATATTCTAATTAGAAAATGTTTACTTGCATATGAAAGTAGAAATATGAGTAAAAATTAGAATATTTAGAAGTGAAAGTGAAAGAGGAAATATGAGTAAAAATTAGAATAAGTGAAAGTGGAAGTGGAATTATATAATTGACCTTTAAGGGTGGAATTTCATTTTTTATTCGTTTGTGATTAAGCAATATACTCTACTTAAATTAACCCCAGGTTATTTCTAATGGAAATATTTACATTATTTATTTTAAATAAATATCTTTTTTTTGGTCAATATGCATTTTTTTAATCGAAATATCGTGATTTGAAATAATTTTACAAATTACGCTAGAAAAAAAAAATTTGTCATGTCACACCACGTTGGTGAAGACTTTTCCCCAAAGGTGTGCGACGTTATTTATGAACGTTCCCGTAGGTACTGAAATTTTTATTTTAATAACTTAACACAGCAAATAATATAATCTAAATTATCGCACACAAAGATAAAAAAAAATGCCGAAATGAAATAATATTTCCTATAATAAAAATTTAAAAGATAACTCCTTAAAATAAGTTTTACTATTATTGCTACTATTTTTTTCTGATTACTCCTCTCACCTGTCGGTTATTTTAGTAGCAGGTAAATGGAGGCAATGATGGGGCAATGAAACCAGTTCAAAGCTCTTTAACTGTTTTGTAACTGCTTTGAAATTGCATTTGAATAGTTTTCTACTGCATTCAATTTTCCATTCTTACAAACCGCGCATCTGGTGTTGATATATATATATATTTATGTGTATATTTATATTGATGAAATGTAGAATGAATCTTCATAAAGTGCAAGCTTCTTCTATATTTTTTTTCGTTTTTTTTTTTTTTTTTTTTATTTAGGTCGGAATTTCACGGCCGATGAAGGTGTATGTTTATAGATATATATGAACATGTTGAAAAAGCAAGGGAGGAATTGGCACACGGGTGTAGTGAAAGAAGTCCCAGCGGGCCAGTATATGTTGCATCGAACTACCCAGAAAGTGGAAAATGTAAATTTTACGAGCCAGCCAAGAGGGTAAAAAACAAAATATTCATATCTCATAAGTGACTTAAGTAATTATCATATCAACTTTAAGCTATGAATTATTTATTTAATATATAATTTTACTCTGTTTTTTTTTGTTGTTGAGTGTATGTGTGTATTCTTTAAAAAATATTTTGATAAAAACATATTTTTAAAAATTGATCTTAAAAAATAAACAATTTTTTGTTTATATTTTAAATTAATTTTGTAAATTTTTACTTAAACAAATTTTTATAATCATTTTTCCAGATATACGAATGCATATCGGAATTTTTTGTTTTTTTAAACTTTATTTTCTCTAATATAATAGATTTATTTTATTATTGTATATTGTCAATATTTTATCAAATACTGGTGAAATGTTATCATCCCAAAGTTACGCCAACTTTAGCGCCAATACTGGGTGCCAGTACTGCGCCAGTATTTGTCAGTATTGCGCCAGTACTGCGCCATTAGTAAATTTTTAATTGGGTATGTTTTATAAAAATTGCAAGTGTAAATGTAAATGCAAGTATAAATGGGAGTTGAAAAAACTAATTCTAATGAATGTTTGCAAAAAAAAAAAAAAAATTTTTTTTTATGTATTCTAAAATCAAACTATCGAGGATGACCTAAATAAAAGTCAAAGTAAAAAAAAATCGATTTTTTTGCCATATTAGTACACCCCAATATTTACTCAAAGAGAAAAACAATTAAATTCCCATCGATCAAGATGACACATGACGAGGCGGAAATATAGGTGCAAACGGACCTGAACCGGAAATCCCGTGATTCCTGTATATTCATGCACTATATATATAGTATATATGACAGAATACTATTGAGAAGATTTTCACTCGCCGAGTATAATCTCAGCACGTGTGACAGTGATAATTGCCTAAATATTTGTGCTCGCGAAAGACACCCGTGCACTGATTCGTGTTAATTAAAGGGGCAATTGAATTAATCGCGTTATGTCTTCGTTAGACGTTCATCCAAGGAGATCGAGCTCCGCCCTCGATATATAAGTCGACGTTGTAACAGCTCCTTGAAAGCGAGAAAGAGAGAGAGAGAGAGAGAGAGAGAGAAGATAACGTAGCTCACACGTATTGGTAACAAGATTGAATGGTGAACAAGACTCTGCAGTTGGCGAAACAAGTGCGGAAAAATGGTAACGATGTTACTTTTCTCCTGATATTTTTTCTACAGTAACAACGTGTCTATATATATATATTGAAAATCGTATTAGGCCATACAAGTAAAAAAAAACCTGAAAGCACGTGGGAATTTTTTTTCGAAAAAATTGGACATTAATTTTCTCACTGCTTCGCCGTCTTGCATTTGGATTGAACAATTACTGTCAATATAAATATGGTTCAAAAAATTAAATTACTTTCTATATATTGTAACTTTTTACAATGAAAAATGAATTTTTATATATTTTTTTTTATAAGCGTCTGTATAATGAAAGTTGTTTCTATAAATTTTGAAAAAAAAAAATTAAGAGTAAATGATTAGAGAGATTAAAATCGAATTTCCTGCTTGTTATACAGTAATTGATAATCCAAGTATAAATCATATGTATAATCAGGAAGTAATGAAGTTCAAACGATAATATCGGGCGTGTATATATAGTGAATTTAACTTTCATGTGTTTTTTTTTTATATTATAAAAGCCAGATCTGGTTACATAGTTTGAAAATGTTTTTGCTTTTTTGTTTTTTTTAATAAAATGTTATCACTTCCTTTGAAGTACTTTTCGAGTACTTGTTTAATACAAGTTGAACTAGATGTTTGTAAAATATTTTGAAAATTAAAAAAATTCTCTTAATTGAATTTGTTGTTACATTATATATTTATTATGTAAAATTATTTTAAATATTATTAAAAGAAAATTTTTTTTTTATTTATTAAAATGACATTATTAAAATGTTTAAAAAAACGGTTAAAAACGAACATAACCTCAAAACTCTATGCCAAATGCCAAAAGCGAAAGTTAAAACGAACATAACCTCAAAACTCAAGGCCAAATGCCAAATAGGTAGGTTGAAACAAGCATAACCACAAAACTCTATGCCAAATGCCAAAAACGTAGGTTAAAACGAACATAACCTCAAAACTCAAGGCGAAATGTCTAAAACATACTCTCTAAATCTGAATTAGTGAAAATTTTAACAAATTTCAATTAGTGACTCACTTTTTGCTGTTGAGTTGATAAAATTTAACTAATTAATAGTAAAAAAAATTTACTATCGAATTACTAAAACTTACCTAACTAAATCAAAAGCAAAAAGTGTGTCACTAATTTAAATTAGTTAAAATTTTTACTAATTCAAATTTAGAGAGTAGGTTCAATTCGAAAATGAAGGTCATATGACAAAAACAAAGGTTATAGAAACGAACATAACCTTAAAATTCAAGGTCCCGTGTTAAAAATATAGGTTATAAGGGGCATAACTTCCCAGTCTCCTTTACCCTTACCCTCACAATGTCCTCTTCTTCTTTTCCCCTACCCTCGAAATATAGGTTAATATCTGCAAACATAACCTCAAAATTGTAGGTCATAAGTCAAAAGGCCGCTGAGTTTGAGCTTAAAATCAAAAAAACATAACCTCAAAATCGGGTTAAAAGTCAAGGGGTCGCTATGTTTGAGATTAAAACCTAAAAACATAACCTCAAAATTGTAGGTCATAAGTCAAAAGGCCGCTGAGATTGAGCTTAAAATCAAAAAAACATAACCTCAAAATCAGGTTAAAAGTCAAGGGGCCGCTATGTTTGAGATTAAAACCTAAAAACATAACCTCAAAATGTAGACCATGAAATGCATGAAATGCAAAACCAAGAGGGGAATATAACCTAAAATTTCAATATTTAGATCCTCAATTATCTATAAGACAAAATTATTGTACATTTGAAGAAATTAAATTTGATTCATAAATAAAAAATACTTTTGAAAAACTTGTTTAAAACCTGGAAAATATGTTTAAAAAAAATGTAAGAAATCTATGTATATACGTTAATAGTAAATGACTGCAAGGAAATAGATAAGACAAAATGCAAGATAATCATCGGCAATAAATGTAAATATTACTCGGCGCCTCTCTTTTCGTTTTTTTTCCCTCTTTTTTTTTTTAACTCTAAAGCAACATCCACGTTCGACCTCTCCCCCAAAAAACATCTTTACATTCTTCCGCTTTCTTTCACTCCGCGGCATTACTCTTTCGAATGAATGTTCAAAGAGGGATAAAGGCAAAGCTGAGGAGGAGAAAAGGATCCTTTATCTCTGCCATCCATTTCTTAGGTACGATCTGTACTCGGTGCAAGGAAGATGAAGAGCAAAGAGAAAGATATTTACCGGGGATATGAAGGCTCCCAGAGAGGAGAGACAGATATCTCTCTCTTTCTCTCTCTCTCTCTATCCGAAAGAGAAAGAGAGAGCAGATCATATTAAAAAAAGAAAGAGAGAGAGAGAGAGCGAAAGTATAAAAAAATTATTGAAAAAATTATTTCCAAGCATCTAAGCAGAAAATTAATAATTAATAAAAAAAAATTAATTTTTAATTTCAAAATTTGTTTACCTTGGTTTTCTGCATTTAAAGAATGACTAAAATAGATCGGTTTTTATATAATTGATTGTTATATATCTCAAAACACAATTTCCATTCAAAATTCAAATCATTGATATACGTACGTCGATCCTTATACCACTGTATCTGAAATGAAATTAAAATTTCCTTTTTTTATTAGACTGTCAATTAAATTATAACCATTTAAATGAGAAACTTAATTATTATGTCCAAGAAGTTAGACCAGTAAAGTTAAAATATTCAAAAAACAAAAATTGTGCCCAAATTGTGCTTACTGTGCAAATATTCATTTTTTAAAAAACTCAAAATTATTTTATAGACGAAATTTTATTTTCTGAATTGGCATTTGCAAAATTTATTTTTATACAAATTTTTACATAACCAAATTTTTTGCTACTAAACTTTTTTGTGGAAGCAAATTTAAATTTAACAGAATTCTCATTCAATCGAATTTTTAAAGGACAAAAATTCCAATTCACCGAATTTTAATTTGTTCGAATTTTTAATGGATATAATTTTTAAGAAGCCGAATTTTTATTTGTCCAAAATTACAAATGGCCAAACAAACAAAATCGACAGAAAGATTTCGGTGCAATTTTCAAAAATTATCAAGAAAATCAATTTTTGAAAATTCCGCAGAAATCTTTCTGTCGATTGTTTGTTCGGCCATTTGTACAAAAAAAAATTCGGTCAAATTAATATTTGGTGAATTGGAATTTTTGTCATTTAAAAATTCGAATCACATAAAATTCAATTGAATGAGAATTCTGTTAAATTAAAATTCGCTTAGATTAAACTTTTTTTTTAAATAAAAATTAATTAATTTCAAGAAAATGACTGAAAAATAAAAAATTCTACCAAACAAAAAATTAGTAGTTAAAAATTTTGTATTTTAAAAATTCGTATAAAAAAAATAAATAAATTCTGTCAAATGCTAATTCGAAAAATGAAAATTCGTCTAAAAAATAATATCCGAAAACTAATTTTGGTCAGCTTTTGGACGCAGAAAAATAAGAACGTTTCTTAACGTATTTTTTTACGCTGAACTCGAATCTGCTATCTAAATTTGAATCAGTGAAAAAGTCAGTGGTCTCAAATCAGTCGCTAAATTCTAGCTATTTGAATCAGTAACATTTCACTGATTTTCAGTCAAAGTAATTGATTCTCCAGTGAAATGTCACTAACTGTCAGTGAAAACCACTGATTCAAATAGCTAGAATTTAGCGACTGATTTGAGAGCAGTGACTTTTTCACTGATTTATATTTAGAGAGTGTCTTTAGATTTTTTCTAATACGTCAAATTTCAAAATGGCGGATCAAATATGTCGGGGAAAAAAAATTAAAAATCAGTAACATTCGCTTGGACAATGTTACTCGTGGGTTTTCTGGGTTGCTGATTACGAATATAAAGTCAGATTTTACAAATATTCAAAATAATAAGTTTTTCAAGCCAATTCATTTGATTTTTAATATTTTTCGTCTGCCATATTGGATCCGCCATTTTGAATTTTGAAAATCTGACTTCAAATTCGTTTTCAGCAACCTTAAAATCATCTAAGTTACGACTTTTTTTTCTAAGTCATATATTTCGATTTTCAGTAATAATTGTTTAAAGTAGTCGAAAATTAAAATTGCAATTATCTCAAAAACCTGACGTGTTATGAAAAAAAGGACAGCTAATTTGAATTCAGCATTAAAATTTACCTTAGAAACAGGTTTTCGTTGCTCCGGTCCAAAACCTTATGTTAATCTGTGTAATTATTTTTAATAAAATTCTAATTAATATGACGCTGATGTTACCAACGTTGATTCGACGAATCAACGAACTAATTTTTCGTTTTCAGATTGAAACTTCTTTATTTTGGTCCCAAATACATGCTTAAACACTAAAAATTCTCAATCAAGGAGAAGAAATATTCAATCTTAGGAAAAAAAAAAATTCTTTTCGTCGATTCAACGTTGGTAACTTCAGTGTCATTAATTAATGATTTTAATGGAAAAATTATGCTTCCTTGAATTCATCCTCAAAAATAGGCTAAAATCAAGATTTCTTTTAAGTGTGAAACATAACCTACATAATTTTTTTTGCTTCTTAGTTTCCTTTCTTCAGAACGCACCCAAAAAAAGTAATCTTAAATTTAGAGGAAAATTCCTCTTCTAAAATCCTCTGAATATTTCCTCTTAAAATACAAATATTCCATTTCACTGTAGAATATTTTTATTCTTTGTTGTAATGGAACAATGACAAAAGGAGTATTTTTGCATTTTTCTCTTCAATTACGATTTTCCTGTTTAAATTTAGTATATTTGAAAAAAGGAATAGTAAATACATGATATCGATTAGATTTTTTTCCTGTTTGACATTTGCGCTTTTGTTTTTCGAAACTGTCAATTTTCGTATTTTGTCATAATAGTCTTGTGTTATAAATCGAAAGACCAAAATGGAAAAGAGACTCGAAGATTTACTAAATTGATTTAAATCTGAGTGGATATATTGAATGGAGGTATAAATACAGAAAATATAACCTCTCGATGAATCTTCATTTCTTACTAATTTTCTTAAATATTTGCGTCGAACTTGTTTGATATTTGCAACTGGCTATAGCATTTTTTATTATTATTGTAATTAAATCTAATGTATTGATGCTCAGCAAAAAGCAAGAAATATTTTTCAGAAATATTTAATTAAAAACCAATATTTCATTCTTTATTCCAGGAATCTATATTATAATTTACCTTTTTTGAATGTAAATAATTAAATCTTATTAAATATTTATTATATTATTCAAATTTTAAAAAATTATTGGTTCTCTTGACATTAATAACACTAGGAATTTTTTTTGTTAAGTTTTTGATATCAACATTTAATTTAATGTGTCAAAACTGTACTTTATTATCAATACATAACCATTATTGTCTAATAATTTATTGTGTATTACGGTTATTTTCAACTTGTCAAAATATTAGAATATTATTCTTTCTTTAAGAGGATTTTTTCGAGAGGAAAATCCCTCTAAATTAAGATTATTACTTTTAATACCAAAATTAAGAGGAAAATATGCATTACATTTAGAGGAATCCTCTAGAATGAAAATTACTTTTTTTTTAAGGTGCGCGTATCACAGAATGGATATAATAATAATTATATTTTCTCCAAGTGTAAAAATGATACATTTGCAATAAATTGGAATTGCGTGTATTTTTGTTGAATTTATAAATTTGTATAATCACCGTACGTTTGTGACGTCAATTTATCTTTCGCTAATTTTGATTTCCAAAATGCAAGCAGCATGTAATTTGAAATGATCTACTGCACATTAAGTGGCCGGTGATGTAGTAATTATATCACAACGAAGAGTGAGAGAGAGAGAGAGAGAACTCGGAAAGAGAATAAGAGGCAAAAGGAATGATTTAAAGGAAGCTGAAATTTCGCGAGGGTAAATCACGTTTCTTAAATATGGTAGCACTGACCACTGGGGGTAATTATTGTTGCTTGAGTAAAAGGTCTCACGCTCAACCACCCTTTTACTTCCCTTTTTTTTCGAGCTCAAATCCACATTGACGACAATATATATATATATATATATATATACTCATACGTTGCTTAACAATTGGCCTAAGGGCAGTTTCCACACATCATTGAATCTCTCTCTTGGACTTTGGGTCCGCGAGGAACCGGTCATTTTTCTGCAGAGATTTCTGCGTGCAAGAGACTTCTTCTCTTTCTATATCGGCTTTTTTTTCTCCCCCCCCTCTCTTTCTCTCTTTTTTCTGTTTCTCTCGTTCTATCTTTGTCTTGCGTGAATCCCCTCTCTGTACTCAGTTGAAGATTGGTCGAACCACTATTCCCCCTTTTGGTCCAGGAGACTTTGTTCGACATCGCCAGTATAGAGTGCAGAAAAGAAGGTTCCCCTCCGACATCAGCATCAGTCCTCTCGGATGAAGTCGGATAGAATGGGGTCAATTGTGAAAGCGTTCGCCAGACGCTTCACGAGAGCGACAGAATTGATTTTTCTCAACAAGGATTCTCATCTTTGGAAGTAACTTAACTCTGTCGAAAATTAAACACGATATCTTCGCCGGTTGAGACCTGCAACTTTTTTTTTTTTGTTTCGGGTCAATGTCCAGCTCTCTCTCTCTCTCTCTCTCTCTCTCTCTCTCTCTGTTCCTCTATATATGGGGCATTCCATGTGAGATTTTCATTTAAAAAATTGATTTTGATTAGAATACACTTTTTTAGAATTATTTTTGAAAAATAAGGAAATATGTATTTTAAAAATTTTTTTATTTAATAAAAATTATTATTGAAGTTATGATTTTCTTTAACCCTTAACTGGCACCATGGGTCCAGTAGACCCAAGCATTTTTTCGAGCTCAAATTAATTGAATGTGTAGCTCTTAAATATCTTAAATATCACTTTTATCATTAATTTTTTAAAGGTTTGCAAGTTTTTAAATTATTAAAATTTTATCTTAATTTTGAGGTTATGTTCTTTTTTTTGGCTAGGGGAATTTGAAGTTATGTTCGTCGGACATATCCTCAAACCCAACAGTCCCTGGACCTATGTCCTTGAATTTTAAGGTTATGTTTGAACAAAGGCCTTGAATCCTGGAACCCTATGACCTTGAATTTTAAGGTTATGTTTGATCAATGACCTTGAATCCTAAAGACCTAGGATCTTGAATTTTGAGGTTATGTTCGTTTCAATACTAATATAGGTAGATATATAGGTCGTTTCACGTTAATTCGCCTGTGGGTTTGAGGTTAAAATCAGAACTAAAATACTAATATAGGTATATATATGGGTCATTCCATGTCAAGAGTAACCAACCTAACCTAATCTTATAAAAAAACATGGGTTGGGTACACTTAACATGGAATGACCTATACTGAAGACAGCGGCGAACTATTTTTATAATATAGAGAGATTAGTTTGACATATTTTTAGTAATTTTGCGTAAGTTATTTGATACAACTAATTCCATAAAAAAGAATAAATTACCTACAAACATTAATAATTATAAATTTTTAATTTTAACCTAAAGTCACATTTTATTCTACAAAATAAATACCGTTTTTTGCAAGTCCTGCTGTTGTTATAAATTTTTCTTTAAAGAATAATACATCAAGACCATATAACCTTAAGTTTTTAAGTCAAACAATTGAAATTTAAATAACTTATGAATTTTTAAGTAAAAACACGTAATTTTTTTGTTTTTATTTTTCACAATTTTTTTAAACTGATTTAAAATAAAATAATCAGTGTAAAACTAATAACATTAAAAAAAATAAATCATAAGCTACTTCAGATTAAATTTTTGTTCAAAAATATTCAATACCGACAGTACAATACATGTTTGAATACGTCGGGTCCAGCAGACCCGTTGTGCCATTTACGTTCGAACGCGAAATTGTAACAGTTAAGTTTTAAAAACGTTTTCAGAAGCTGAGTTACATTTTAGATTTAATTTCAATTTTTAAGATACTTTTATTGTATAGTTACGTTTTTTTTAGTAAATATTTTAAGGCGAGGAATGGTACACGTTAACATAACCTTAAAACGGAGAAATTGTTTTTTTTTTTAACAATTTAACGCAAACAAAATTATGATTAAAATTAATTGCAACTAATTTTAGAAGATCTTGTTCTTCATTTTACAGAAAAAAGATGTTTGATTTAAAATCTGGGACGCATGAATATGAATTAGACTTGCCGGAAGTTTTGTGGTGTCGAATTAAAAAATTATCGAATTTACATTTAGTAGAATTTTAAAAAAGTAGATTTTATAATTTTATTTTATATTTATATTATATTTATTTTATATATATATATATATATTTTATATTTTTATTTTATAATGAGCTTTTGAGGGCGTTAAATTAAAAAAAAAAAAAAAATTTCCATAATTTTTAATGAAATAAAAATGTTTTTAAATACAAATAATTCTTCTTTTTTATAAAAATTTAGAAAAATTTTTTTAATAAAAATCTTATATGAAATGCCTCATATATAAGAAATCAGAAAAGAAATTCTAATCCTCAGTTCAAAATTAAACTAAAAGATAAGATTTCGAATGTGATTGTTTAGAAATTTTTTCTAAAAAAATGTTGTACTTTTCTACCTGTACCTAAGTATATAAAATAAATAAATAAAATTTTTTAAAGTACTTTTACAAATTAAATTATCAGCAATTCTTGTCGCACATATATATATATATATATATATATATTTATAGTAAAATTTGGTTTTATGGCTTTTTATAGGACAAGTAAAAGATATTAAGAAACATCTTTAACGTTTCGGAATCGGTACCGATTCCCTCATCAGAATTTATTTCATCTAAAAGAACAATGTTACAATTAGAACTATTTTAAGGTTATAAATTCAAAAAATGCGAAAAAGAAAAATACATACCAATTAATCCTGAGGAATTAATTTTAATAGTTGTGAATCAAATAAAAGATCATTTCTGAAAAGAATTTGGTTATATAATAATTTAAAATTTTAAAAATACTTTAAATCTTTTTGTTATTAAATTCAAAACATACCTGTTAGTATTATTAAGAAATTTTTATGATTTGAGAAATGATATGTAAAAAATTAAAATATTTTAAAAAAGGGAAAATTTAGAAAACTTTTTTTAAAAAATTATTAATATTAAAACGGATTTTTTGATCCATTTTTAGTTGAATCACAACCACTAACTGACAAAAACATAGAATCATATGACATGTGGAAAATAGGTTAGGTTGAGTATTGTGTAAGTAACGCAACGTTTCATAAAGACGTTATGATATACGGAGTTTTACAAGAATTTGAAAGTCTTTTTTACGAAAAACAGATTATCATATATAAATACATTAAAGAGAATAATTACAGTAATTTTAAAAGTCTATTATATGTAGAGTCAAAATTTGCTAAATCATTCATTATATTTAAACTTTTGTCTTTTTCTTTTTTTATATAAAACATTTCTGCAATTTTTCTTTTTGGTAAACTACTTTCTTGGTGTAAAATTTTAACATTATTCCAATCAAAATCGTGATCGACACCATCATTAAATTTTTTAAATCTGTGTTTCGTAATAACAGAGTGGTACTTTTTTTCTAAACGGTAGTTAGTTTTATGTTGTTTACATCTGGTTTGAAGTAATCTACAAGTTTGTCCAACATAGGTACTGTCACAGTTTTTACACTCAAGTTTATAAACTACATCTTTATTTTTCATGTTATCCAATTTATCTTTACCAAGTTTAATAAATTTACTAAGAGAAGAGCCTCTTCTGAATAGTGTTGTAATATTATAATTGTTTAAAACCGATTTAAATTTGTAAGAAAGATTGTTATGGAAAGGAATAGAAAAAGTACGATATTTGTCAACTTCAAAGTCTTTTTTAGTTATTTTATTAATATTATTATTATTGTTGTAATTTTGTAATTGAAAAGTTCTTGCTTTAATTTGTTTATTTATAAATTCTAAAGGGTAGTTATTTAATAATAAAATTTCTTTAATTAAATTTAGATTTTCAAAATGGAATCTTTTGTCAGCTAGCAATATTGCAGAATCTACTAAATTTTTAATAATACCAATTTTTTGTTTTATTGGATGATTGGACAAAAAATTAATATATCGTCCAGAATATGTACTTTTTTGGAACCAGTTGGTTATGATCGAATTATCAGGTAATTTTATTATTTTTAAATCTAAAAAGGTTGTGATTCAACTAAAAATGGATCAAAAAATCCGTTTTAATATTAATAATTTTTTAAAAAAAGTTTTCTAAATTTTCCCTTTTTTAAAATATTTTAATTTTTTACATATCATTTCTCAAATCATAAAAATTTCTTAATAATACTAACAGGTATGTTTTGAATTTAATAACAAAAAGATTTAAAGTATTTTTAAAATTTTAAATTATTATATAACCAAATTCTTTTCAGAAATGATCTTTTATTTGATTCACAACTATTAAAATTAATTCCTCAGGATTAATTGGTATGTATTTTTCTTTTTCGCATTTTTTGAATTTATAACCTTAAAATAGTTCTAATTGTAACATTGTTCTTTTAGATGAAATAAATTCTGATGAGGGAATCGGTACCGATTCCGAAACGTTAAAGATGTTTCTTAATATCTTTTACTTGTCCTATAAAAAGCCATAAAACCAAATTTTACTATAAACATTTATAATTAATTGGGACATAAAGAATTTTAATTATATATATATATATAATTATATATATATATTTATATATATATATATATATATATATTTATATATATATACCCAGATAACCAGCGTACTAGTACGATGCAAGTACAGTATGAGTACGGCGTACTAAGCGTACTAGTACTGTACCAGCCATCTACCTCCGTACGGTACCAGGTACTGTACTGGTACGTTGTACCGGTACGCTGTACTGGTACAATACTAGTACGATAAAAGTATGGCGTACTGAAAGTCTTTTGTGAATTAGTATAACGTACCGTTATTGTACTGGTACAATACTGGTATGCTGTATAAAGTAAAAATTCTATACCCCCTCCCTCTCTCCTTCTACAATAGTATTTTAATTATTTTCATTTATTATTAAAAAGGAAAATCTTTGGGAGGACTGAAATAATAATAATTCATTTTTATTTAATCATTTTTTTTATTTATATGATATATGTCTGTGCATATATTATATAAAATATGTAACTTGTATTTTCACTTATCTTAGAATATCTGATGTTTTATATTATTCTAATTAATTAACTTTATTAAGTATTAATTGACTGCTTGCTTGTATTTAAACATTATTTCAAAAGAATTTTAAACTTGATGTTTCAAATTGTTTTGATGTTGGGTGAAACATATTATCACATCCTAACCTATAAATATGTTATATGTATAAGAAAAACTATAGCGAAGTAACACAATTCAATTCAATTTATATTAATATCATCAAGATTAAGTTTACGAATTTTTTTCAATATAAATGTATAAAAAAGTTTATAAAAGAAAAGATTTAGATTTTTTTCAATGAAAGAACACCGTGGCACAAAGCGTCATGTCAAAGCAAAACAACATAAGTCTTATAAAAATCGATAATTTAATATAAATTTAATCACGGATATTCAAGATAAGTACAGAATCACAAGTTACAAACGTTAAAACTTTTTTGCTGCATCATAAACCACTTTTTTCACCAACATTTATTGCACCGTTTTCAGTGACGCGTTCATATTTGACAATATTTGACAATTGTCAAAAAAGTAAGGTTGGGTTGGCATTACCAGCAAAGATTCCCAGTACGACGTACCAGTATTATACTTGTATCGTACGAGTATGTTGTGCTTCTTATTTCAGAAGTACGACGTACTGGTATTGTACAATACTTTTATCGAGTAATCATATTTTATAACTCTAACAGTACGACATACTTTTATTGTACTAGTACCGTACTGGTACGACATATTTAATTATTTTGTACTGGTATAAAACTAGCATAATACTGGTACTCCGTACTCGTAAATAACGATTAGTACGCTTGGTTATCTGGGTATATATATATGTTACGGTTAAAGTGCGAAGTCCGGTGAATGTGCACATTAACCGGTCAATGTGTACATTCACCGGGCATTTTGGTAAAAGTGAGAAATCGGACATTTGGGGAAGATATTATGTACATTTACCAAGTAAATTGGTGATTGTACACATTGACCAGCCTTGGTTGGTAAATGTGAAAATTTGAAATGAGTGATTTGTTAAATAATTTTTTTATGCATATAAAATGTGAAAATGGAATGAATATTATTATTAATAAATTGATAAGATAATATTAAATATAAATTGTATTAAAGGAATAGAATTATAATAAATGAAAATTATAAACAGAAGTAGGAAGACAAATATAAATAGAAGTTCAAATGAGGGGCTGATAGTAAAAATGGTTTAAAATAACATTGGGAGCAAAAGTGGGATAAGTGACTTGGGAGCAAAAACGGGTTAAAATGATTCGTGTAATTTATTGATAAATTCATTATATTATCGATTAAAAAATATTAACAATAGGAAAAAATGCATATTTTATTATAATTAATATCTTTTAATCGATAATATAATGAATTTATCAATAAATTACACGAATCATTTTAACCCGTTTTTGCTCCCAAGTCACTTATCCCACTTTTGCTCCCAATGTTATTTTAAATCATTTTTACTATCAGCCTCTCAAATGTAAATAAATATATTAATTGCAAAAATAAATAAATATATTCTTCCTACATAGCTATATTTAAAGTTAAAATTTTTTAATCCCAAAAAATATATATATTATTCAAAATTCAATATTTTCTAAAATACTTTATACTTTAAAAATAGCAAAAAAAATGTCAAATTAAACAAAATTTCATGAAAGTCGCCCCTGCAAAAATAAATAAATATATTTTTCGTACGCAGCAAAATTTATTTTAATCAAAACGATTTGGGTGAATGTGTACATTTACCGGTTAAAGTAGCAAAACATCAATACTATAATATTTATTTTTCACTTTAACCAAAATGATTTGGTGAATGTGTACATTTACCGGTTAAAGTGCACAAAACAAAGAAATTCGTATGCTATTCTCACAATCACCTACCTACTGATGCCCAATTTGGTCAATGTGCACATTGACCGGTTAATGTGCACATTCACCAATTTCGCACTTTAACCGTAACATATATATATATAATTCAATTAAGTTTCGCATAATTATAAATGTTTCGAGATTTTTATCAAAATTACTTTATCAAGATAAAATTGTTAGACACTATACTTTATCAGAAATGTAATCAAAAATGTGGAGAGATAAAAATATTTATATGTACATATAAACACGAGTACTTTGTAAAAAGAGACATATAGACCGTTAGACCAGTAGTTTAAAAATGAAAATTTCTCGAGCTTTTATTTCTTATCTATATATATAGAAAATCGCAATTAAAAGATAACTGTACATTTCTATAAGAAATTAATAGAAATTAACATTTAATGAAAAGTGCTTTTAATGCGCCATAAGAAGAATATTTTCAATTACCATATGATTTATACATTAATTATATGTTTATATATATTAATATATAATATTATAAACACACGAAGAAAAATGGAAAAGCGAACAAAGTAACTTTTACTATATACTTTGAAAGTAAAATCTAAATTATCTAGAGTTTTTTCGCATTTCTGGTTATTTTTACTAGGGGTTAAATTGATCCATAAAAAGGGTAAAACTTTCTTGCATTTTTTGTAATAAAGAAAAAATGTAATTAAAAAAAGGGTTAAAAATGGCCTAATCTTACCTTAGGGGATAAACTCAATCATAATAAAGATAAAATTGACCAAAAAAAGAATATCTGTATACTATTACGGGGTTAAATTGCCTTATTTTTACTTTACGGGGTAAAATGTCACTTATATTATGCAAATTGTAAAATCATGAACGAAATAATTTTTTCAATATGTATATGTACATAGTGAAAAAAGCGCAGTCTTGAGTGTGACTAAGGCAAAATGTATTCTTTAATCGGTTATTTCATGTTTGGCGAATATTATAAGAGTCGCAATTGAATTGCAAGACAAATTCCAACGTTCGCACTGAGCCTGAGGCTAATATCGCGTGAATCATCTCACTCCGTTAATAAAGTTAGTTAAGTAAACTCGTTGAGGAAAACGGGATCTTTATTCGACTAGTGCGAGCCATCTTTAGGTAATGTTTCATAAAATCATAAGTACAGAAAAGACTGATATCATACTAACTAAACCACTATCCTAATCTTCTCATTAAGTGGATATATAATATATATATATATATATATATATATATATATAGGTATCAGTAAAAATTTACCCCATATAAGACTTTGGTGGATATTACATATTATCCGTTGACGCAAATCTCCTTCAAATTACTATATACATATTTCATTTCTATATTATAAAAAGATTTTGTCGCTGTCTCAAGTATAGGTCATTCCATGTCAAGTGTACCCAACCCATGTTTTTTGACAAGGTTAGGTTAGGTTGATTACTCTTGACATGAAATGACCCATATATATATATATATATATATATATATATATATATATATATATATATATATACTAGAGGGTATAATTTTTAATAATTTTTTTTTAATTTTCCATTGATCTTATTTTTCCAAATGAACCACCTATTTCAAAGAATTATTATTACAAATTCATTGAAATCTGAATAAATATTATTAAAATTAAAATTATTAAATTTTAATTAATAAATTAATTAAATTAATAATAAATAAATAATTAAATAAATTAAAATTGACATTAAGAAATTATTTTTAAAAATAATTTCAATGAAATTGCCTAAAAATCAATAAATTATTAAAAAGTCTTGAAACGAACATAACCTTAAAATTTATGTCATTTTTGGCGGGAAATACAGAAAGAGATGAGGGAAGGGGGAAGGACTTACTGCTTTATTAGGGTCTTAAAACAAACATAACCTCAAATTTAGGTCATTTTTGGCGGAGGAGGGGAAATGAGAGGAGGGAGGGGGGACTTGCGGCTATATTCAGAGCCTTGAAACGAACATAACCTCAAAATTTAGGTCATTTCTGGCGGGGGAGGGGAGGGAACTTGCAGCTATATTCAGAGTCTTGAAACGAACATAACCTTAAAATTTAGGTCAATTTGGAGGAGGAGGGGAGGGGACTTGCGGCTATATTCAGAGCCTTGAAACGAACATAACCTCAAAATTTAGGAGGGGGGACTCCCCCCCTCCTAGGTTAAGAATTCTTGAAACAGTGGCGGCGGTGATATCTTTTTGTTTTATACGAAGATATATCATTACTATATTATAAAAAGATATCGCCGCCGCCGCTGATTCAAGAATGAACCATTCACCATTCAATTCACGAAGCATTCAGACTCACGTGCCATTCATAATTTGTCTCAAATGAACACTAGGCGAGAATTTCGACGCTACGCGGGAGCTCACAGTACTCGCCTACTGTTTAACTCGCGAAGCATTAAAACTCGCGTACCGTTCAGAATTTGTCTCGAAAATGTCAAATATTGTACTATCTATATCAAAAACATAAGTTTAAAATTAACATAACATCAATACTCAAGGTCAAATGACAGAATCATAGATTAAAACGAACATAACTTCAAAAATCAAGGACTTATGTCAAAAACCAAAGTTTTTAATGGAGTAGAGACGGGCATAACCTCAAAATTATTATCAGCGGTCAAGATAGACCCTCCCTTTAAACTTTTAAAGGACATAGGTCAAAGGAGAACATAATCTTAAATTTACGTTGTAGGTCATAGGAGTGTAGACGAACATAACCTCAAAATTTGGTCAAAGTTATAGAATATTATTAAATATAAATTTAATTAAAATAATATTTAATATTTTTAGTAAATTTAAATAGGGGTTTGGCGCGCGGTATATATATATATATATATCTTTCTATATATTATAAAAAGATTTCGCCGCAGGCGCCGCCGCTGTTTCAGAAATTTTGACCTAAGAGGGGGGAGGCCCCCCCCCCTTCTAAATTTTGAGGTTATGTTCGTTTTTAGACTCTGAATATAGCCGCAAGTCCCCTTCCTTCCCCCGCCAGAAATGACCAAAATTTTGAGGTTATGTTCGTTTCAAGGCTCTGAATATAGCCGAAAGTCCCCTCCCCTCTCCCGCCAGAAATGACCTAAATTTGAGGTTATGTTCGTTTTAAGGCTCTGAATATAGCAGCAAGTCCCCCCTCCCTCCTCTCATTTCCCCTCCTTCGCCAAAAATGACCTAAATTTTGAGGTTATGTTCGTTTCAAGACTTTTTAATAATTTATTGGTTTTTAGTCAATTTCATTGAAATTGTTTTTAAAAATAATTTCTTAATGTCGATTTTAATTTATTTAATTATTTATTTATTATTAATTTAATTAATTTATTAATTAAACTTTAATAATTTTAATTTTAATAATATTTATTCAGATTTCAATGAATTTGTAATAATAATTCTTTGAAATAGGTGGTTCATTTGGAAAAATAATATCAATGGAAAATTTAAAAAAAATTATTAAACAGGGGGGGTTGGCGCGCGATGCGCTCAGGGGGGCGGAGCACCCCTAGTATATATAAATATATATATATATATATAATATATAAATATTAGTATTTTAGTTCTGATTTTAACCTCAAACACACAGGCGAATTGAAGTAGAACGACCCATATATCTACCTATATTAGTATTAAAACGAACTTAACCTCAAAATTCAGGGTCCTATATCTCCATGATTTAAGGTTATGGATCAAACATAATCTTAAAATTCAAGGTCATAGGGATCCAGGATTCAAGGTCAGAGATCAAACATAACCTTAAAATTCAAGGACATAAACATAACTTCAAATTCCCCTAACCAAGAAACGAACATAACCTCGAAATTTAGATAAAAATGTAATAATTTTAAAGTGGAAAATTATTGGGGGATGGTGCGCAAAGCGCGCAGGGGGGCGTGGCCCCTCTAGTAATAATAATAATAATAATAATTTAAGTATAAAAAATTTTTTTCCTTTCTTTTCAGAAATTCATTTTGATTATAGAAGTAAAAAAAATTATTTAACATTGAAAATTAATTACTTTTTTTGAAAATTTTAGGTGATCCGTTTGAGAAATTCTGATTCCTATTTATTTATTTTTAACTCCTTCCCCTAAATCCTTAGTAATATTTTTTTCCAAATTCTTTATTATCGATTTACATGAACATTATATTATGAACTGCTTTAAAGCTGGTCTGTAGATATGTTACTTATTATTTTCAAGGGAAGAAAAAGTGTTCTTGCCTTTTTTTTTATGATCAAACATATAACTTGTAGAGTTTATGGTCTGCAATTATTGCATCTCCTTTGGCTTCATGAAAAATTCACGAGTATATATTATATACTTTGATACAATTATTATTGGATATCGTTTAAAAAGTGCTTTAAATGTATGATAAATTCAGAAAAAGAAATTTAATTTCTCATTTTATTTAAAAACTATAGTAAAATACAATTTTAACAAATGGAATAATTTTTTTTAAATTACATTCATTAAAATTTTATTAGTTATTTGGTTTTAAATTATTAGTTATTTATTTCTTTAAATTTTTATTGTATTACTCGTTTGAAATTTTATTTAACAGAAAAAAAAATTATACCGAGTTTCCTATCTATCGCCTCATAGGGGGTCGATAAAACAGGTTAAGTTGTGGCGCGAAATTCAAATAGTATTTTTTTTTTGTAATACATTATATTTCTTTTTACTTTAATTATTTTTCGAATAATATAAAACTATAATATAATTCCCATTATATTTATAATTATAATTATTGCCTGTACTATTATTATACTATTTTTATTATTATTACTATTATTATTGTAATTATTGTTTTTATTATTATTATATAATTTAGTGATTTTATTCCTCTTAACTTAAGAATATTTTCTATGACGCGGATGAGGAGTGTTTTTAAAAACGAAGTAAATTAAAATTCACTACAAATGATACATAACGTAAGACCTATAAATTGACTCGATTTCATGGAAAAAAAGTATGTGTTCCTTTTTTTGTGTCTGATACTCTGTGTTACTTTCAATTGAATCATCAAACATTTCCATGTAGGGAAAGTTGACTCAGTGAGAAAGATGCTTGATAGTGAATATGTAAGTCCACTAAAAGAAAGATTGAAAATGGTCAAGTGAACGGAAAGAGAGAGGAGATTCTGATAGTGGATCAGCGATCTATATATATATATATATATGTAAGTGTATGTATGTGTGTAAAACCTTGTCTCTGGTAGACCAAGAAACACATGCTCCCACAGACACCGCAACCCTTCGATATCGGTTCTACTCGTTCCAAAGGCGCTCGTTTTACACGACACTGGTGTCCGATATTGTCGTCAGGAGGCCTCTTTTTTACAATACCCCAACGCCTCTCTGTCGATAAGACTTAGAAATATGCAGTGCACACTGAATTCAAATTATTTCCATCGAAAACATTTTCCAAGAAAGCCAATACTTCTTCTGGAATTTCAATCTTCCTAAAATTGGAAATATTTACATTTAGTTTCTTTCTTTCTTTCTTTCTTTTTTATTTCTTTAAAATTGGTTTATCTTCATGTCCCTTCTTGGACATTTATACCTATTTTCGTATATAGTATCACTTCTTAAGTTCAACATTTTATTTTATTTTTTTTTTTAATTCTGAAATTTATATAATAATTAATTTTTTCAAACATAACCTCAAAATTCAATGTCTATTGCCGAGAGTCAACCACAGTCAATAGATTTCGATGATAAATTGAAATTAGATCAAATATTTTACAAGGGGAATAAACCAAAAATTTTGGTTTTTTCAAAGGCAAAGGACGAACGTAACCTCAAAAATTTGAGGTTAAGAAAAGAAGTTGCCAAAGCAAAAAGACGAACATAACCTAAAAATTTGAGGTTAAGAAAAGAAGTTGCCAAATCAAAACGACGAACATAACCTACAAATTTGAGGTTAAGAAAAGAAGTTGCCAAATCAAAAAGACGAACATAACCTAAAAATTTAAGTTAGGACAAAAAAAAGTCAAATTGTAAACATAACCTCATTAGTTAGATGATTGAAAATCGAAGTAATTTTATTTCCATTGTATTTCCCAATCACGTTTTGTGTGCTTCGTTAGTGATAAAATTTAGTCAAATTCAGTATTTATTTAAAACGATATTAAATTGAATACATTTTCTAAAGTTTATTATTTATTAGAATAATAAATAAAATTTATTATGTTAATACGACCGAGTTATAAATTCTTATTTATTATTATTATTATTGTTATTATTAATATTATTTATTTATTTTATAAAGTATATAGGTATTGCCAAATAGTTTGTAAATATATATATATATATATAAAAAATTTAAAAGATTTCTATCCTCATTTCTTTTTTGGTTATTATAATTTCACAAGTTTTACAAGTCTTTATACATGTGTTGTTTTTTTTGTCATTTTTTTTTTTTTAAAAAAAGAATACAATTTTCTAATCGGCGCCGAGATGTATTTGTCCAAGGAGTTTGAAAACTTTAATTACCTATAATTAATGTAAGCAAACTTCCAAAACTTGTTAAAACTTCCGCTTCACGAAATCTCGACGCAAAGTTATAGAGGATCTCTTGTAAAAGGGAATTCATAGAAGAAGTAAATGGAAACAGAAGTTAAAAAGAGAGAAAGGATTCAAGAAAATATTTATCATCTTCAAAACTTTATGTGCATGTTTCAAAAGTAACAATGAATATTTCAAATAAATATTCAAGCTCGTTTTATGCGAATTCAGTTCAGTAAAATAAGGTTGAAAGTTTTAAAATTGAAATGAATATAAAAAGTAAGTCAAACTATAAAATGTCGTATAAATATAAAAAAAAAAGAAAAACAATATTCTTATTTTATTATTTACAACAACAAAAAAAATGTATTTTTTTTCTATTTACTTTTTGAGAAAAATTTTATATCATTTTTATGATTTCTAGTAAACATTTTCAAATAGAAAAATAGCAGAAAATGGAATTTTGAAATTTATTTCCGAACCAATCAGTTTTTATACAAATCTATAAATTTCTAAGAAAATTAACACAAAATTTTTTCTAGATCTTTTCAAATCAATTCATTCTTTTCATCTCAAAACTTAATTTTAATCCTTTTTAATCTTGAAATAATTTCATTCCGAATTAATAAGAATTAATCCGAAGCTAATTTTAATTCTTTGGAATTCTGAAATTCCATTCATATATTTATTACTTATTATTATTATTTATTTTTTACTTACTTTACGTTTCTTCTTATAATTTATACAATAAAGGCAAACAATTTTTAGGTTATAAATATTTTTTTATGGCGCACTAACACCTTTTTGGCTGCCTGCCTGCCTGCAGGTTACCATGGCAACGCACAAGTGTGAGTGAGACAGAAAATTTGAATATTCAAATTTTTAAATGTTTCTGTCGCACTCACTCTCATGCGTTGCCATGGTAACCTGCAGGCAGCCAAAAAGGTGTGAGAGCGCCCTAAGGGGTTTCACAACCTCATAAGCGCGGGACTTGTTGAAATTAACGGCGCTACTGTCGAAAGACTTACCGCTAAATTTGAAAACTTATGAAAAGAAGAAATTAAATATTTCAGTTTTATCATAAAAACAAATTAAAATTTAATTAATTATTTTTTAAAACTATTTTTTAAGTCATTATAAAATTATTATTTTACACGCAAATTTAGAAATATTTTTATTACAAAAAAAAAAAAATAATAAAATCTTTTAAATATTACGTTTTTCAAAAATAATAAAAATTCTATTTTGCAGACAACATATTAAATTTTACATACCAAAAACATTAATCAATTTAATTAAATAATAATAATTTAATTTAATTAATAATTATTTTTTATTATTTAACTTTTTAAATTGATTTCCTATTCACGAGAAAATAGAAGTAATTGTTTTAATAAAATTTTTTATAAATTATTTTATTAGTATTTGAAAAAAATTGTGAAAAATTTTAATTTTTCTTTACTGTTGTTAAAAAGTTATGAGGCAAAATTTACGAAGTTTACCAATTAAAAAAAAAAAATTCAAAACGTTTTATTCGAGTTTGCTAAAAAAAACGGTCAATTTATAGGTTATGTTCTACATTGAGATATTACAACGGTGAAGTTTACAACGTTATTATCAACGATTGGAAAAAAAAAATATTTTTCACTCAAAAAATAATAACTAATTTTTTGGCTACAAATTTTTTTTTTCAAAACATTATTGATCAAGAAATGTTGCAAAAAATTTTGTAGATCAAAAATAATAATAATTTGCATAGAAAAATATTTTTTCTTATCAATCGTTGATCATAAATGTTACGAACTTTACCGACGTGAAATATTCTCATATTGCTATGGACTATAGAAAGTATCTCATTCTTGTATCAATAAGATTCCTAACCTAAAAATTCTATTATTTACTTTCATTAATTTATCTAAATCATTAAATCAATTTCTAAAATTAAAGTTTCCTTTACAATGAAAAAAAATTTATTTGATTCAAATACTCGATTATTTGACTATTATAAAATAAATATTTACTTGAATTACAAATACTATTTAATTAATTCAAATAATTATTATTTAATACAAATAAATATTTATTTAATAATAGTCAAGTAACCGATTATTTGAATCAAATAATTTTTTTTCAGAGCATAACAATTATTTTATTTTTGTGAGTATTATTATTCATTTGAATAATAAGAACAATTAATATTCAAGAAGAAGTGTTAGGTAACAGATCTGATGTAAGTGAATGTGGCTTTGTGATCAGAGTACCCGACTCTTGTCCCAAGGGTGTTGGGTTCGATCCCTTATGTTAGTGAGATTTTTTAAAATTATTCTAAAGTGTTTTATATCCTATGTATATATAATAATCTTACATAAAATATAAATTAAAAATAAAAAAAATTGCAAAACCCATCATTTATTTAAAATAAAAAACTTACAAATTAGGTCAATTTAAAAGAAAACCATGAAGACCCTGATAAGTTTCTCCCCTAAGTTTTAGTCGGAAACAGTGTCAAAATGGACCTCGAATTTTTCTGTGTCGAACATAAAGTAATTCTCTTTATAGATAATGTGACGTGAATTTTACCGGAAATGAGAGCAAAGTAAAATGTGTCTCTGAATCTTGGGAATGGACACTACTGGCAAAGCGTGAGGACAGGGTATATAATGAAATGTTGTTAACTGTCAACTGCCAACTGCCGAAGCATGGTGCCATTGCAAATAATTTTTGGCAAGACTATATAATATCGTCTCTCTTTTTTGCCCCCCCCCCGACCCTTCTCTCTCTCTCTCTCTCTCTCTCGTTCTTCAACTTCCGTGAGCTCTAGTCCCGTAAACTCTCATAACTCTTTCATTAAACTATTAATAGGTTTATGAAAGTGAGCAAAAGCACAGAGTACAGTATAGAGAGTTGAGAAAACGCAAAGAGACACGACATCTGGGCTCGTCAGTAAATTTGTAAATTTATATCAGTTTAAATCCATGGCCGATGTCCGTTCGAAAATTTAACAGAGGGAGCAATCCTCAACAAGTCTATCATTTTATTTTCGTTTTAACATTAACGATCATTTTCATAGTCTGTTTTTAATATTTGTTTAGACTCTGTCTTGTTATTCTCTTGGTTCGCGTGTCTATGTATATATGTGAATGACAATTCAAGTATACGTGTTACACTGTATAATTTAATCGTACGTCAAAATAATGTGAATAATTTTGTTTTCCTAAAAATCGATCCAAAATGAATAGAAATTAAAAAAAAAAAACATGAAAATATTTGTTAAAAAAAAATATTTAATTTGAAAATAAAAAATAGAAAAAATAACTTTCAGTTTTTAAAAGAATAACTTTTATAGAAATCAAAAACAAATGTTAATGTTTTTTTAATTAATTGATGTGTTTTGAAATACTTATATTATTTTTTTTCACAGGTATTGGAGGTCAAATGAAAAAGTTATATATGGTGTGAGATCAAAAAGGGTTTTTTTGAAAACTAGAAAAGACATTTATTGAAAAAGCGTTAGGATTAATATTTTTTTGCAAAATTTCTTTCCCAATCTAATAAATGAAGATATTTTAGAATTTTAACAAAAAAAATTATAATATACCGTCAACCAGGGAAATTATAGAATAAAAGAACGATTTTTTCAATTTTTTCTTAACCAAAAATTTAAATTAAAAAAAAAATTTTTTGACTATTCAAATACATATTTAACATTCTTCTGATAATTTCCTCCAAGTTTCACTAACAAAAAAAAAAATTTTTTTAACGGAGTTATTTAAATATTGTTCCAAAATTATACCGCTCTCATTTGGCGCAATTATAGAACAAATTGTTATTTTAATTGTAAAAGCAAGTACAATATAATTTCTTTGTCTGTATATTAAGAAAATTTTTTGTTTAATAGTCCAAAGTAAAATAATAAACGAAAAAAAATATTTAATCACTTTTATTAAATTTGGAGAAAATTCATTCACTTTTTTGAAATTTACCAACTTTTTTTCTCGTTGCCAATGACAAAAATGAAAACAATTGAATTACTTTAAAGGCAAAATATTAAACTATTATTTAAGGGGATGGATTGCTGACACTTCAATCTTTTAAAATTAAGGCTGGTTTAAAGTTGTGAATTTTTTTTTCTGTCAATATTGAGTATTCAAAACTGTAATATACTATGGGAAACTGAAAAACAATAAATTTATTAATAATTTTTTAAATCAAACTCGAAATTTTCAAAAACTAAAAATTTAAACTTTTCTCGCAATTTTTATTATTTTTCATTGCAGATTTTTTTTATACACTTTTTTCATGATTCTGAACAATCAATCGTATGGATTTTGAAAAAATTCAATTTTTTCAAAAAAAATTCTGAAAAATTAAAAAAAATTGTTAAAAATTACTTTTTTTCATTTTTCATAATGAAATATAATTTTAGGTTTTAAAAGAATTTTTAAAAAAATTGTTACCCCTAAACAAAACTACACAGAAAATTATAAGGTATTAAAATAAGCTGCAACACTTATTATTTTAATCCAATTTTACTTATTTTAATACTAAAATGGATTAAAATAATAAGCGTTGCAGCTTATTTTAATGCCTTTTAATTTTCTGTGTAATTATGTTAGGTTTAAATTTTATTCCTTAAAAATTCAACTTCTTCCACAATTGATATTATTTTTATCAGAAATTTTTTTTGCAGCCTTTTTCATGATTCTGAACAATCAATCGTATGGTTTTTTAAAAATTATAATATTTTCAAAAAATAAAATTTCTAAAAGTCCAAAAATTTTTTTTTTAATTTTGAACAATAATTTTAGATCCCAAATAATGCCAGAAAAAAAAATTGACACCTCTTAACAACATTAATTTTGATGTGTTGAAATTTTACCGATCCCTCCCCTTTAACAAGAATTGAAACACTTTAATATAAAAATTTTATATTAAAAAATAATTGAGAGTTATATATTTACCTCTAATGATCCATATAATTATCCCTGTTGACGGTGTATTAATTTATTTAAGTTACTTTTTCAGAAATAATAAATTAAACTATTTTCTTTCATAATTAATTTCCATAATTATTATTAACAAAATAATTTGCAAATATTTTTTTATTAATTGTCAGAAGAGTAATGGCAACTGTACTTTTAAATATTGCAACAGTGTCAAATTTTACCATTCCACTTTCACTTTTCTATATTCACTATTCTACTTCCACTTTCGCTTCCATTTTCATCAAGGGGCACATAATTATTTTATAATGTGAATTAGTTAAAATTTTCATTTTATATAATTTCATTAGATAGAATTTTATTTTATTCGAATTTATGTTTTTCGAATTTGGTAATGTTCAATCAAATTTAAATTAACCAGAATTTAAATACTTAACAGAATTTCTATGTAATTAAATTTTTATTTAACAGAATATTCATTCAACATCATTTCCATTTAACCCCTTCACTGTTATTGACCTCTATAGAGGCATAAAAATATCGTGCCACCAGTGTGTGTATGACCGCTATAGTAGCATCTAGAAAAAAATAAGTAGACACAATACGATAAACTTGTCAATGGGTATTCTTAGGTATGGTAACATCAAGTTTTTTTTTTTTTAATTTTTTTTACCACATACGGGGCACGGAAGCTTTATTTCTGCTACACAGCGAAGGGGTTAATACACTTTTTATTCGAAATAATTATTTTTAACACGAATTTTTATTTATCAGAATTCTTATTAAACAGAATTTTATCTGAGTCGAATTTTTAAATGCCATAGAATTTTCATTAAACCAAATCTTCATTTGTTCGAATTTTTATTAACATAAAAATGTCATTGAATAGAAATCTTGAAACTTAGAATTTTTTATTTATCCTACACTGAAAAACTTTTGGGGCAGCTGCTCTCCCAATCGAAAAATTTCTATATTCAGTTAACTTCACTCATATAAAAACTCATGATAAATATTGAGTATGAAGTTAACTGAATATAGAAATTTTTGATTGGGAGAGCAGCTGCCCCAAGAGTTTTTCAGTGTACATTAAAAATGATCGAATAATCAAACAGTAGAAATATTTTGGCGCCAATTTTAAAATTGATCAATCACAATTTTCTTATGACAGTCACTGATTGGTCAATTTTAAAATTGGCACCGAAATATTTCTGCCGTTTGATTATTCGACCATTTTCAATGTAGAATAAATAAAAATTTTAAGAATTCGTTTAAATATGACATTTTGTGTTAATAAAAATTCATCATTATTATTATTAATGAAAAATCATTAGCGGAAATGCCTTTTTATTTTGGAAGGGGTAGGAAAAATGAATGATTCATGACGATATTGGTCTTTATATTAAGGTTGCACACACACATAATATATATATATATATATATATATATATATTTATATGCACGACAATGAAAACGAGAATCGTAAAGATTGCAATAAAATTCCACGAAAGGCAGGAAGAGAAAAATAATTAAATGCCCTTAGCCCGAGCAACACGATTTCTGTAGCCGGCACACGATCTAATTTGAATGAGTATGACGACGAGAGAATCTGATATACTCCAGACACGCGGACAGACGGCTGTTGTATAAACCAATTAAGGTCTGACCCAGATAGTCTCGTTCCTGTATAGTGTATAGTATAATCCACATACATAGCATCGAGGAAGAAAGTACAATATCAACGAGAAAATTTAACGAAATACATATATATATATATATATATATATAGGAGAGTAAATATATTTTTTTAAATCCATTCAGTTGAATCCGATTTAAAAGTATTATTTACATCATAAAAGTACGATCGTTATATGGACGAGAGGATATCAAAATGGAAATAAAAAAAGAATATATAGAAATGAAACTGCGAAACACAAATTAAAGTTAAATTTATATTCGCTGATTTAAAATGTGAATTATAATCACAATTCTGATTTATTGTGAATTTTGTTAATTCACGTCAGAATATAAAATTCCTTTTTCCGTCTCGTTATTTACATTTTATAAATATATTTGAATTGCGTCGAAAATTGTTAAAAATAATATTTTGGCTATTAAAATTTTAAAATACAAAAAGAAATCTGAATAAGTGAAAATTTCGCTGTTTCAGCCAGCGAATTAGTATCCACTCTAGAATAAGTGAAGTTCACTAATTCATTAGCGAAATCGCGTCTGCGCAACCCGGTGCGCAACGACACACAACCTCCAAACAAAGTTTGGTTAACATCACGTCGTGCTGATTTTAATTTTGTACAGTGTTTATTATTTAATTCCTATTTTATGTAGGTAAGTAGTTCTTATATATATTTTTTTTCTACAATTTATTTATTTACTTATTTATTTAGAACGTTGACAAGACAAGCCTTTCTGTACATATGTGCGATGCACTCTCTAAATTTAAATCACCGGAAATTTCGCTGATTTTCTCAGTGGCTTTAACTTTCACTGAGAATCAGCGACAACCGCTGGAAAATCAGTACATACAAAATTGTAGGTTTGATTCTGCGCAGTAAATTCTATCAAAGCGACGCGACATTTTGTGCATTACGCGTATATGTTTATTTATAACATAAGAGTTGGGAAAATTAACAGATATCAAATAAAATTGTTAAAATAGTAAGTATATTCACAATAATTTTATGTGTCTTCCTTATTGTAAGTTTCATGTCAATTAGTACTTCAAATTAAATCCAATTTTGGCAATGATTTACTTCTGTTTACATCAGTTTTGTTTATATTTTTGTAAGAAATTTTATAAAATATTAAATAATGATAATTAATTTTATAAATTATTTTTTGTACCATGCATTATTATTCTTATTTGTGAAGTGTATGAATTTAAACTCATGTGAAAAATAATTGACTTATTTAAATTGAAACATAACCTCACTTATTTGCTTTACATGATTTTACACTATTATGTTATATTAATTATTTATAAAATATAGACTTAAGTTTTTTTTTAAATTTGTAGAATAATAGCTTCAACGTGAAATGGATTCGGAATTTATCAAGAAAATAAAGGAAAATAATGTTCCAGAGGAATGTTTACAAATTTTTAAAGGTTTGTACCTGTAAGTTGAATTTAAAAAAAAATTTAATATTAAATAATTTAATGCAAACTTTTTATCCTGTACAATTTTCTATTTTATAGGAAGGAACAAATTTGCCGAACACAGTTTGTGATGTGAGAAAAGAAGTATCAGCATCAGTCCAACCATATATCCTTTTCGTGAAAGGATCAAAACAAAATTCCTTTTTAGTCCAAGGGGATGGAAGTTCTGGCCTTCGACCTATTGTTTAAATTTTATTACGTGTTAAATCTTTGTTATCCACCCGGGTTGCAATTTTTTTATAATTTTATTGAAAATTATATTTATGGCCTTAACACAGGAGCTCGAAGTGTTGTTGCATTGTTGCATATCAATTTGTGTAATATTATCGGGGAAGAAAACGAAGTGATTTTTATTTTTTTAATTAATGTATTTGAATAAAAAAATGAATAATCAGAAAACTTTTCTTCTTTCTTTTGTCACAAAAACTACTAGTAATAAATATTTATTTCACTGATGACTTCAGTGAAAACTAATAAATAAACCAGTGACCGTTCACTGATCACTTCAGTGAATAAATTTTTCACTGATTGAAATAGCGAAAATTCGCTGATTTTCAGTGGTATACTTATAGCTATTTGAATCAGTGACTATTCACTGAGAACCAGTGGGATTTCGCTGATTCAAATTTAGAGAGCATGTAATGTGCAAATCTCAAAAACGTCTCACAAAGTAATTAATAAATTTAATAACACTTTACTTGCATGCACACATTTTACATATATAGCATTATATATTTGTTGTATACTAAAATCATTTTGTATTTTCCCCTGTTTCAAAATATCAATTTCAATTAAATACAAAAGTAAGGTTATGTTACTCTTCTTTCACATTCTTCCCATTTTATTATTTTTCTATCTTTCTTTTTCTAATAAAAAAAGAATCAGAAAAATAAATGTTGAAAGTTACATTACGTCTAAACATTATTATTCGCTTAATAATTATAAAATTTTCTTTTATCTGTACACAGCATTTAATATCAGAAATATGGAAGAAAATCAAGAGATTGGAATTGGAAAATTATTACAATTTTATGGAAACTTATATTTACAATACTGGATCAAAAGGTAATGCTTCTGTCGCTTCGTTACATATAAATTTGTCAAATTTAAAACTTTAAGAAAAAATTCTTATAATATTTTTTGTAACTTATATTTCAAACGTTTGTATTCTTAATTCTTTTAATAAACATAAAAAGGTTTAATTTGTAAAAAATGACTTATTTTTTATACAAAATTAAAAGAAAATCACATACAGTTTCTCACTAATGAAACCAGCGAATAGTCACTGATTCAATCAGCGAAATCAGAATTTCACTGATTTAATTAGTGATTATTCGCTAATTCCCAGCTGCATACTCTGGGCTGATTAAAATAGCGACTATTCGCTGGTAATTAGCGAATTTTCACTGATTCAAATTTAGAGAGTAGAAGAAGAATATTATATATATATGTACGCTAGAAAGAACAAGAAAAACGAAAATTTAGTTTTTTTTATTTCATATGTGAATCACTTGGAATATCTGTCTTTGCAGCAGTTTTTCCAGATCCGTAGAACGATCCAGCTTCATCGAGGTTGCTTTTTCAATTTAAATTTTGAGGTAGGTCCTTGAGCTTATTTCAGAGCAGGTTTTACGCCTGAGTAGAAAGCCAAATTGCTCTTTCTCTAGTCAAGTGTACCCCCCTCCCCTTCCACCCCCGCCCCTCTTTTGTCTCTACATCTTTGGATTGTTCAACTTTGTCCTAACGTAAATACTAGGGAACGGTGACTGACTGTAGAATGCGAATAAAACTAAGATTAAGAGAAAGAACCCGAAAAAAAGGAGGGATGGGGGGGTAGAAGCAGAAGTTTGCCAGAGAGGAAGGAGAGGCGCGCACATCACTGGAAATATATATATGTGTGTGCGGTGCGATGAGAAGAGGACTTTTAGATCGGCACAGACAATATTAAAGAGGGCCAACGATGCATCTCGTCCAAGAAAAACATACGCTTGAAAAAGTACAAGGTCCTTAGACGTTACTGGCATTTTTCTTGAAGACGATTGGAGATCGGGATCCTCTCTTACCACGAATGTTATTCGTACGTGAGACATGACGATTCTTTTGAACGTTGCGTTACATCTCGACATATAGTATAGTGTATCTCTTATCTACCTTTTTTATCCTTTTTCTTTCACTCAAAAGGTATTCAGAAGGCAGCTTTTGCCTTGCAAGCTCTTTCTTTTATTTGTACATGAATTATAACAACTTAAAGTTGTTTCAAGGTTTTTGAGTTCATTTTTTGTTTATCTAAATTATAAGTATCAACAATTTTCAATAATCGTTTTTGAAATTTTTTTTTTATTTTTACAGATACATGCGGGTCAAAATGAAGAAACAAGTGATTTTGTGTCAATACGAATGCAGTGGACAAGGTGTTTCTAGAAAACCTCAAAAGACAATTATTACATATACGTACATACGTATATTAATTCATATACGATATAGTCCCAGTGTAAGGGAGATTATAAATTTGAAAATAGAAATTAAGGTGCATGTACTTACTATAAATTTCAAATGGCCTAACACATTAGCCTAAATTTGTTTTAATCTAATTCTCTTTTGACCTGATCGTTTAATCACCTAATTCTTATTTAGTCTAATTTTTACTTAATCCAATCCTCAAATTTTCCTAGTAGAAACTTTGTCTAATTCTCATTTGTACTAATCTTTATCCAGTGGGCAAAAAACCTTGTTCGTTATAAAAACGTTTTAAGAACGTTTCACTTCTGCCAAATAATGTTCTAGAACATTATACGACAAACATGAAACGTTTTTAAAACGAAAATGGTTTTTTTGCCCACTGGGCACCTAATTCTTATTTGACCTAATCTTTAATTAATCCAATCCTTATAAATTGTCCTAATAGAAATTTTATCTAATTCTCATTTGTCCTTATCTTTATATCACCTAATTCTTATTTGGCCTAATCTTTATTAAATCCCGTTCTTAAATTGTCCTAATAATCACTTTGTCTAATTATGATTTGGCCAAAACTTTATGTAATCGAATTCTTATTTATGGTCTAATCTTCATTTGACACTCGTTCTCAAAAGCAAAACATGAGGCAGTGAAGGACACGAATAGATATAAATTAGGCTATATAGATAAAAATAAGTTTACATAAAGAATAGTCCAGATCAAAATTGTTACAGTTAAAAATTATATAAAATGAAAATTAGCCAAAATAAGAATTAGGTATAATAAATATTATGCCATGCTTGAGCAATTAATATAATTTTTAATCAAGTCTTAAGCAATTTTAATCAAGTTTTAAACAATGTTTAGAATAAAATTTAATTTAGTATTATAGAATTTTATACATAATAATTAAATTATAATTAAATTGAGGGGTTAGCGTCGAAGGGAACAAAGTCTCCCCAATTAAATAATAATTAACAATAATAATAGTAATAGTGTAACAATTATAGCATTATAATTTAAGGACAATTGATGAAAATTTTGAATGGCTTTTATATGTTAACATATACACGCACTAAAAAATATTTATATATGACGCATGTGCATTCAAGAAAGTGTAAAATCACGGGGTTTATGGGAGATAATTAAAAGCATCCGCGCTCATACATATAATGAAATTTGGAACGCTATAATCCTCATTTAACTCTGTTAAAGAAGCATTGCATGCTTCCATAATGTCTAGCATATAAAACAAAGCCGATAATAACGCTCCATGCTCATGATAGCAAATTGTCAAGCAGGAAGCAAGCTTTTATGGAAAATTATGCAGGATAAGTGCCACATGATAGGGTCTAAAAATAACACGTAACCGATAACAGGGTACTCCATTTATCTTCCTTAATTAACTGACATATATATATATATATCTTCGATTATTATTATATATATAAATTATAAAGAGATGTGTATTATTAACATCAATCATCATATATTTATTTACTGCATTAAAATTGAATTAAAATGTATATCTGATTTTTTTTTTATTTCAAGTTCCAGTAGTATGAAAAGAATAGAGTCTTCTTTTTTTTGAGGTAGTAAATTAATCTTACGCTAGAATTGACAAAAATTGAATCGTAACTCAAAGAACCAAAAATAAGAGAGAGAGAGAGAGAGAGAGAGAGAGAGAGAGAGAGAGAGAGAGAGAGAGAGAGAGAGAGAGAGAGAGAGAGAGAGAGAGAGAGAGAGAGAGAGAGAGAGAGAGAGAGAGATTCTGTATAATGAACTGAAGGGATAAAGGAATAAAAATTCTTACCCCAGAGATATAGAAATCCAAAAAGCAAACGAGAAAAGACATGTAAATTTTGAAATTTCAAAGGATCAACAAATATCAAAAATTCATGCTTAAGAGGATATATTTCTCAAAGATGGGGAATAAAATAATGAGGGAAAAATAAATAAGTATTATTAAAAATAAAAAAAGTATCACTGCAAAAAAAATTTTTGGTGAATTTTCCTATTACTTTTTGTGTAAATTTTATACTCTCTAAATATGAATCAGTGTAAAAGTCACTGGTCTTAAATCAGTCGCTAAAATCTAGCTATTTGAATCAGTGGTTTTCACTGACAGTTAGTGACATTTCACTGGAGAATCAATTACTTTGACTGAAAATCAGTGAAATGTTACTGATTCAAATAGCTAGAATTTAGCGACTGATTTGAGACCAGTGACTTTTTCACTGATTCAAATTTAGAGAGTAATTTTTATCGGTTAAGTAGTTTTTCTTCAAGATTTTTGGTAATTTTACGAAATTATTATTTTTTCCACTATTTTCATAATTATTATTTAGAAAATTTTTTTAAACTTGGATAATTTCACAGTTTTCTTGTGTGTATCAAATTGATACAAGAATTAAGATCAACTCATGCAACGTTTTGATTCGATATAAGGTATCAAATTGATCCAAATATTTGGATCATTTTCAAGAAATGATCCAGAATATGGGATCATTTTTTGATACCTGAATTGGTATCAAAGTATAACTGTCATGGCTAGCATGCTCTTATTGACAAGTTTATTAATTAATTTATTCACTGCACTGAATATTCAGATATTAAAAATACTTTTATTATGAATTTTAAGAAAGAGAGAAGCGAAAACTTATAAATTGCGAGCAATTAAATAAGAAAAAATTTATTTCGAAATAAAATAAAATACACTAACCTTTATTTATGTTTATCACATAAGATTTAAGTTAAGTTCACAATCACAACACTTGAAAATTTTTAATTATTTTTGTGGTTCAAATAATTATCAATAATTTATTTATTATAAATGACCAAAATTTAAGCAATGCACGCTTGATAAATATTTCTAATGCATTGTCAATTAATAATTTCCTATTACACAATATCATAATCGACATATATGACATTTGTAAACAAACAGTGTTGGGAAACAAAAGCCCAAAATATGTTCGTCCAAAGCAGAGTTGGGTAGGATTGAAATTCGCTTTGGACGAATATATTTTGGGCTCTTGTTTCCCAACCCTGTTTGTTTACAAATGTCATATATGTCGATTATGATATTGTGTAATAGGAAATTATTAATTGCATTAATTGACAACGCATTAGAAATATTTATCAAGCGTGCATTGCTTTAATTTTGTTCATTTATAATAAATAAATTATTGATAATTATTTGAACCACAAAAATAATTAAAAATTTTCAAGTGTTGTGATTGTGAACTTAACTTAAATCTTATGTGATAAACATAAATAAAGGTTAGTGTATTTCATTTTATTTCGAAATAAATTTTTTCTTATTTAATTGCTCGCAACTTATAAGTTTTCGCTTCTCTCTTTCTTAAAATTCATAATAAAAGTATTTTTAATATCTGAATATTCAGTGCAGTGAATAATAATAAATAATAATAATAATAATAATAATAATTAATAAACTTGTCAATAAGAGCATGCCAGCCATGACAGTTATACTTTGATACCAATTCAGGTATCAAAAAATGATCCCATATTCTGGATCTTTTCTTGAAAATGATCCAAATATTTGGATCAATTTGATACCTTATATCGAATCAAAACGTTGCATACCAAAATGATACCATCTTACAGTGTTCTTAGAACTTAGAACTTTTTATGAGTAAAATAGTTTTCACAAAATTTTTTATGATTCTATTGAATTTCAGTATGTAAATATACTAATTACGGCACGATTCGAGTCAAAATACCTATGAAATAGAAAATTCGACATTTCAATTGTATTAAGTAAACTGAAGATTTATTAAAGTAAAAGCTTATGTTATTGAGATATTAAAAAAAAATTGAACTTTATAAAAATCTATTATTTAAACAAATATGAGAAATTAAAACTAATACCGTAATGTTTTATTACGGCGCGTTTGTATCAGTTTCGGTTTATCAATTTCGGTGACCAAAATTACGTGTATTTTCAAGATACTTTGCCCGCCGTAATTGAAGCCAATGAAAATTTTAAAAATGTTTCAATTACGGCGAGGGAAAAAATTTGATCTCAAACAATTAAATTAATAATTGTTTAAATGTGCATAAGTAATTGTATCAAAAAAAAAATTAAAATAATTTTTTTTTAATTATTTTGCAACAATTATATTAAATATAATAGTAATAATAATTATTTTTTCTGATCGCGCCGTAATTGATGCACTCGCCGTAATTAGTACTTATAATAATAATAATAATAATAATAATATAATATAAATTGTTAGAAAAATTTTTTCAGCGCGATTATTAAAATCAAACAATCACAATTTTATCGATAATTTTTTATTGGTTGATTTTAAAAATCGCGCCGAAAACTTTCTGTCGATTGTTCGTTTGGACATTTGCAATTTCGGACAAATGAAAATTCAGTCAATTAGAAATTATGTAGTATGAAAAATTGATTATATGGAAATTCTATCAAATAATAATTCGAACAAATGAAAATTCTTCTAAAAGAAAATTCTATGCAATATGCAATTCTACCCAATAAAAATTCTTTAAAATGACTATTATGTTAAATGAAAATTCAGCAAAATAATAATTCGAACAAATAAAAATTCAGCTCAAAAATAATTATGACAAATTAAATTCTATAAAATTAAAATTCTAACTAATGATTTTTAAAACATAATCATGCGTCCCGATGTTTAATAAAACCGCAACTGCGAACTTCTGTCGAAAGCAAATTAATCTAAGCAATTAATCTAAAAGTGTCAACAAACACTATAATTACCAAAAAAAACTACTTTTTTATTAAAAAAAATTACCCACGAAATTTTTTATAAATATGTATTAGAAATCAATTAACTTGTTTTGATATATTTTTTTATTAAATTTAATATATTCAGTAAAACTGAGAACCAATTTTTTGAAATGATAGGGGAGAAAAAATTTATATCATATACATAACTTTTGGTTGGTTTAGTTAAAACATTTTCATTAAGATGTGCAGTCGATTAGCAACCAATGATCGTGAACACTCACCGCCTCATTTTGCACGTTGCTTTATAGAATGCACAACATATTGACTTTTGGCTCTCTCACACACATTTTGAATGTGAAAATAGCTTTAGAGATTTAAGCTGACGCCATAAACTACATTTGTGAGCTATAAAAGCTACCGACCAATGAGGAACCTTGAATATGACTCGTTATAATTTCAGGTTGGCTTTTTAGTTTAAGAAACATCAACATATATAGCTATATACAGGAATAAAGTTTGAAGCATGCGTCCTGCAAGATCACTCGACCAGGAAATTTGCATTTGAAATTACTCCACTTGAAAATATCCCATTAAACCGCAACCAAGTACCCTTAATATTTATATGAAACTAACAAATTTGTGAATTCTATTTTCATTTTCATCAACAAAACTAAATGAACACATTTACTTAATGTTTCAAAAAAAAAGTAGGTAAATTTTTTAATTTAATTTTTTTTCTGCGTATTTCACGGGGAGCATGATTATCCCATTAAAATTATTAATTAGAATTTTCATTTTAAAGAATTTCATTAGAAATAATTATTTTTTAGACGAATTTTCCTTTTTCGAATTAGCATTTGACAAAATTTCTTCTTATACGAATTTTTACTGAACACAATTTTTAACTACCGAATTTTTCTTTGGCAGAATTTTTTTTAAGTCATTTTCTTTACACGACTTTTTATTTAAAAGAATTTTAATTTTAAAAAATTTTCATTCAATCGAATTTTTTATGGTTAGAATTTTTGAATGAGAGATATTTCAATTCACCGAATTTTATTTTGTCTGCATTTTTGTTTTTTTTTTTAGAATTTTTAATTGATAGAATTTTTAAGAAGCCGAATTTTCATTTAGTTGAAATTACAAATAGCCGAACAAACAATCGACAGAAAGATTTCGGCGCAATTTTATAAATTTCACCAATCACGATTTTCTTGATAATTTCTAATAATTGGTCAAATTTAAAAATTGCATCGAAATCTTTCTGTTGATTTTGTTTGTTCGGTCATTTGTAATTTCGGCTAAATGAAAATTCTACCAATTAAAAATTCGCAGAAATCAAAATTCGGACAAATTAAAATTCGGTGAATTGGAATTTCAGTCATTTAAAAATTCTTATCACATAAAATTCGATTTGAATGAGAATTCTGTTAAATTAAAATTCTTTTAAATAAAAAGTCATGTAAAAGAAAGTGTAAATAAAAATTCAGCCAAAAAAAAATTTGGTAGCTAAAATTTTTGTCAAGTAAAAATTCGTATAAAAAGAAAATCTGTCAAATTTTAATTCAAAAAATGAAAATTCGTCCAAAAAAATAATTATTTCTAACAAAAAAACTTTAAAATAAAAATTCTAATTAATAATTTTTATGTGAAATTTATGCGCCCCTATTTCACAATGTTTTATAAAAATATTTTGAATTTGCTAAACAAAAATGTTTTTCAAAAATTATTCTCATTGCTTTAAATATGTTAATTTTAATTATAAAAATTTTATTTGTTTTAGTAATTTTATTATATTTTAAAATTTTCGCAATATATTAATTTGGTACTTGAAATTATTTCAAGTATCTCATATTTCAAGAATAAAAATTTAATTAATTTAATCTTTGCTTATAGAAAAAGACGGTTTTAAAAATATTTAATTACGTTCATATAATAAGATCCTTTTGGTTTTACTGTTGAACGTAATTAATTTCCCTTTTTCCCGTCAGAGGATAATTCCTTCCTCCTTTTACACAGTTATAAATAGAATTTAAGCAGATGTGCTTTTAGAATTTACTTTCAAAGTCTTATTATAAAATAAGAAACTTTAGATTCTTAAATAATATTTAAATTAAATTTTGTTAAAAAAAAAAAAAAAAAATAGTATTTGTAACATTTTTACTATATGTAAATGGGAACGAAAATTGCTTTTCATAAATTGTTTTAATAAACATTTTAAATGGAACAAAAATTATATGACTAAAAAAAATATTAGTATACTCTTGTATCTTAATGAGTACTTGTTTATTTTCCATCTAATTGGCCTAAATTTTGAAAATTTGCTCATTTTTTGACTCATGCATTGAATTTTCTTTTTTTGGTTATGTTCGACTATTAATTTTTTACTCAACCATAAAATTTAAGGTTAGGTTCGTTCCTTGACTTTTGACCTTGAATTTTTTTAGTTTATGTTCTCCTTATAATATTTAACTCAATCAAAATTTTAGGTTATGTTCGTCCCTTGACTTTTGACCTTGAATTTTTTTTTTTGGTTATGTTCGCCTTTTAATCTTTATCTCAACTTTTTTGACTTAGCCCAAAATTTTGCAAAGAATAAATATCTTTTCCCAGAAAAGTTTTGAATTTATTTTCAAAAATATATATACTTACATATAATTTCTTTTTTTTATAGTTAATTTGGTATTTTCCAGCATTAAAGCTCGAGCAAATGCCATACGACTAGTGCCATAGTTCAGATAGGTCGCGCCAGTGATTTTATGTTCTTTTAGAACCTTCATGTGCTTTCATGTAAAATGACATTTATTGTCCAGAATGATGCATTTATAGTAGTTTTCCCTTTGATGTCGAACAATATTGGCCATTTTGTGCAGACATAACTTTGTAGTTAATAACTCTTACTGGAGAATGGGTTACAATGAATTTGACAATATTATGTGAGCTCTCAGTATATAGAGTTTAGCAAGTTGAATAAAGCGTCGTACTTAACACATTCGCATTTAAGTATATATATATATATATATATATATATATATATATATATATATATATATATATATATATACATCTATTCATTATTAAGATGGCACAAGCTTATGATATTCTTAAGTTACCCTCCCCCGCCCAGTGTATTTGAATTCGTTGCCAAACAGTGTCTCATCTTCTTGAATTCTAGATCTATTCTGGCTATATGGATGAAACTTATTGCCTTGCAAAGTGGTCTGGAAAATAAATGGCATTTTAAACCTCTTTTTCTTGTATATATATATATCTCACTCTATACTTTCATGTATTATAAGCGAACAAAAGTCAATTTCTTCAGAATTTCATCTTCAATAAAAATTGATTTGTTTTTATTTTTCTTTGTAAAATTTTCTTATAAAATGTTTTTTTATAGGGGAAAAAAGAGAAAATTTGTGATTTTCGTTGAATTATCATTTTTATTCTTTATGTATTAGGATTTAAGAAGATAATTTTCGGGACGTATGAATATTCTTCATATTAGACCTGTGTGTAGATTATATAATTCTATTTTCACTTTCATTTTCACTGATTCCAATTTTCACTCTCATTTTCACTTTCACTTCTACTGATTCCAATTTTCACTCTCATTTTCACTTTCACTTCTACAGATTCCAATTTTCACTCTCATTTTCACTTTCACTTCTACTGATTCCAATTTTCACTCTCATTTTCACTTTCACTTCTACTGATTCTAATTTTCACTCTCATTTTCACTTTCAGTTTGACTAATTCATATTTCCACTTCCACTGATTCTAATTTTCAATCTCAATTTTTCTTTCACTGATAACTAATCAGTGGAAGAGAAAGAAAAATTAAAGTGTTTAGAATCAGTAGAAGTAAAAATTGCATGACCATGACTACTTCATGTTTTTGTGGTCACTGAAACCAAATCTGAAGTCATTTTAACCCCATCACGTCAGGTATGTGACATAACCTCAAAAAACCTCAAAAATTTTAAATTAAGAAAAATTCGGATCTATAAGTCTTACCATGACTACTTTATCTCTACTGAAAATTCTCATGTAGGATCTTATATAGGATCTCACATAAATTCATATATTAAAATCCACATAGAATCCTATGTGTCATGTATACAGAAAATTATAAGGTAATTAAAATAAGCTGCAACGCTTATTATTTTAATCCAATTTTGCTTATTTTAATACCAAAATGGATTAAAATAATCAAAATTGGATTAAAATAATAAGCGTTGCAGCTTATTTTAATGCCTTTTAATTTTCTGTGATAAGAAACTATATAGGATCTTATGAAAAATCATATAGGAAATTGAGACATGATTTGAAGTGGGATTCGATGTAAATTCTTATAAACATATTCTAAAGTAATAAATTATGTAAATTCCTATGTGAATTTCATGTAGATTCTGAAATATCTATATCTAAGATTTCACATAGAATTATATAAAGGAAACAATATAGGATTTCATATAGGAATTTTCAGTTGGCAGACGGCAATTTATAAAAATTAAAAATTATTTAATTAAAAATCAAATAATATTACTGCAATTCATCTGAAAAGAAAAAAAATTGTGCTTTGCAATACACCTTCTGAGTTAGAGTCTCAGCTTATATAGTATTCAAGACTGATCTCAACTGTGAGAAAAAAAATTATCACCATCTGGCGGCGTAAGAGTGGAACTATCACAGACAATTAAAAGGCATTAAAATAAGCTGCAACGCTTATTATTTTAATTCAATTTTGCTTATTTTAATCAATTTTGGTATTAAAATAAACAAAATTGAATTAAAATAATAAGCGTTGCAGCTTACTTTAATGCCTTTTAATTTTCTGTGATGATGATCTACATCTATATTGGAATATCCCATATAATTTCTCATATAATTTCCGACTTCGTATCTTAGATGGACAAATAAAACAGTGAAATCCACACATGACATCCCACATAAATTCCTATATGATTAATTCTTACATGAGATCCTATGTAGGATCCTATATAGGATTTTATGTAGGATACTACATAACATACGTTTATAAGAATTTACATCGAATCCCACTTCAAATCATGTCTCAATTTCCTATATGAATTTTTAATAAGATCTTATATAGTTTCTTACATGACACATATAGGATTTTATGTGGATTTTAATATATGAATTTATGTGAGATCCTATATAAGATCCTATAGGAGAATTTTCAGTAGGGATGTTTTTAAGCTCACTGAAGACGAACCCCATCACATCAGAATTTTGAAATATACTCAAAAAATCCCAAAATTTGACCCAAAAATTTTGAAATAAAATTCTAATTTATAAGTCTTACCATATCTATACTTTACGTTTTTGAGTTTGCTTAAGCCAAATCTGATGTTTATTTAACCCCATCACGTCAGGCTTTTGTCATAACAAAAAAACATTTAAAAAATCAAAATTTAGGAGTTTTTCGAGGTTATGTGAAAAGTTTGACATGATGGGGTTAAATAGATTTCAGATTTGACTTCAGCGACCCCAAAAACATATAGAGTAGACATGGTAAGACTTATAAATCAGAATTTTTCTTGATTTCAACATTTTTTGGGTCAAATTTTGGGATTTTTGAGTTTGTTTCAAAAGCCTGAAGTGATGGGGTTAAATAGACTTCAAACCCCAAAAACATAAAGTAGTCATGGTTTCACCTCCAGCTCAGAACATTAACTTTTTTTGTGTGCTTGTGTAATTAATCTGTAGGAATTTTTGTTGTGTCGTATTAAAAATTATCGTATATTATAAAGTAGATTTTATAATGAGCCAAATTTCCACATTGACGAATTTTTATAAAAGTAAATTCTGGTTTAATAAAATTTCTATTTAACTGAACTTTTGTAAAGCAAATTTTATTATACATCAAATTTTCAAATATTATAATTTCCATTTTACAAAATTTATGTCTATACTCTCTTTTGAATTAGTGAGAATTCGTCATCTAATTAAAATAAGTGAAAATTTCTACTAATTTTTAGTTATTTTTCACTAAAACTTTAGTTATTTAGTTGAAGTTTAGTTGATTACTAAATCAAATAGTACAATTTAACTAAAAAATTAGTGAAAATTACGACTAATTTGAATTAGTGAATGAATTCTCACTTTGTTTAGAGAGTAGAAAAATATCCATAAAAAGAATTAACTGCTTCATAAAACTTAAATTAAATCGAAATTTAAATAGAAATTTCCATTAAATTAGAATTTAGTTAAATAGAAATTCTTTGATATGAAATCTCAGCGTATTATAAAAAAATTTATTCTATAAAATTTTGCCGAATAAAAATTCGATAATTTTCAATTCAATACCAGAAAAAAATCCCGACACGTCTAATGTGGAAAATATTCATGCGTTCAGAATTTCCATATTAAGATTAACGCATTTTTGAAAATGATGTGATTTTTTTTATATATATCGAGAGTCGATGGCAGTTGTCTTTTGCTCGTAGCAGTAGTAGTAGTAGTAGTAGTAGTAGTAGCAGGTGCAGGGAATCGAGGGAGATTTGCAAGCAGACAGTAAGTGCAAGCACGACACCGATGGGGTTTGCGACGAGATGAATTTCTAATGGGAATTCGGTCCGATCGTGTTTCTTTCGTATGGGATATATCACCGTTATATGTATGTCCGTTTTACCGCAAGTATATAGCGCTATACAATTGTATATATAGCTATATATACTGAACTGCAAATTCCAGCTGCGTTTTTCTTGTCAAACAGCTGCTCCTCCTTCTCTTTGTTTTCTTCCTTCCAAAACTTATATAACGGAGGACCATCATTGATCTGACTTTTTATTCTTTAACAAAACATATATACCTGACCGATTAACAACTTTTGCAAAATTAGTCTTTTCTTCTTTCCATCGGAAGAAATTTCTATAAATTACTGAATTCATTTCAAATCAGGAAGGCTAAACATCGTCAGAACTAGAAATTAATTTGTTTTTTTACCGAAATTTAGTTTTTATAACTTTTTAGACGACAGGTATTTTTTTGTTTGGCTGAAAAATTTTTTTTTTTACGAAATGAATTTTATTTTTTAAGTGGTGTCGAAATTAAAAATTATCGAATTTACATTTAGTAGAATTTAAAAAAAGTAGATTTTATAATGAGCCCAATTTTAATATCGAAAAATTTCTATTTAAAAAAATTGTAATTTTGTAGAATTTTTATTTTACTGAACTTTTAGAAAGCACATTTTCTAACACCTACATCGAATTTTCAAATAACACAAATTCCATTTAACAAAATTTATATTTAGAAATATTTTTATAAAAAAGAATTTTTATTTATCAGAATTGTTCTTTTGTCGAATTTCTATTCATCCGAATATTCATTTAAAAGTATTTTTATTAACAGAATTTTTTAATTAAAAGAATTTCTATATAAAAATTTTTTTATTTAACAAAAGTTTTATTCAAAAAATTTATATACAATCTAATTTTTATTTAATTCAATTGTCATTTAACAGAAATTCTACTTAGCAAAATTTTTAAGACAGATTTTCTATTTCACAGATAGTTCATTTGACAGAAGTTTTATTTATCCGAATTTTCATTCCATAGAATTCTTAAAATATTGAATTTCTATTTGATCGAACTTTCATATATCCCATCATACTCTTGGCAGAAATATTTCAGCGGGAGTTTTAAAATCATAACCAATTAAAAAGTTATCAAGAAAATTTTGATTGGTTGATTTCAAAACTCCCGCTGAAATATTTCTGCCACGTGTATGATGGGATATATGAAAGTTCGATCAAATGGGAATTCGACGTTTTAACAATTCTATCTAATGAAAATTCGGATAAGTGAAATTTCTGTTAAATGACAATTCTATTTAAATAAAAATTAAATCAAATAGAAATTTTATTTAATAAAAGTTTTGTTAAATAAGAATTTTTTTAATTCTTTTAATTGGAATACTAATTTAAAATACTTTTAAATGAATATTCGGATAAATAGTAATTCGACAAAAGAACAATTCTGATAAATAAAAATTCTTTTTTATGAAAATTTTTCTAGATATAAATTTTGATAAATGGAAATTGTATTATTTGAAAATTCGATAGATTAGAAAATCTGCTTCATCAAAGTTTAGTTTTTTTCCTCAGTCCCATAAAGGTTAAAATCAGTGCGATTTTATATTAATTTTTGATAAAGTTATTAACAAAAACGGACTTAGCTGACAGACGAATTTATTCGCCTCTTCCTTACTTAAAAAGTTAAAAAAAAATCTAAACAAAAATACGTGTCATCTAAAAAGCTTTGTAAAAATAATATCGGAGAAAAAATTACTTTTCAGTTCCGACTACGTGATTTGAAATGAACTCGGTCTAAAAATATCCAAGAGATTGCAAAAAATTTAATTAAAAAAAATAATATGCAGGTAAAATTTGGGGATTGTAGAGAAAAACGTAAAATAAAACGTTTTGTCAAATAATAATGAGAAATGTTTTAATATAGTTTATATACTATAGATGAAAAATCATATTTCGTACTAGTTTAAAAGACACATCATTTGTGTGTCTGGTCCATATAGTGTGTAGAAGTATTGCTCATTGAAAACCATGAGTGGAATTTTAATTATAAATGACCAACAAAAAAAAAAAAAAGAAAAAAAAACTCTTTCCACTCGTTACAATGAAACGTACGTGACTTCAAACGGTATATAGTAGAGTATTTTGTACATCAACCACGTATGTGCAATATACACAATCACAAACTCGAGGGAGCACTCGATAATAATGAATTCAGCATAATTCGTGGCATGAGTGATGGTCGATTATTGACGTTCAGGCGACACATTGTTGCCCCCCCTTTTGCATAAACTAGGCAACTGACACGCTGTAGTTCCGTAATTAATTCTTACAATCTCTAATTGTCAACAATTCAATTCACATTAAAGCACATGTAATTTCAAAGTGTTTAAATAATTTCTAAAATTAATTTTTTTTTTGAATTTTTATTTGATATGAATTTATCATTATCATTGTTAATTTGATGGTACACGGTGCGCCAGAAGGTGGTTTAAATAAAAATGAATTGGCACTTAAAAATTTTTTTTGATTATGATTCTTAGATGAATAACAAACATTTCTCAATAGTTTTTAAAATCAGTTTACGTGCCCGATTTAAGTAAAATTGAGTTTTTATATAAAAACAGTGTTTTATGGGGAATCAGAATTTATTTAATCTAATAAATACTGTAATAAATGATAAAATAATTACTTATTTTCAATTTTACATATAAATAATTATATTGCTGTAGTTTTTGTGTCCAATTTTAAAAAATTAAATTATAATGTTAAACGAACGATTTTAAGAGTGACAAAATTTATTTAAGAGAGTCGAATGATCTCTGAAATTTTTTGGCAAGAAGAGACCTTTAATTATCGTTCTATAAAAACGGCACTAAACGTGAAAATGATAAACATTGATTTTAAAATACTTTCTTCTCGAAAGACGGACACTTTTTACAAAAGCAGCTAGAGATCCTTATCTTATATAAATTTCCTAAATCCGAAAGATTATACGAATCCATACAAAAACACGATTGCAAAACGAAAAGTAATATAATGAGGGGTTCATTACCTCCTGCCGCCGTCAGATGGCAGCAGCATGCATGGCGCACAAAGTCGCAGCTGTTATTAGATTACTTTTCTACTTTTTGTTTTGCAACCATGTTTTTCTATAGATTCGTACAGTCTTTTGGATTCAGAAAATTTATAAGATGAGGATTTTGGCTAATTTTGTTAAAAGTGTTCGTGTTTCGAGAAAAAAGTATTTTAAAATCAATACTATTTCACGTTCAGAGCGATAATTAAAGCTCTCGTTTTGCCAAAGAATTTCGGATACCGTTCGACACTCTTAATGCATAAATATAAAAACGAAACAAGAAAATAACTTCATTGTTATGAAATTTATATGAACCCAAATCTAAAACATCTATTATCTATACGCATATAAGTATACATTAAATAAATTCTGGTTCCTCATAAAACACTATTTTTAAATATTTAAAACTCAATTTGTTTTAAATTGGGCACGTAAGCTGATTTTAAAACCTATTGAGAAAAGTTTTTTATTCATCTTAGAACCATAATCAAAAAGAATTTTTAAGTGCCAATTCATTTTTATTTAAACCTTCTTCTGGCGCACCGTGGGTATCATTTTGGAATGTAACGTTTTGATTTTTTGATACTTGAACTAGTATCAAAGTATCACTGTCATGCTCTTATTGACAAGTTTATTAATAAATTTCTTCACTGCACTGAATTTTCAAGTAGGAAAAGTAAATTTTATTATGCATTTTAAGAGAGAAAGAGAAGCGAAATTTATTTATAGTAAGCAGTTGAGTAAGAAAAAATTTGTTTGGAAATGAAGTAAAATACCTTTATTTATGTTCGTCACAACAGATTTAAGGTCAGTTCATAATCACAACTCATGAAAATTTTTAATTATTTTTATGGCTCAAATGATTATCAACAATTTATTAATAATTTAATTATAAATAAACAAAATTTGCAATTAATAATTTCCTGTCACACAATATTTTAGTTGCCAGATGAGATTTGTAAACAAACAGGGTTGGGAAGCAATAGTCCAAAATATGTTCGTTCAAAGCATCGTTTGGTAGGATTGAAATTTTGCCCAACAATAATAATTTTTGGAAAGTGTATTTAACTTTATGTCCTTTATGTATTGTGAATACTGCCTAACTAGTTAAATCCATTTTCCAATAATTATTGTTGGACAAAATTTCAATCCTATCCAACTGTGCTTTGGACAAACATATTTTGAACTCTTGCTTCCCAACCCTGTTTGTTTACAAATGTCATCAGGTAATTAAAACTAAACAGTTAAATTCATAGAGCATTACACATACGATAAAAAATTTTCTTTACTTTGCATTTTCTGAAATACACTTACCTGATTGGTTGTCCAGAATCTGATTCATTGTGAACAACCAATCAGGTAAGTGTATTTCGGAAAATGCAAAGTAAAGAAAATTTTTTGCCGTATAGGTGTAAATGCTCCATCATTTTCTGCAAATTATGGTTGGTTTCCATTGTCCCCACTTGCCATTTGTCATAATGCTCGTCAACTACCGCACCCTGATCTAGTAAAAAATTAGTAACTTTTAATTGTAACACACTAAATTTATACTAGAGCAAGGTGCGGTAGTTAATGAGAATTATGACAAATGGCGAAAATGGAAACCAACCTTATTGTTGTACAAAATTTCAATCCTAACCAACTTTAATGCTTTGAACAAAAATATTTTGGATTCTTGCTTCCCAACTCTGTTTATCTACAAGTGTCATATCACCTGACAATTAAGATATTGTGTGACAGGAAATTATTAATTGCATTAATTGACAACGAATGAATAATATTTATCAAGTGCGCAATATTTAAATTTTGTTCTGATTAATTTATTAAATTGTTGATAATTAGTTGAACCATAAAAATAATTAAAAATTTTCAAGTGTTGTGATTACGAACTAACCTTAAATCTGCTGTGACGAATATAATAATTATGTGAAGTAAATTTTCGGTTATACCTATATATAAAAATTCTGTAATATAGAAAATAAAAATTCGACTAAAATAAAATTCAACGTAATGAAATTCTACAAAATAAAAATCCTAACAAATTAATTTTAGACATTATTCGTTTCATAAAATTTCGATAAATGTTTACTTCTAAATAATAATAATAATAATAATAATAACCTAACTGTAGAAAGAGATCTTATTCCCTCTTTTATGGATAATATCGCAAAGTTGACATTATTTTAATAAAATGCCATTTCAGTTTAATGTTAAGAGAGAAATATATATAATATCATAAATCGTAAAGGAAGTTATTAAAATAATTGGTTATAAAGAGGGATATAATTTGATGGAATGGTTTTTGTAATTAGAAAACACGATCCTTGCGAGAGTATTCGAAATTAACCTGAATTTCGTTAAAGCCGCTATTTTAAATCCTAACTATCAACCTACGTTTCGCGCAGCAGATAGAACGCGATCACAAACTTAATCTTCATTTCCTCGAGATTCGCGCGCGCGAGAGAGAGGCTGTCCTAACCACACTTTATCCTCATCAACGATCGTAAAATGTACTAAGCACCAATTACATCCTGAGTACCTTCTAGTATGCTGACCGAATAGCAAATAATGCAATTCACTATATATATATGTATATACACATACAAATAAATATATATATATAGTTTTCTTGCGAAATTTATATACTGCGAATTGCAGTTTAGATTATATAGAATTGTGCGACCTTTATTGTTCGACTTTGACTTTTTGTTATATATATACAAGAAAAGTTGCATTTTCACATTTCTTTAAGGTGCTTTTTCAATGCGAATAAGGAATTCAAGTACATGACTTACATTTTCATCAAGTATTTGTGATCGAACAACTTTAGTAAAAGTTAGAGTATATATTAGAGGGATTTCAGGTAAACTGATCAAGGTGAACAAAAAATTTATACAATTGTGCTCATACTTGAATAATTTGTAATTTCAATTGTATAGTAATTCTGCATGAAAAAAAATTTTCCATCAAAAATGAATTTTAATATATTTATTGTGTAAAAGACCGGATTTTTTTTTATCGATATAGTTGAGGTTTATTCCTTTAGGAACATATAAAAAAATTAGCGATAATTGGTCGCCATATTGGATCCGCCATTTTGAATTTTTCAAATCTGACTTCAGGGTGTCGATTATGTAATATTTGATTTGATTCTGACGTCAAAGTCAAATTCATTCTGATGTCAAAGTCAAATTCAAATTTATTTTGACGTCAGAGTTAAATTTAATTCGAGAAATTCATTTTTTAATTTGATTATGATGTCAAATTTAAATTTATTTCAACGTCAAAATCAAGTCAACAAATGAATTTCTCGAATTAAATTAAATTTTGATGTCAAAAATAAATTTGAATTTGTCGTCAAAATCAAATCAAAAAAATGAATTTCTCGAATTAAATTTAACTTTGACGTCAAAATAAATTTGAATTTGTCGTCAAAATCAAATCAAAAAAATGAATTTCTCGAATTAAATTTAACTTTGACGTCAAAATAAATTTGAATTTGTCGTCAAAATCAAATCAAAAATATGAATTTCTCGAATTAAATTAAATTTTGACGTCAAAATAAATTTTAATTTGACTTCAGAATCAAATCAAATTAAATAATCGACACCCAGATTTGCATTCAGCGACCTCAAAAACCCTCGAGTAACAATTTTTAAACAAATCTAAATGATTTAAACGATTTTTGAAAAAATCATCCGCTATTTTGAAATTTGTAATTCTGACATTTTATGCTTTTTATTTGTAATTATAGCAATCATAAATACATGAAAATTTGCAGATTTAGAAATAATTTATGGATTTTTAAGATTTTTATCGACGATATTGTTGAATGATTTTTTATTTTTGGGAATTGTATTTAATATATAGGGCCGACATTATGAAATTTTTGAAAACGTTATGTTGCATTCAAAAGTATTTGTTTGTACGAACATTTTAAGATCTATAAGACCGTATTCTGTTGCGCTCAATTTTGGGTCTGGAAGTGATTCGGTTGACGACGTGGAATATTCCAAATATATATGCTTTTGGGGTCCTTGAATTCGAATCCAAGGCCCATTTAACACCATCACTTGAGGATTCTGACATAACCTCAAAAAAGACAATAGAAACACATTTTTTTTGAGGTTATGGCAGAATTCTGAAGTGATGAAGTTAAATGGGCCTTGGATTCGGATTCAAGAACCACAAAAACATATAGTGAACCTAGTCAGATCCTCAGATTAGGAAGAAAGTTTTTTGCTGTATTCGTAGCTTAAATTTAGGTTTTTTTGAAGTTATGTTAAAATCCTGATATATTGGGTTTAAACAGACTCGACATTCAGATTCAGTGAATCAAAACCACATAGTAAGCATACACGGAAAAAAAAAGTTCGCGAAACTTTCGAAAACTAGTTTTTCACTTTTAGACGGTCCCAAAGTTTGGAAATCTTTCACTAATTTTTTCCAAGTCAAACTCCCCAGACCTTACACGGAGAGAAGAGATTTAGTCTATTCTACTAAACACGTTTAGTCCAGATTCTACTAAACAGCGTAGTCAGAGGGACTACTATAGTTCTGTCACACAAAAAAATTTACCGACAGAATAAAAATGCACAAATCTGATTGGTTGTTCACAATTAACCAGATTGCGGACAACCAATCAGATTTCTACATTTCGTTTCTGTCGGTAAATTTTTTTCTATCGATAATCGTGTAAATTTTTTTACTAAACAGTATCGTTCATTTAACTGAATGTTTAGTCCGTCCAAAATGAACGATACTGTTTAGTAGATTTAACTGAGATAGTAGTAAGATCTACTACGCCCTTCTCTCCGTGTAGAATACTTTTTTTTCGGTGGTAAGAACCCCTGGGTTAATCGAATCCAGTGACCAACAAAAAAATTCCGCCCTATTGGATCTGCCATTTTAAATTTGGAAAATCTACTATCAGATTAGTATATAATCGACAATCCCAAATATCTGGAATTACATTGTTTCTAGTTAGAATTCCCTTGAATCTAAGAAACGTGATGTTTCCCAATGGCGCAATTCTCGCGCAGCAGCATCTCCTCGTTTCTTAATTACAATGACTATGTGGCAAAAGCGAGATAGCGCGCGATACATCAAGCTCGTATATATATATATGAGAGGATGTGCGTCAAACTTGTGAAATTGACACCATATATGTATATATATATATACCACGTGTGCAGTTGGTAATATGCATGTCATATCGGTGACAAGATGAGAAAAGACCCTTGAGATTCGGTTGGGCGTTCAACCACGATCAAAACCGATTCCGGAAACGGAGATCGTGCACAGTATATAGAACTATCAGTGCTATATATATATACATATATACAGCGAGTTGCCGAGTTGAATGGCATTAATTAGGTGGAATACTCAAATAGACGAGGGACTAGTCGATCGATTCTCGAAATTCCTCTCTATAGACATTAGCATGCGTATGTGCATTGTGTGCATCTGTATGTACAGTACGATCAATTTAAGTGGGAGTGGAGGGAAGGGAAGGGGCATGACAATCATTCGCGATCGTAAAAGCCGAACAGGGAATCTCCATCAGCCTTTTCACCACGCTTACAACCAAAACCATTTTTTAAGAGTTCAAATCCTTGCGCTCAAATGCGACAACCATTTCTCATTTGCAATTATAGTTTCGATTTTAAATATCACGAGTTATTTTAAAATACGTTGGATATATATGTTTAAATTGTTTTATCCTTTTGTGTGACAATGTTATTATTATTATTAATTTTATTTGTAGATAAACTTTCTGTTATATTTTTTTGTTTCATAAGTTGATATTTGAAAGAGCCTTAAAATAACGGAATCCAAGTATTTTTTTACATGGTTTTAAACGATAATGAAATATAAATTTAAAATAACATGTTACGATTCTAAAACATGTTTTTTTAAATACCTTTTAAGAATCGAAACATGGGGAGGCATCACTCTCAATTTTGACCCACGTAAATTTAAATTATCAAAGGAAGTTATGTTTTTTTTCTTGGTATCACGTTTATGTAACTGTTATAGAGGTCTGTAATGTTAATTTGTCCGTAACTTTTCTTGTAAAATACTGAATGGATTGAGTTGAAATTTTATTAAGGAGTTCTAAATATGATAAGGAATAGTTGTCAAGTGCGAAAATTTTGATATGTTGTTAAATAATTATTATAAAACACTTGAAAATGTGGGGTTCACAGAAAAAACGCTGGACAAATTTTGTTGCGGGTAATTTTAACCAATGCTAATTCACATAGACGGTGGCGCCCTCAACCAGGATAAAAATTTGTTGCAGTTAATTCTTATACAGATTTTGGGGTAAAAATTCAACTTTTTTTTTTAGTGTGTTAGGTGTGTCGGATTTGCTAACAATTTTTATGCCTTTCATTATATTTATTTAACAATGTATCAACATTTTCGCACTTCACAACCATTCTTATAATCATATTTTAAATTCATCCACAAAATTTCAGCTCAATCCATTCAGCATTTTAAAGAGAAAAGTTACGAATCACCTTGTATGATTTTCAGACCCAAATGAATTGTAATGAAATTGCTACAATAATAATAATAATAATAATAATAATAATAATAATAATAATAATAATAATAATAATAATAATAATAATAATAATAATTTTTTAGCATCATTTTAAAAATTACAGAAAATCTTTAAACGGATGTCCACAACATGACTAAATTGTTTAAAACATTTCTGTACCATAATAGCCCCGGTTGACGGTAATTTATTTTAAAGAAAGTTTCATATATATATACTGTATTTAAAATATGCCATTTGTTTGTCATAATCAGTTTACAGTCAACAATCTCAGTTCCAGAGAGTCCTTGCACAGAATCAGTATTGACTCCTGTTGACTGACCATTGTCCATTTGTTTACCATTACTCGAGCACGCCAATGGCTGTTTGCTCAGTGTCTCAAGTAAACTCCTAATCCATATTTAATATCCCAATTTCTCGAGAGCAATTCACAAAACAGTTTGCTCCTTATAGGAAAAAGAGAAGAGGAAATTTTTAATAAAAAGAATATTCATAACAATTTCATTTTCATATAATGCATTTTTTTTTTGCAAAAAGTTCGATTCAATAACTGCGAAAATTAAAAATATAGGTAATAATTAATATTTTTTAAAATTTTCATTCTAAAAGTTAAATTATATATTTGCAAATGAGAAAATAAATGAAAATCTTTTCTACTGTTAGTATATATATATATAGGATATAGGAGAGAAATATATAGGAGAAATGTTTGAGAAGGTATTGAAATTTCTATTTGCATGTGGAATCATCAGTTTGTTTATACAGATCGCAAGAAAAAGGCAAAAAGAGGGATTAGATGAGTTGAGAAAATATATATATATATATATATATATATATATATATATATATGTATAGAAGAGAGAATAGTATGTGGATAGAAACCATCAAAAAGAGAGTTCCATACTTGTCTCGGATCTTGGAGGTTTACTCGGTGTACTTTAAAGTCCCTCTCGTGGGACGAGTGAACTTTACACGAGGGCTCTTCTGTAAGCACAGCCCAGTTCTTACTCTAAGAATGTTAAAGAACTCATGTGGCTCCTTGTAATAATGTCATGTGAATTTACATTTCTCGCAACTTGAGTTTCTTGTAAATTTTACATGGACAAGCATCAAACATTTTAGTGCAACTTAACAAAAATATTATTATATACCTATTTCAGTGGTCAAATATATTTTAATTTCAAACAATCTTTTTTTTTAATTTCTAATAAATAATCATTTGCAATTATGCATTTAATTTTTAAAATTTAATTAATCATCGAATAAAAATTATTCAATTGACTTTTTAAAACGCGCGCTGTTTGTAAAGTACTCTCATTGGCTGATGTGGCGCAAACGCCGTAAAGTATCAAAGTTGTCTACGCTATATATGTATTCTTTCGCATTATTGGATATTTTTGTATAATAACATCGAATTTCTAAAATTTCGAATTATGAAAAGCCCAAATTTCTAAAAGTTCGAATTATGAAAAGCTCAAATTTCTAAAAGTTCGAATTTTTATTTAATATTTGAATTGTCAAAAGATAGACAATTTTTTAATAATGTGAGTTTACTTTCTATGTTTTATATAGCCATGGTGGATTCTATTTGCGCGCGAAATTCAAAATCAATACAGAATTTTTAAATTTCCCGCGCTAATAGAATTCACTATTGCTATATAAAACATAGAAAGTAAACTCACATGAGTAAAAAAAATTTCTATTTTTTGCCAATTCAAACATTCGAAAATAAGATGAAATAAAAATTCAAACTTTTAAAAATTTGGGCTTTTGGTAATTTGAACTTTTAGAAATTCGATCCTTTGATAATTCTAATTTTTATAAATTCAATCTTTTGGTTACTCGAATTTTTAATAATTCTAATTGTTATTATTATTATTATTATTATTTGGTCACGAAAATGACCAGTTTATACGGATAGCCGTATTTTTTAATGAATAAATAAATGGAATAAATTTTCCTGCCTATTGTGAATTCAAATTCAGAATGATTTTTCTAACGGTGTATATATAACTATATATATATATAGTCCGTATATGTTTATAATTTATATATAGAGTTAAAATATATCCCTTTCATTGAAATTTTAAGACGCAAAAAGTCATAGAAATACAAATTTGAACACGATCGTGTATTCTTCGTGTATTCGACATCACGAACGAAGAAGATGCGCATTTCGTGCCGTATAAAAGGACACGTAGAAACGTAACCCCTTTGCGGATTTCTAGTCATGTGACCTACGTTTGTAGCATGATGCATGGAAGGTCCTCCTGCGGGATTCAGATTGTGCGCCTTGGATACAGAAAGTAGAATTACATAGCCATGGTCGTGATAAAAATGTTCAAATATTGGACGTCGTCGTCGTCGTCGTTCGACGCTCTGAACAAATCAAAAAAACGCAAGGCAAAAGAATATTATGTCATTCCTTAAAAAATGAGTTGGACATGACGTGAAAAAGGGACATTTCCTTACTATATAGGCGCAAATCCACGAAACTTTTAACTTTCAAGAAAAAAATTTCTTTTATTAATTTTTTCAGCATATTCTTAACTTAATAAAATTTATTTCACTTAAAATCCTTAAGCGGCGTTTTTGTGTTCAAATATATGTATGAAAATGTTTCGATCACACCATAGATTGACCTGTTTAAAGCAAAAATGCAGTTGTGCCTTTCAAAAATGTGTAAATTTAAATGAAATCACGATTTTTATTATCATCTTTAAATTGTTAATACAATTAGAGGCACATCATTGAAAAAGGTCTTAAAAGTTTTGTTTTTTCATCACCTTTTAAGAAATGCATTGAACTTTTATTTTTATCCAACGCCGTAATAGATATTTTCATGAGAAGACGTTCAATTGAATTTTTTTAAAAAGTGCTATCACTCAATCAAACCTTCGTACTTTTAGGTTTAGTGGTGACACACCACAATATAAAAACGTTAAGAATATAAACTTTTTCAAGAAATTCAAATGAAATTTAAGCATTTTTTCACTTTTTAACTTATAAAACTAATTGTCAAATAAATATTTTGTTCTAATACTGTACATAAATGTTCCTTTGTATATAATTTAGCAAAAAAAAAAAAAAATGATACCGAAAGTTTTAATTAAAAATAATTCAAATTTTTAAGTGTTCGATTCGAGAATCACAAAAGTTAAAAGTTTCGTGGATTTGCCCATATATATATTATATATATCGACAAGAAAAAATATTTGTCTTCTACACTCAGAAAAAAATTCGTTTGAAGCAACCAAATTTTGGTTAAATAAACAAAATAAATGCATTGATATACAGTTAACCAAACATTTGGTTGCATAAACCAAACGTTTATTTAGCTCAATCAAATTTTTTCTTTATTCAAAAAATTTATTAAAATAAACCAAACAGTTATTTAGATCAAATAAATATTTATTTAAATTAAACAAATTTTGTTTGAACTAACCAAAAAATTGAGTAAATATAAAAAAATGGTACATTTGGTTCAAACATATCTTTTTTCTGAGTGATACAAATATATGTATGTTCAGTTTAGAATCTGAGAGAAATTTGTTAATATACATTATAAGAATGAGAAAATAATAATTTAGAAAATATAGAAATATTTCTTGAAAAAATGTTAAAAGTTTCTTCAAAGTATTTTTGAACATTTTTCACGGTATTTTAGAAGCTGTAACAGGTGTGACAAAAATGGATGTAAAAAGTATAATGTAGGTTGTATTTGTAAATATTTATAGGTTCAAAATCCGTTTGAATCAAAATCATAATATTTCCTTTTCCCTTTTCCGTTTAAAAATTAAATTAAGATTCTTTTGAATTACTATTCTGCAAAAGTAATATTCTACGAAACGACGTTTCGCAAAAAATTAAGATTCGATCAAAATAAATTTTCTGACTAATTAATTTAATTAATTAATTAATATTTGAATCAATAACGGACTTTTTGCGATCAAATTAGTTATTTTTAACTAATTCAAAATTTAGAGAGTACCATAAATGTAAAAATTGCAATTTATAAATCTAAATAACTTCATTTTTAGTAAATTTTTCAAATGTTCTGAAATTAACCAAATCAAGAACTGTGAGTAAAGAAATATATTTTCTTAAAAATTTGAAGAATATTTATAGAATATCAATTTTTCTTCAAGAACAGAAAATAAGTTGAAGAATGTTCTTAAAATAAAATATAAAATATTGTCCACACTCAAAATAATGAAATAGCTCCTTAATAATTTTATGTCACATTGTAAGATTGGAAACGCACGCAGTTTATATACATAGTGTTAATATCCTCTAAAAAAAATTAAAATGCACACATAAAAAAACGCACATGTTTTGAAAACTGACACACTTTAAAATACCATGTCAAGGCACTTATTATATTTATAGCATTCCCTTAGTGAGAAGAAAGAGAGTGTCTCTTGTATTTATTTTAAGCTATTTCTAAATCCAAAAATAGTAGTGAATTCTCGATAGATTGTGTAAGATGCGAACGTGTGGGATGAAAGAAAAAAGGAAGTCGAGACTTAAAATGAGAAAATATCATTTTGAAATTGTGTGTGTGTATGTGTGTGAGGGAGAGAGAGTGGGGTATGCGTAATGTCACGTATATAACTGTACAGGGGAGATGTAGAAGAAGACAGAACGGGAGAAAGTCAGAATGAAGAAGAAGAAGAAGAAGAGGGTCGTCGGGACAAGAGGCCCAGTGAGTTGGTCTTTATACGCCCAGCATCATTACCTCAAACAAGCTCACCATCTTTTATTTATATCATTAGCAAACCAGGGTTAGGACTCGTTTATGCCTTGGGCTCGCAGGACTACTCGTAAGAGGAGCACGTTTCGGCAAATTATGTCATTTATACGAAAATGGTCCATCGAGGACGACACTCTTCAGCTAACAAATCACTGTCACACTCGAGACTTAGAAAATCTCATCTCGTTATCTTATTGGCGTCTATTACCAATATTTTACAACTACATAGTTTGTAACAAACCAAAAATTTCCACACACAATGATAATTTTCTTTTATTTATCAAAGTTTTTCACGATTTATTGTAGTTTCTGTATATATTCGGGACGCATGAATATTCCCCCAAATTAAACATGCCGGAATTTTTGTGGTGTCGAATTAAAAATCATCGAATTTTCATTTAGTAGAATTTTATAAAAGTAGATTTTACAATGAGCTCAATTTTAATATCGAAAAATTTCTATTTAAAAAAATATTAATTTTCGCGAATTTTTATTTAACTGAACTTTGATAAAGCAGATTTTCTAATATATTGAATTATCAAATAATACAATTTCTATTTAACAATATTTATATTTAGAAAAATTTTCATAAAAAAGAATTTTTATTTATCAGAATTGTTCTTTTGTCGAATTTCTATTTATCCGAATATTGACTTAAACGTATTTTTATTATCAAAATTTCCAATTAAAAGAATTTCTATATAAAAAAAATTCTTATTATTTAATAAAAGTTTTATTCAAGGAATTTCTATACAATCTAAGTTTTATTTAAGAGAATTGTCATTTAACAGAAATTCTTGTTAGCTAAATTTTTAAGACAGAGAGTTTCTATTTCACCGATACATCATTTGACAGAAGTTTCACTTATTCGAATTTTCATTCGATAAAATTGTTAAAATATTGAATTTCTATTTGATCGAACTTTCATATATCCCATCATACACTTGGCAGAAACATTTCAGCGGGAGTTTTAAAATCAACCAATCACAATTTTCTTGATAATTTTTGATTGGTTGATTTTAAAACTCCCTCTGAAATGTTTCTGCTGGATGTATGATCTGATTTATAAGTGATTTATAAGTGAAACTTCGGTCAAATAAAGTATCAGTGAAATAAAAATTGTTTGTCTTAAAAATAGAGCTAAGTAGAATTTCTGTTAAATGATAATTCCATTAAATAAAAATTAAATCAAATAGAAATTTTATTTAATAAAAGTTTTGTTAGGAATTTTGTTATATAGAAATTCTGTTAATAAAAATACTTTTAAGTGAATATTTGAATAAATAGAAATTTAACAAAAGGACAATTCTGATAAATAAAAATTCTTTATGAAAATTTTTCTATATATAAATTTTGTTAAATGGAAATTGTATTATTTGATAATATGATATTATTAAAAAATCTGCTTTATCAAAGTTTAGTTAAATAAAAATTCTACAAAATTAGAATTTTTTTAAATCAAAATTTTTCGATATTAAAATTGGGCTCATTATAAAATATATACTTTTTTAAAATTCTACTAAATGTAAATTCGATAAATTTTAATTCGACACCACAAAAATTCCGGCAAGTCTAATGAAGGTAATACTCATGTATCCCGTATATTCTCTTTCTTATGTATTTTATCAAAATAATAAAGAAAAATTTAATAAATTAATCGTTTATTTGATTCGAATTTATTAAAATCAACCAAACGTTTATTTAGGTCAATAAATATATTTATTTGAATCGAACAAAAATTTGTTTGAAATTTATATTGAATAACCAAAAATAGGAAACGCAAAAAAATAAATTATACAGATCTGCAAAAATTTTACTTATTTCTGTTACAAAAAAGGGAAGGGATTCTTGTAAATTTTTTCACTTAGAATACGAAAAAATAGCTATTTTCGAAATTTTCATAAATTTTTTGTGGCTTACCAAGTTTTTTTTTTAATTTTTGAAACAGTGTCGTATAGTACTATTTTTAAACTTAAAAAACCAATTTTTGTAAATCGTTTTATGATTTTTTAAAAACAATTATGGAGATTTGAATTTTTATCACATTTAGTCAACTATGTAAAAAACTAGCTATAAAGACTCAGGTAAATAATAAAAGGGTAATAATAAAATAATGACACAATTTTCAACATACGCATGTAATCATTTTTTTATTTTGTAAGTTGCAAGAAAAAAATTTTTTTAAAAAATTTTTTCTAAACAAATTAAGATGTACATATTTAAATTTACATAACAGTTTTTTTTTAATCATAAAACTATTTAAGAAAGTGATTTTTCAAGAAATAAAAAAAAATTGTGACCCATAAAAAAATCATGAAAATATCCGAAATAATCATTGTTTAGCCATTTAAGCTAATATTACAAAAAATCTTGACGTGTTCTCTAAATTTAAATTAATTAGAATTAGTTCACTAATTTTAGTAAATTAGTGAAAATTTCTACTAATTTTTCACTAAAACTTTAATAAAAAAAATATATTACTAAATCGAATAGTAATATTTTCACAGAAAATTAAAAGGCATTAAAATAAGCTGCAACGCTTCTTATTTTAATCCAATTTTGCTTATTTTAATACAAAAATGGATTAAAATAAGCAAAATTGGATTAAAATAATAAGCGTTGAAGCTTATTTTAATGCCTTTTAATTTTCTGTGTTACTAAAAATTAATGAAAATTTCTACTAATTTGAATTAGGGAATGAATTCACAATAATTAAAATTCAGAGAGTGATTATTATTTTTTGATGTTTACATATTGAAATGTTTTTTGAATTTTAAAATTTATATATGAAAAACCAGTTACAGAAGAACAGTTATATATGAAACTTTTTTTTTGTTAGAATATTTCCAAAAAACAAAATTCAAACTTATATTGGCAAAAAATAAATACAATTAAAAGATTGAAATAAAAAAAAAATTCAAGAATCTTTAAAAAATTCTTTAAAATTACTAAAATATTACTTTAACGACCCCAATGGATCAATTAAAGGAAAAAAAAATATCCTTTTCTTTTTTCTTTTTTAATTTTCTGACTTCAATTTTCAAAGCTATACAATTAATCACTTTATCGAATCAATAAACTTGCTGGGAAATAATAATTTTTTTCCTTCTGTTTTTTTTTTTTTTTAATATAAAATAAATTGATTTTATTAAGTGGACGTCGAGGGGCTACTGATAAATAAAAGTGAGTTATCATTTTATCCTTATCTTAATACAAAAGACAGTGAAAGACGACATTCAAACAGAAGAACGAGGGAAACGTGACGCTTAAGCGAGCGACTTTTTAATAATAAATCATTTTTCTCTTGCTCTTGCTAAGATTTGCCCGTTATATATATATATATACCGTAGCACGGTACTCGGTAACAGTTTATCATCTATTTGAAGAATGAAATGAAATCTGAGAGGTATTTTTGTAATTATTATATCGCTCTCTATAATTCTTTTTTTTTCTTTCTTTGTCTTATCAAATAACTTTTATTCCCTGTGGTTTCCAGCAGATGACATAGATTCTTTCTCTTTTTTTCTTCTTCTTCTTTTTTTCGGGGGAGAGAAAAATACGGAAAAGCGGACGACGAGCTTACCTCAACGAGTAAATAAGGGATGCTGAGAGAGAAAAGGAAAAGAGCAACTCACTCGATCTAGAACATTGGCGTAGTTGACAATATTCTACTTTTCTACTCTTGAATTTCTATTTTTCCTTTTTCAAAATTTGTCATTCAAACCTTTTTTTTATGTTTTAAACATTATGTGTATAAAACTCTTAGTTTTTTTTCGCAATTAAATGTTTACAAATTGTAAATCTGGAAAAAAAATTTTTTTTCAATTTTTTTTCTATTCTGAAAAAAGATTTTCAATTATACTCACATAAAATTGTAAAATTGGGCGATTCCGCACGTGAGATTTACATATGACATTTTAAATTTGGTAAATATTTATTTTTTTCGATCTTTATAGAAAAAAAAGGTTTACGTATTTTTTTATAAGTGCTCAAATTTTCGAGTTATGAATTTTGAAAAATCTGATTTTTTCCAGTTTTTTTAAAATACACCTAATTTCAATGACATCTAACTCTCTAAAAGCATTGAATTTACGAATTATGACCAAGATACAAAAAAGTTTCAGTTTTTCATCGACTTTTAAAATATGTTAACGAAAAAAAAAATTTGGAATTTGTTTATAAAAAATATCGCTTTTTTATAAACAAATTAAATTTTTTTCAATTTACGGGCGATTTTTTTTTATTTTTCACACATGAAAATAAAAGGAAAATTTTGTAATAAGTTTTGGAGTGGGCCCGATGATCCTTTTGTTTATAAAATTTGTTTAAAAAAATTTTTTTTACTTTTTTTCGTTCTTTTTCTTTTATTTTTCGAAATGAAAAGTGTTTTGGGCACTTGAATCTTTTAGTAAACTCATAGAAAAGCAAATTAAAATACATTTTATTTCAAAAAATAAAAAAAGAACGAAAAAAAGTAAAAATTTTTTTTTAAAGAAATTATATAAGCAAAAGGATCATCAGGCCCACTGCAAAACTTATTACAAAATTTTCCTCTTTTTTTCATGTGTGTAAAAATAAAAAAAAAATATAAAAAAATCGCCCTTAAATTTAAAAAAATTTAATTTGCTTATAAAAAATCGCTATTTTTTATAAACAAATTCAAAATTTTTTTTTTCGTTAACATATTTTGAAAGTCGATGAAAAACTGAACATTTTCTGTATCTTGGTCATAATTCGTAAATTCAATGCTGTTAGAGAGTTAGATGTCATTGAAATTAGGTGTATTTTAAAAAAACTCGAAAAAATCAGATTTTTAAAAATTCATAACTCGAAAATTTGAGCACTTATAAAAAAATACGTAAACCTTTTTTTTCTATAAAGATCGAAAAAAATATATATTTACTGAATTTAAAATGTCATATGTAAATCTCACGTGGAATCGCACAATTATATTATTTTCATTATACATTTTTTAAAATGTACATTGTACATTTTTTTCAAGCACAAAATTTTTAATAAATACCATTTGGTAGGTGTGTGGCCTTTAGTCTAAATAAATAAAATATTTTAAAAGATTACATTCATTTGATTAGTACAAATGAATTTTCACTGTGAAAAATTTACATAAACATACAGAAAAATATATATAAAAATTATAAAAGGTTAATTAATGTAAAAATTTATTTTTATAATCTTGGCTTACCGGATTTATAATGATGTGATGATTAAATAATTATTTTTCAATTATTAGTACAAAAAAAAGAGGCGACATAACCTCAAATAACGCAATCTTGCTATATTTTTGGAATTAAAATGACAATTGCACATTAGTCATTAAAAATTTGTGTAAAACACATAAATATTGTTGAAAAAATAAAACAACTAATAATAAAATCCAACATTTTTTACTATTTTTGATAGTATAACAAAAAATTTGCTCACTATTTAGTATCGGTGGTATCAGTAAACAATATGTAAACAAGGGATGGGCCATTATTGTGTCGCCTACTGTACTTCGATTAAAGGATCGAAAGCGCCATATTGTTTTTCCACGTTTTTTTTTATAAGTAGTGGGAGAATTTAAATGGGATTGAAAAATATATTGAATAACAAATATCATGATTTATATTAATATTATAGTCTTAAATTTAAAAATTAATCAAAATATAACCTAAAACTAAGACACTTTAAAAATTATATTAAAATATGTACTCACATGTTGAAGGAAACACCTTTTACAGCTTTTTTCCCAAAATATGCACATACTAACACCATTTTCACTTTTAATTTCAATGATGTTAATATTGATAAAAAATATCGAAAAATCTCCACATCACTTGCCAAATTACAGGTGACAACCACTCTGCAACCAACACTAAAGGCCTGAGCAGAATAGAAACGTAACCGGAATCGCAAACGTAAACGGAAGAATGAGTTAGAGAAGGATAGTCATATATTGTTGTTCTTCTCTTATTAATTCTTCCGTTTGCGATTGCGATTACGATTCCAGTTACGTTTCTATTGTGCTTAGGCCTTAACTCGCGAATCACATGAACTTTCAAGGCCTGAGCAGAATAGAAACGTAACCGGAATCATAATCGCAAACGCAACCGGAAGAATGATTTAGAGAAGGATAGATAGATTGTTTGTCCTTCTCTAACTCATTCTTCCGGTTGTGTTTACGATTACGATTGCGGTTAGGTTTCTATTCTGCGTTGGCCTTCACACACAATCCATAAAACAAGGAATTATCAATATGGCGACCACACGAAGAAAAATATCAAGCCTTTAGGCCAACGCACAATGGTTTCGCCAACGAGATGCATGCGAGATAGAAGAGGCTTGCGAAAGTCCTTTGCAATGCTATTCTGCTTAGGCCATATCTAGCAGAACTTCAGTTTCAGTGTACCAAAAACTGACGGCAGAGCGCGGGCAATGTAAGTATAGGGAAGTATTTTGCAAAAAAAAGTCTTTCATATTTTCCTCTGTGCAGTGTTTTAATCTAAAGCACACCGAAAACGACTTTTCTACATGAAAGCCAACGCAGAATAGAAACGTAACCGGAATCGTAACCGCAAACGCAACCGAAATAATATGTAAGAGAAGGACAAACAAATATGTCTATCCTTCTCTAACTCATTCTTCCGGTTGCGTTTGAGATTACGATTACGTTTCTATTCTGCTCAGGCTTTGAGTCGCACATCCAATATATAGGGTGTTTTCGGGAGTTGCTAACAGTATACTGACAGTAAAAAATTACCCAATCAGAATAAACATGCTGATGGTTCAGCCAATCACAACATACTGACAGTATACTCACAGCAACTCCCGATAACACCCATAGAGATCAGTAGATCAATTGACTGAGTAAATTTCACTGAGCCTGTTTCACATGTGTGTAATACATAAAGGTTGATTCACACATTTAAATTTGTTAACGGCAAAACAGGGTTACATAGTTATTCTTAATTTGAGTAATTTTTACGTATATTAGAGAAAAAAGTAATATATATACGTAATTTACGTACAATGACACCCCCACACTTAATAAAATGCATTATGTCAAAAACTAAAGAGATAATATAGGTTGGTTTCCATTGTCCGCACTCGCCATTTGTCATAATTTTCGACAACTACCGCACTTTGCTCTATAGTGAAACTTTTACTTTAGTGATTTTATTGTTAAAATTAAAAAGTTACTATTGGAAACGGTGGTCTAGTAACAATCTAGTAACTTTGACCCATTCTCTCCCTCCATTTTGTTTTTTCTACTCTTTCTAACCTATTAATTGAAGAGAGACAAAGAAAGAAAATGGAGGGAGAGAATGGGTCCCCACCAGATGGCGTATTGCAGTTTAGCCGATCCCAATAAGGTTCCTAAATTTTCACTAGAGCAGAGTGCGGTAGTTGACGAGAATAATGACAAATGGCGAGTGGGAATTTTCGCCAGTGGGGACATTGGAAACCAACCTATATACGTATAATCGTGGTTATTGATGCTTTCCCTTTTTTGTCCTTGTCTTACATATATGTGTTTCCAAGTAGCACGTAATATTACAGCAATATTACTCGGTAATATCTCCATCAGACGGACATTTTAATATCACTGTAATATTCCAGTAATATTACAGTAATATTACGTGCTAGTTGAGTTGCTATGACAACACGTGCGTTAGAAAAAGAAAAAAAATGTAGGCATATACAGCCAAGACATGTAATGTAATTTAATGCGAATGCACTATATCAGGGATATGTAACGTAATAATTATAATAACATAATTGCTCATTGTATTTTTCTTTTAAAAAATTAATTTTGCGATAAACCCATCAACACATGTTCAAGACAAAAAGTGAGGTTATGACATTTCTTTGACGTTTTCAACAATTTGTTACGTATATTACGTCATTTAGGTAACGTGCACTGATTTATATATGTAATACTGTAATTATGTGCGACTGAGGTTGGATTTATATGTTAATGTAAATGCAGAATGCAAAACCGAAAATAATGAGAATGAAAAGGACAGCGATATATCACTATCCTTTTCATTCTCATTATTTTCGGTTTTGCATTCTGCATTTACATCAACATGTAACTCCATCCATATGTTGAAAAGTCGCCATATTGTTCATTCCCTGTATAAGGCCTAAGCAGAATAGCTTTGCGTAAGTCCTTCGCAAACGTGGTTCATGGTTTATCTCTGTCCTTTTCTAACGCATGCATTCCATTCGCGAACAACTTTCGCGAAGCTATTGTGCGTTGGCCTTTAGAAAAGGATAAAAAAAAGAGTAAACATATCTGGCCACGAGTGTACCCTCTTTTAACTAACTGCGCATATTTTTGTGATTCGCAAATTAGTGTTGGTTGCATAGTGGTTGTCACCTGTTTGACAAGTGATTTAGAGATTTTTCGAAATTTTTTATCAATATTAATATCATTGAAATTAAAAGTGAAAATGGTGTTAGTATATGCATAATATATTGTAGGAAAAAAGATGCAAAAGGTGTTTCCTTCAACAAGTGAGTACATATTTTGATATTATTATTAAAGTTTCTAATTTTTAGGTTATATTTTGGTATAAATAAATTTATACAATTTATGCATATTTATATTTTGTAATATCCTTCTTTGTATGTAAAAATTTAAAAAAAAATTGTCTTTAATATTTCTGTACATTTCTTTATAAACTCAGAAACATAAAAAACATAAATAAAAAATTTTAATTAGTAAAGTAAACAAAATTTAAATGTTAAGTACTTTATAAATTATATTATTCATTATAATTATTAATTAGAAAAATTAAATTAATAAATTTAATTATTTCATTAAAATTAATTAATTATGTAACTAATTGCTTTCTTAATTTAATGTAAAATATGATCTATGTTCTTCTAATATTAATTATTTTAAAACTAGCAAACTTAAACGCGCGCGAAATTAGGGGTTTAATTGTTTATTATAAAGAAATTAATATTATCAATAATATTTTTAATTTATTATAATATTAATACATTGTTAATAATAATTCCTTAATTTTTATCAAATAAAAAAAAATATTTCTTGATTTTTTTTTTGATTATCTGTCGATAATTTTTCAGAAATTATTCAAGAAAATTTTCGATTTAAAATTTAAATTGATATTTTTTAATATAACATATATCGGTAAAGGTCTTGTAAAAATTTCTTATCATCAAAATATTTATCATTAAATAAAATTTTTTATTTTTTATTATATAATAATAATTAATAATTATTATTATTAATCTATTATATGAAATATATAAATTTTCAATTGCCTATAATAAAAAAAAAAATATTTTGCAAAAAAAAATTATAACCAAAAAATAATAAAAATATTTGTTATTAAATGAAATTTTTTATTATTATAAAAAAATAATAAATAATAATTATTATTATTAATAAATTTAAATTAATAAATAAATAATTTATAAATTATAAAAAATTAATATTTAATATATATTATTCAATATTCCTAATTAATTAATTAATGTAACGTATATAAATATATATAAAATATAATAATTTAAATTTTATTTTAAATAAAAATTATTTTTAAAAAATTAATATTTAGTCAAAATTAAAAATTAATATGTATATATAATATAAATATATATATAATATAAATTTTTTTACCCGTGTGGAAAAGTGATGTGGGCCCCCAGCGGGGGCCCTTATGGATCGCCCTCATGCCATGAGGGCCGCATATGGATGATCCATAGGGCCCCCTCATGGAAACGACATGCTCATCGATGAGGGCGCCCGCATGGGCGATCCATGAGGGTGCCCCTACGGACGCCCTTATGGGCCCTCACGTTTGCCCTCATCTTGCCCTCAAGTTTGCCATAATGTTTTTTAATCAATAATATTAATAATAAAAGTTAATTAATAATAAATAAGCTTAAGTTATGAATAAATAACATATTTATTTAATAATTATTCAATTTTAAATTAAATTCTTACTCAAATTGAATTTATTAATTAACGTTCTAATTAATTAACTGTCGGATATAATTAAAAGTAATAATAAATTAATTAATTAAAAAATTAAAAAATATGTAATTTATGCATACTATTAACGGATATTTTCATTTTTCAATTAATTCATACATAGAATTAATGATTAAACGCAAACCTGAGAAATAAATAAATCTAACGCATGGGGGGAATCGAACCTACGACCTACGGACTATGAGTCTAACGCTTTACCAACTACGCTACGCACGCTACTTCAAAACGAATGCTAACTTCTTGATGCTATTTAAACTTCAAAAATACCTAACAAAGAAAAGTGCTTAACATCATTTAGTTAAAGTTAAGATATTAAATTATATTTTCCAATCAAATGCAATTTATAAAATATAATTAATTATATGCTTTATGATTATTATCATGAATCATCTCAGGTGAATTTTCAAAAAAAGTGTAAATATATTTTTATTAAAAACGCGTTTTTCGTTGTTTTGAATCATTGGAAACATTCATTTTGTGTTGACGAAAAAATATTTGAATTTTGGACTTAGAAAATTTTGCTAATCGATCATGAGGGCGATCCATGCGGGCCCCTACGATGGCCCTCATCTATTTTGCCATATGGATCAGCCCTCATGGGCCCCCGCCGGGGGCCCCGAACTCTTGAGGGCAAGATCGTGGCTTTTTCCACACGGGTAATTATAATAACAAAAATAAATAAATATTTCGTGAAAATAAAAAAAAATTTAATTTGTAATATATAATATAAATAATAAATATAATATAAATAAATAAATAATATAAAATTTTTTTTATTATTTTTAAAATTAATTAAATTATTGTGATTTAATTAAATAAATTTTTGAAATTTGATAAAATTATCAACTTATGCAGCCTACTTTAACAGCAATCAAATCAATTTTTCTCACAATGCTCACAATTTTTTTGCACGATTCTAACAATTTTATAATTTTTAATAATTAAAATTCGACCGCACAAATGACAATTTCAAAACATTGAAAAATTTTAACCAACACAAAATAATGTCAAATAACACATTTAAAAAAAACAAAAGACCTATAACAAATACTAACTTCAGGTGTGGACAGAATGAACGAAAGATATTCACGATTATTATATGTAATTTAAATTATTGACAAAGCATGCATAAGTGAAGTATGAATTAGAATAGGATAAGAGTTATTTTTTGTGTCCTTATCTTTCTCAGACATCTCGTTGGCGAATTTATTGTGCGTTTCACATGTGTATATAATAAATGAAGGTTGGTTCACACATTTAAATTTGTTACAGGGAAATCTTTTGGAAGTAAAAAAAAAAAAAAATAAACCAAACAATATAAACAAACTCATAAAACTTAATTTAATTGTCATTGGGGCAAAAAAAGTTCATATGTTCGTACTAAACTATATATCTCAATCGTAATACTAAATTATTAGTTTCATTTCATTTAGAAGGATAAAGATTATTATAATGATAAAAAGAATAAGGAAGGAAGAATCTCAAGTTATAAAGATAAATTGGTTGTGTCTGACAAAGATAAAGGAAATAAAAAAAAGTTAAAGAAGATAAGGAAAGAAAGAGAAAAGTTTGATAACAAAAGCCTCATTGGATCAATTAAATGATTAAGAAATTACAAGAAAAACTAGACGAATTAAAGGGATGAGCAAAGAAGAAGAAGATGATGACAAGGAATTAAAAAAGAATTACGACACTCAAAAGTCGACAGATTATATACAGTCACTCGTTTCAAGAATTTAGAATATATAAAAGTAAGTAAAGTTCTTTTCTTTTTTAATTTGAAAATATTTTCAACTCCGCCACTGTTTCCGCAACCCAATTTCCTCGGTCCGCTGTCGGAAAAAGCAGAACACAGAGGGGTCTTCATATATTGAAGTTGAACGATAAAATAACGCATGCAGAATTATTGAGCGTCGCTGGTGGAATATAAATGACTTCTTTTTCGTCTATATATGCCTTGTTGGCAAGAGGAGACTGAATACACTCGTGTGGCGAATAGGCCTTTTCAAAGTCGGCTTGCGTGCATTTTCCTTCCATTTGTTTCCCTCGGCAACATTACGAACAAAAAAAAAAAAAAAAAAAAGAGAAAAAAATTCAACAAAAGGGCTCTGCATCTAGAAAAAAAAAGATGCGTTTCTTGGGATATTACCGTTAGGTTACTTTGTTAGAAATGCTCGCAATTTCAGGCCAATTTTACTTGTATAAAAGTGTACAATTTATTCTTCAAACCACATTTGTTTATTTCCTTGGGAAAAGGCAAATCTGATGTCTCTGAATAAAATGGACCAACATTTAAAAAAAAAATTGACGATGATATAATGTAAATTATTTGCAATTTATTGTCGTATTTACAGCCTAACTTCCATTTGATGTGTTTTATAGCAAATTCATAAAAAAAAATTGAAGATGCTGTATTTTAAATTATTAAAATCTCACTTTATATTTATAATGAGCGATCATAAAACGACCAGAGTAACAAGTTTTAGGCAAAAACAGAATTAGGTCAAAGTTCAGGGTCAAAATACAACACGATGCTTTTTAAATCGATTTAACCTAAAGTTTCTGGCACCTGGGATTTTCTTCTTGATTTCGATTCTAGATCATAAATACATCATTTTTCAATAAAAACGAAAATCTTCTGTGAGGCCGTTTTTGAAAAAAAGTTGATTTGAAAATTCAAAATTAGAAAAACTCAACTTTTCTGCAAGGAATATTCATTTTAGAAAAAATTTCATCAGATGGAATTTGTAGATATTAAAGAAGGGAATTTTTTTGTTTCTACCAATTTCCTCTACAATTAATAATTTAGCAGAAAAACGAAAAAAATTAATATAATGACAGGTTCATTACGTCCTGCCACCGTTAGATGGCAGAAGCGTACACGGAGCAGAAAGTTGCAGCTGTTATTATATTACTTTTCTAATTTTCGTCTTTCAAAGTATAATTTTTTTTAAAAGTGTCGAAACGATCTCTGAAATTCTTTGGCATTTAATTATCGCCCTATAAAAACGGCACTGAACGTTAAAATGATAAACATTAATTTTAATTCTATATTTTGCCGAAACTGAAGCAGGCAACGTTTATGATAAACGATTTTTATAGAAATAATTTTTAAAAATAAAAAATTCTCCAATTTTTTGTTTAAAAATTTTTTTTTATAATTTCTTGATTAATGAAAACTACAAGAAATATTTTTTAAGCAAAAAATTATAAAAATTTTCATTTTAAAAAATTGTTTCTTTAAAAACCGTTTATCATAAACTTTGCGTACTTCAGCTTCGTATACTCTGAGCATGTCTGATAAAAAAGGATCCTTATCTTATAAATTTCCTAAATCTGAAAAATTGTGCAAATCAATCACAAAAACGTGATTGAAAAACGAAAATTAGAAAAGTAATATAATAATATCTGCGACTTTGTGCTTCCTGCATGCTTCTGCCATCTGACGGCGGCAGGATGTAATGAATCTGATATTATATTAATTTTTTTCGTTTTTCTTGTAAATTATTAATTGTAGAGAAAACTTGTAAAAACAATAAAATTCCTTTTTTTAATATCAACAAATTCCATCTGATCAAATTATTTCTTAAATAAATATTTCTTGAAGAAAAGTTTAGTTTTTGTCATTTTTAATTTTCAAATCAACTTTTTTCAAAAACGACTCCACAAAAGATTTTCCTTTTTTATTGAAAAATGATTTATTTATGATCTAGAATCGAAATCAAGAAGAAAATCCCAAGTGCCAGAACGTTTAGGTTAAATTGATTTAAAAAACACCGTGACAAACAAATCTGCACGGAGAAAAATCGAAAAATGAATGAAGTATAACTTTTACTACATTAAAAGTAAAACCTGAACTTTTGCAGTTTTGCGCATTTCTGGCAATTTTTACTCCAGAAATAGTAAAATTTACTCCTGAAATAGTGAAAATTATTCTGGCAATAGTAAATTTTACTATTTCTAGAATAAAAATTTTTCAGAAATGCGCAGAAACTGCGAACAGTTGCAGTTTTACTTTTAAAGTAGTAAAAGTTACTTTATTCATTTTCCTATGCACAGAAAAAAACTGGACTCAGAATGAGTAATACCGCCTGAACGGCTCATTTTGATGTGCAGTAAAAATGAACCAGGTTGGTGGCGCCACTTTATATGTCGTTAAGCATTAAATCATTTTGAGTTGCAATAAAAATGAGACTAAGTTTTTTCTGTGTTATCCTTATTTTATAAATTTTCTAATTTCAAAAGATTGTGCGAATCCATGAAAAAACGTGATTGCAAAACAAAAAGTAGGAAAGTAATATAATAACAGGTGCGACTTTGTTAGGTCCGCCCAGTTAGCACCCCCAATATCGCAAATCGAAAAATTTATTATGCTATAATTTAGTGCTAATTATGTGCTAATTTTGTGCCCAATCGAAAAATTTTGTGCTCATCAATTCTAAATTTCATAGGGTGACAGAGTTTGTCTTGTTTAACAAGAATCCGATAAGCACAAAATTCTAAATTTCATAGGGTGACAGAGTTTGTCTTGTTAAACAAGAATCCGATGAGCACAAAATTCTAAATTTCATAGGGTGAGAGAGTTTGTCTTGTTTAACAAGAATCCGATGAGCACAAAATTCTGAACTTCCTAGCGTGACAGTATTTGTGTTGTTAAACAAGAATCCGATGAGCACAAAGTTCAAAACTTCATAGGGTGGGAGTATTTTTCTTGTTAAACAAGATTCCGAGGAGCACAAAATTCTAAATTCCATAGGGTGAAAGTATTTGTCTTGTTAAACAAGATTCTGATGAGCACAAATTGAATGAATTCGTCATTATGAATTTTTGAAAAGTGACATGAGATTCGTATTCAGCGACCTCGAGAACCCCTGAGTAACGAGTTTCAAGTGAATTTAGTTGATTTTTAATTTTTTATGTCCGCCATATTGGATCCGACATTTTGAATTTTTAAAAAGTGGCATCAGATTCGAATTCAGCGACCCCAAAAACCCCCGAGTAATGAGTTTCAAGTGAATTTAGTGAAATGAAAAATGCGTAACTGAAAGAGATAAACTGTTCATGCTATTTACATATAGGTAAGGGTTGATTTTTGTATGAAGGGTGAGTTTTTATAAATGCTCATCTTTACTAATAGAAAGCACATAAAAAGCACAAAATTATGCCATAGTTGCTTTTTAAAATTCTTGCGTATTATGATAGGTGAGGTGCTGGCTGGGCGTCCAGCTAGCACCTCATCCTTGATAACAAAAAGAAATTAATTTATTGATGAGCACAAAATTTTTCGATTGGGCACAAAATTAGCACATAAGTAGCACTAAATTATAGCATAATAAATTTTTCGATTTGCGATATTGGGGGTGCTAAGTGGGCGGACCTAACTTTGTTCTCCCTGCTTGCCTCTGACATCTAACGGCGACAGAACGAAATCAACCTATCATTATTTTACTTTTTTATTTGCAATCACGTTTTTGCATGTATTCGCACAAGCTTTCGGATTCACGAAATTTATAAGATAAAGATCCTTCGCACGTTGGCCGATTTTGTAAAAAGTGTTCTCGTTTCGAGAAAAAAAGTATTTTAAAATCAATGTTTATCATTTTCACGTTCCTTGCCATTTTTATAGGACATAATGTGCTAAAAAAAAAATAGAAAAATAAGACGTGAAAGACAATTATATTATCGACCAGAAAACATATAAAGTGGTATTTACACATAAAGGATAAAAAAAATAATTTTTGCAAAAAAAATATAAATTTCATACACAATGTCTATCACACATTATCGATTATGTATATATATAATAATCTTTGAAGGTAAAGTATATTCGAACAGGTTTGTTTTTCTGTGGATAATATTGAAGATTTCACGGACATAGACAACGATCAAGGCGTTATAGAGAGGGTTGATGTATAGGGGACCAATATATATGTATATAGGAGGCGTGTGTGTGTGTATACATGATAGCATGCACACGCACTATACCAATATAAACTGTTCGATTATAAGCGTGTACGAACCCGATGACCCTCCGATTCGCATAATTCACGTCGCGTCGATTCTATTACCCATGTATGGGGCAAAGGTGGTGGAAGGGATCGTGAACTTTGTTGCCAAGCGATTGGACGATGACGTAAACTATTTTAAGGCGTATCCAAAGAGATATCCATACCATTATTTATGTATATGCAACTTGTTCAAGGTGATAATATATTGGTCCTTCGTGTTAATGTCGTCGGGACTCGTGATAACAATTTTGCATTTTCATGTTTTATGAACATCAAATCGATTAAACGATACACAATAATCTTTTAGTGTTTTCGTTATAATAATGAATACATCCTCCACAGTACCGTAACTTTCATGAAAATTTAGTAAATAATTATTTGCAATATTTGGAATATTTAATTGCAATGTTTATTGAAAGTTATATGTAAAGATTTAAATGTTTCACTTGAATAAATGTTTAGCGCAAAACTTTCCTAAACATTTATTTAATTGGGACGTTTAAATCTTTACACAATTTTCACTAAACTTTGCAATTAAATATTGCAAGTAAATATTTACTAAATTTTCAGGAAAGTTTCGGTGCTGTGGGGAATTGAAACATCAATTTTTAGGTGATTCCATTTTTTTCAATTTTTCCAATCGACAACAGCGCCATTATAATGGCGGTAAAATTTAAAACAGGGTTTTTTGTTTTGGAAACTTAAATAAACTTAACTTTTTTGAAACTTAAAGAATATCAAAATATAAATTATATTTATAAATATAAGTTTGGAAATTTTATTTGGAGATTGAAAAACTTTCGAGGTCGCTAGGGCGCCACAGCGGGTTAATATCGTTCTCTGGAAATGCGATGAAATTTATGATCCGAATCCCGATGGATTTATCACCGTAGTTTCGTTGTGCAAAAGAAAATGCCGTTGAGTAACTCTTGTAGCACAGCAGTTCGTTATTTCGATCATTTGGTAATCCGTCATGTGATAATGTTTACACATAATTGAATTCCTATGAGAGTGCGAGAGTAGATTTTCCATTTTTTTTTTTTTGTTCAAAATATTTCAAGCCGAAAATTATTTTCAATTACTTTTAAAATTAAATTATCACTTTTAATTTGGAAAAAAATTCTTGTATTTATATTTTAAAGTTATATAGTATCAGAATTTCTAAATTATTTGCATTAAAAACATAAAATCATCATTTTATTTTGTCAAATATATATTCCCGCGGAGTTTAAATAAAAATAGATATTTCATAAGTTCTATAAATATATATATATATATATATATAGAGAGAGAGAGAGAGTTCCACTATCAATATATACGGGACTTCATTCATATTTATAAACTGAATGTCTTACTGAAGCTGAGAATCACACTAATTGGTCGATTCTTCTCGTTAATTCCTCTTGGCATAAATGAATCTTATAGGTGGGCGTCGATTACTTGACTAGCAATAACTTATAGATCACTACTTGATAGATCACTGTTCTTTGGGAAGAGTTGTAAATTACTTTGAATATGGTCGATTTTGAAAGTTTCACTATTTACTTTTCAAATTTATAACCGTGCAGAAATTGACCCACTTTGACTAATATTATTAAAATGTGGTTTTTGTCAGGGCCTCATTTAAAGTCAGATTACACTTGGTAACAAAAAAATCGTCATGTTTTGTTTATTTTAAAATTCATGTGTTTATTGAATATTTGGGTGTCAATGAACAAGAAAATATTAAAAAAAATTTAATTTTCATTCTAGCAATATATTTTTCGAAGATGATCACAGTCTGCCATATTGGATCCGCCATTTTGAATTTCGAAAATCTGACTTCAAATTAGTAATCAGTGACCCCAAAAACACCCGTGTAACAAGACTCAAGAGAATTTTGAATTTTTAAAACCTAACCTCAAATTTGTAAACCAAAATCCTCTAAGTGACTAGTTTTAAGCAAATCTGATTATGGAGAATCGCTTTCTACCTTTGCATACATTCCCAAAGATTTGAACAATTATATGTTAGGGGTTATGTGTTAAATACAGGTTCCCTGCAATTATTGCATGACATTTTAGTTTTGGGTCTTAAAGTTGAAGGTTTAAGCTTTCTTTTGAGCCCTATTAAAGCTTTGTACGTCTTTACGTTTTCCTTTTATAATAGTACTTCAAAAAGTGCCAAAAAACCATTTTTTGTCACTTTAACCCACATTTTCAAGGACGAACTTTAAAAAAATTATTAAATTTTTGGGGATTATCCCATAAAAATCATTAATTAGAATTTTCATTTTAAAGAATTTTATTAGTAAATAATTACATTTTAGAGAAATTTTCATTGTTTTAATTAGTATTTGACAGAATTTAAATTTATATCAATTTTTACTTAAAATTTTTTCGTACCGTATTTTTTTTTTTGGCAGAATTTTTACTTTTACAATCATTTAATTTACATGACTTTTTATTTAAAAGAATTTTAATTTAACAGAATTCTCATTGAATCGAATTTTATGTGGCTAATTAGAAATTATCAAGAAAATCGTGTTTGGTCAATTTAAAAAATTGTGCCGAAATCTTTCTGTCGACTGTTTGTTCGGCCTTTTGTAATTTCGGACAAATGAAAATTTGGCCTCTTAAAAGTTCTATCAATTAAAAATTCGGACAAAATTAAGAATCGGTGAATTGGAATTTATGTCATTTACAAATTTGAATCACATAAAATTCGATTGAATGAGAATTCTGCGTTAAATTAAAATTCTTTTAAATAAAAAGTCTTGTAAAGAAAATGATGTGTAAAATAAAAATTCTTCCAAACAAAAATTCAATAACTAAAAATTTTGTTGAGTAAAAATTCATGTAAAAAATAAATTCTGTTAAATGTTTATTCAAAAAATTAAAATTCGTCCAAATAATAATTATTTCTAATAATAACCAGATCTGAAGTTAGATTTTCAAAATTCAAAATGATGAATCGAGTATGTTGTACAAATTTTCAAAAAAATTATTAAAAATTTATAAAACTTGGTATCTAGTGGTTTTTGGGGTTACTGATTACGAATTAGAAGTATACGTAATTTGTAATTGTAATGTTGCTAAAAGAACGATTTTTTCATAAAAGTATGTTGTGCCTCAAAAAGATATATAGTTTTCTTTTATTTCTTTTGTAAGATATGTTTTGTGGCTCTTTAATATAAAACGCATTAAAATTTCGACTTTCTCCTTTAAAATAAACTCAATTCAATTAATACTTTCGCAGAACTAGTATATACATAATGTGCTACATGAATGTTTTTAAAAAAAAAATCCCCGCGTATTTTGTAATCCCATAAACGTATAGAGAAGTACAATTATTTCTTTATTGAACAAGATCAGCATCCTTGATATATAGCATTCCACTTAAAATTAAAGTCCCTTGTTCCATAAGCGCAAAAAAAAACAAGCAATTGACGCGTGCGTGAAACATGTATACTCACACATATTTATAGAATCATGCAATACAAGTATATATATAATTGTGTTGAGAAAAGTATTCACGTCATGCAGTGTAACCAATGAAGCGACGATACATTACTTTGGAGGCGGGAAGAGAAAACTGCTAGAGCGTAAACAGAATGGTAGAATCCGGGTTTGTAAGTGTGTGTGTGTATAGGCACATACATATGTATATATATATATATATATATACAGAGGGAAAAAGTCGCCTAAAAGAAGAAAAGAAACAGAAAAAGTGCAAACTTGTAGAGCATAGAGTCATGACAAATGACTGTCACCAGACACTGGTTTGTGTGACAACAATATGTATATACGTAACACACTACAAAGAAACGATGATGACGGTTGTTAAATAATTCTTATACATTCTTCGTCACTTTTTATCCACATTTTTCCTTCTACTTTCTGATGACTTCCTGTCTTTTTTTTATTGTGTTCAACTCACTTGGTTTCATCTTCGTTATAGTTATGTGTGTCACTAATGCCATATCCGCAGTATTATTACCTATTATATACATTTTTTTCCACTTGCAAATTTGTAGGGAATTATCTTATTTTTTTAATATTACTACAGTAATGAAATTTCAATTAAATCAATTAATTTGGGTCAGTTGGGGTAGATAAGGATTTTTTATATATGGGGCATTCTATTTTAAAATTATACCCCTAGTAAACAATTGACAATATAAGACATTTTTTAAATAATTATTTCTCCCATTTAATTAAATCAAATTACTTTTGCAATGAGTGGTTTCGAAAGAGAAATTTCTAAACTTTACAATTGTAAAAAAATTTTTTCAAAAAAACATTTAAATAGTATAAAAAATTTAGTTTGAAGGTTAACCTTGTAAATATCTCAAAACACGTTGTCTCCGATTTTGACAAAATCTATGTCAAAAGAAAGCTTAAATATTCTATTTTTTATTTCCGTAAAGTTTATAATGGACATTTTCGAGAATTTCCAGAAATTAATTAAAATTCTCAGACGTTTCGGAGGTTAAAAAGGATTGAAATTTGTATGAATGGAGAACCATTTCTTTAAGAGCGGATTTTGTTTTTTAAATTTAATTTCCATTAACCTTACATTATTACATCACTTGACATTAGAGAAAAAAAATATTGTAAACAATAAATATATTGATCTTTAGCTATTTGCAATTAAAAATTTTTCAAATTTAAAAAAATTATTAATATTAAAATTGAAGTTTTAAAATTTATTTATTTAAAAATTTCGTAAAAACAAATGCCGCTGTATTTGAACAGAGGTTCTCTATTCATGCAAATTTCAACCCTTTTTAACCTTTGAAACGTCTGAGAATTACGGAAATAAAAAATAGAATATTTAAGCTTTCTTTTGACACAGATTTTGTCAAAATCGGAGACAACGTGTTTTGAGATATTTATAAGTTTAACCTTCAAACTAAATTTTTTATGCTAATTAAACGTTTTTTTAAAAAAATTTTTTTACAATAATAAAGTTTAGAAATATCTCTTTCGAAACCACTCATTGCAAAAGTAATTTGATTTAATTAAATGGGAGAAATAATTATTTAAAAAATGTCTTATATTGTCAATTGTTTACTAGGGGTATAATTTTAAAATAGAATGCCCCATATATATACCCCAAATTTTAGGAAATTTTCTAAATCTTGGAGTAAATGGGGACAGTCAGTTTTATACGTTTAAAGCTTATCTAAATTTTTTTTTTTGCTGCATAAAATTAATCCTAGGAATGTAAAGAACAACTTTAAAAAAATGAAACCCGCAAATATTACCTTTTAAAGGAAAAAACTTACGTAATTTGTAAAAAAAATAGGGATTAATCCATAGGATTAATTTTATGCAGCAGAAAAAAATTTAGATAAGCTTTAAATGTATGAAACTGACTGTCCCCATTTACCCCAAGATTTAGAAAATTTCCTGAAATTTGGGGTAAATGGGAATATAATAGTTTCTAAGAAAGATTTAAGAAAAAAGTTTCCTTAAGTACATTACTGTATTAAGGGATGAAAAAACTTTTAAAAAATTTGTAGGAGATATATAATATATTAGTTGAAGCAATAGAAATTTTTTTTATTATTTTTTTATTTCAGTATTTTGTTTCGCATTTGAAAAAAACAGACTTAAAAATTATACAAAAATTTTTCTTATTCCTTATTCCTGATTTTTGTCAATTGGGTTAATAATAACAAAACTCAAAAATTCAAGTGAATTTCTGTTATGGGAGTCATAAGGAATAAGAAAAAAAATTTGTATGATTTTTAAGTCTGTTTTCTTTAAAATGCTTTAAAATGCTATCCTTGTAATAATTCGTATAAAGAACATTTTTTTGAATAGAAAAATAATTAAACTACTTAAAAATATCTAATTTCAGTTGTGTTATACTAAATTTTAATAATTGTATGAATTTTCACATACTAACAACAAATAACCACAACAAACATAAATTAAAAATTTTTAAAGGTCAATTTTATTTATCGATATTCATTTTTCTGTTGCGCTTGCGTATTACACTATTAACTATCGAAATAATTAGTTTAAATTTCCTGAAATGTAAAACAAATAATGACAAAAGTGTACCATTTACAAAGGAAGAAATATAGTAGAGTGTAAATATTATTATTATTAAGAAGATCAGATTGATTAAATAAATTTCATAATGATAATATTGAGAAGGTTACACAGATTCTTCTTCAGAACGATTATCCTCTGGAATTTATTAATAAAAATCTAAAAGCAAGATCATGTAAATTAAAATCAATTACTTCCGACAATAAACAAATTAATAATAAATCATCGATCTATGGTCGTATGTCAAAAGTTAACATTCCTTTTAATAACAATTATATGCAACTCTCAAATATATTAAAAGATTATAATTTTCTGTCAATTCCTAAGGTTAACAAAAACCTAAGTTCTGTTATAAAATTGGGCAAAGACCAAACAAAAAAATGGAACCAAACTGGTATTGTTTATAAGTTTAATTGTAACAATTGCTCCGCTACTTACATCGGCGAATCGAAACGCAGTTTGGAAAAACGAATTAAAGAACATAAAAATAAAAACATTGAATCTGTTGTGAATGAACATCGCTCTATTTACAATCATTCTTTCAATTTTGATGAAGTTAAAATCTTGGACGTTGAACCTATTTATAAAAAAAGAATTATTTCAGAAATGTTACACATTAAAAATAATAGTAATACTATTAATAAAAAGGAAGATATTGAGTTTCTTAGTAATACATATTTCCCTCTATTAAGAAAATTGAAGGAATGATTTTATCTCTTTTGTTTTGATCTGAGTTCATTGACTGCACGTGTCGTGTATAAAATCTACGAATTGTCACCTTCTTATGTCAGTTTTTATTTTGCTTTACAATGAATGACATCGTCTCTTTGAATTTAATTTTTAGACGAAAAAATTTTAGACTTATTACTAATGTAACCAAATAACTTTAATTTTAATTGAACAAGGTATTTATTTATTTATTTATTTAATTTTTATTCTTCAATTTTTTATGAGAAGTTCTAATAAGTTTGTGAATAATTAATTTCTAATTTTGGTTTAATAAAGTGTCCTGATGATGGTGTCAAACCAAGACACCGAAACGTTGCCGAATAAATAATTTGGTGTTTCATTTATTGCTTCCAATAATCGAAAAAATCTCAAATTCTAAATAAATTTATAACATTGAAAATTTAACACTCCAGTTTTCTCCATGCATTCAGTACTTAATAGTCTTTTAGGTTTGACCTATATTTGAACTATTGTAATCTGAGCATTTTAATTTGTATATTACATCTGTATTTAAAAAGAAAAATTAATTTTCTATTTCCTTTTATTGCAAAGACATGATCGAAAAAATGATAGCATATTTTTTTAATCCAGCTACACGTAATAGCATCCCCATACTCGTGGACGTTATAGTGTATTTACTTCATTGTTGTGGCAAACATAAATACATTTTAGACAGCACAAAAAACGGTTACATAATAATATCTCTACTATACAAAAAAACAAATCAATTTTTTCCAGTTCTTCTTGATTCGACACGATGAATTGTGGTCTTTAAAAAAAAAGTTGTCAGGTAGTTATTTATTTGTTTTTTTTTTCTTTAAAAGAACATCATAATAAATGGGAGGGTAAAAAGGTCATTTTTTTTATATTTCTTTATATCCTTTATGAGGCCTTTTACCCCCAGGAGGAACACGCGCCAAATAATAACTTTGACATGAGTGCAATAGCACTTGTTATTTTGTCAGCGTCTAAGATTTTGAGGATCGTATATATAGAAACCCTTTTTTTTTTTTGTAAATGGGTCGTCAACCGTGACTATACATCTCAACCCTCGGTATATAGGTATATCTATTTTCATTAACCGCATGTCTATCTCTTCGAAAGGGTGCAATCGGTGTGAAAAAAAATAAGTGTGTGCATTAGTATGCCGACGAAATAAATGTGATTACCTTTCTTTTCTTTGTCACGAACCAATCAGTATCCAGTGGGGAATTTATCAGTATATATAGCCAATCCAAAGTGGTAGGATAGTTCTATTGGTTAATGAACAGTGTTCATTCTCTCTAAATCTGAATTAGTAGTTTTCTACTAATGAAAGAGTGCGTATTCGTTTACCAATTGAATTATTAACAGTTTTTACCAATTTGTAGTGAAAAACTACTAATTGCTAGTAGAAAACTACTAATTCATGGAGTAGGTCGTCTTTTTTGCTATTTCAAATTAGTAAGCCGATTTACTCCATGAATGAGTAGTTTTCTACTAACAATTAGTAGTTATCTACTAACAATTAGTCAAAACTGTTACTAATTCAATTGGTAAACGAATACGCACTTTTTCATTAGTAGAAAACTATTAATTCAGATTTAGAGAGTGGTTTTAGTCAAAATGGTACTATGGTTTATAGTAGAAAGACAATTTGTCAGTTAAATCGTAAACAAATTACCGAGATTTTATTTTCCATTTCTGGCTCAAGCAGAGAGATATATGATAATTAATTCAATGAAGATAAATAATAAATGGAAACTACAGATACTTTTTAATAACTTTTTTCTGTCTCAAATTTACAGGAGAGAAACTTTTATTTAGTGGAAAGTCATTTTATTCATGTATATGAATTTGGCAAATTTTGAGCTATATGCGACATTCAATTTTTGAAGTTGTTTAGCTAACTTCATATAAATATTTTATTCTGCGTTGGATTAATAAATATTTTTAATTTTGCCGAAATATCTTATACTGTGTAAAATACTTGTAAGAAAAAAACTTTTATATTAACAACCAGAAAAGGAAAAAAGTATTAAAAATCGGACGTCAACTTGACACTGGAAACATTGAATTTATATAGTTTCAATCTCGATAAGTGCGAATATTTTTATTTCATTAGCATAAAATTTTTTTTCCAATTTTTGTCAAATTTTTTGGTTACCATATTGTTCCCGCCATTTTGAATTTTTTAAATCTAACCTTTTTGGATTCAGCGACCCCAAAAACCCCCAAGGAACAATTTTCAAGTAAATCTGGTAAATTTTTAAACTTTCTGTCCGACATATTGTGTCAGCCATTTTGAATTTTTTTAATCTGACATGAAATTCGGATTCAGTGACCCTGAAAACCTTAATATACCCATTGGTACTCACATTGAATTATGTTTAATATTTTTTTCTAAGGTGCGACCATATTTGGCCAAAGTATATGTTAGCATAAGTAAAAGTGTTAATTTCAAAATGTCATAACTTTTTTTTAAAAAAATCGCAAAATAATTTTAAAAAATGGCTTTTAAAGCTGAAGAGTAGTACTACCCTACAAAAATTTACCAGAGTTCACTACTGGCGCGGTACTGATACCAATATCGCGCCACTACTGGTAGTACTGGCGCTGTACTGCCCCAGTAGTTAATTTTTTATAGGGTATAAGATCCTTTTGTCGAAAATTGAAAAAAATTATTATAAAAAATGGCTAAAATAGCCATTTTTTGACTTCATTTACTAAAAATTCTGACGTGATAGAGCATTTTGAAGGTCAGATTCGTTTTCAGCACAAAAAAAATTTACAAAAATCAACTAGAACTATTTTAGATACTGGAAAAAATTAAATTTCGCAGCCCTGTGTAACATGAAGTTGAAAGGTTTCATTATTAAATCATGAAACAAAAATAGATTCATTATAAATAACCTGAAACAGAAAAAATTCATTAATATCCATGTGGAAACAGAACAAGATTCATTAATAATAACTCTTGTAAGAAAAAAGTTTTATTATTAAATCCTGAAATAATTAAAGTTTCACTATTTGTAATCTGAAATTCGCACGTACATGTCAAAACCAAAATTTTTTAAAATTATTTAAAAAAGTTGGCAAAATTAATATTCGTAAATTATCAAGTCTGAAAATGTAAGCATTGTTTGTTATCAATCATTAAACTTTACAGCTGCTTTTGCGAAAAAAAAAGTTTTTTTTTCAATAACTTGAAGAAATCAGAAAAATTATTAATTAGTTTAAGAGTGTTCAACGGTCTCTGAAATTCTTTGGCAAAGCGAGGGACCTATAATTATCGCCCTATAAAAACGGTACTGAAAGTGAAAATGATAAACATTGGGTTTAAAACACTTTTTTCTCGAAACACGGACACTTTTTATAAAATCGGCCAACATACTAAGAATTCTTATCTTATAAATTTCCTACTTCCGAAAGATTTTTCGAGTCCATGCAAAAACGTGATCGCAAATTAGAAAGTAATATAATGACAGGTTCATTATGTCCTGTCGCCGTCAGATGGCAGAAGCATGCACTATGCATGCACAATGTCTCAGCTGTCATTATATTACTTTCCTACTTTTCGTTTTACAATTGCGTTTTTGTATAGATTTCCACAATCTTTCGGATTTAAGAAATTTATAAGATAAGGATCCTTGGTATTTTGCTCGATTTTCAAAAAAGTGGCCGCGTTTCGAGAATAAAGTATTTTAAAATCAATGTTTATTATTTTTACATTCAGGGTAGCGATTATGTATTTTGATTTACCTTTGACGTCAAAGTCATTTTCAATTTGACGTCAAAATCATTTTCATTTTGACTTCGTAGTCAAATGTCATTTTACATAGTTTTACGTAAAATGATTGTTTTGATTTGTCAAATTGTAATAACCACAATTTTGAAGTATAATTACTTTTTTCCCTTTATTAAAAATTTAAGAATAAAAACTTTATTTAGGAATTAAATGATGAAAAAGTGAAGTAAGTAATTTTAAAAAGATCAAGACAGCATTACAAGGATTTTTAAAAAAACTTTTCTAACTTAAACAAACTAAGTAAAAGTAAGAGGTTAAAAAAACTATAATTTATGAAATATAATTAAAACATTAATATTATTTTATTTATTTATTCATTCACATATGTTAAGAGGAAAAATTGAAAGAATTATTTAAATATTACTATTTATATATAATTAATTACAGTTTAAATAAAATTAATCGTTAATTTTTATTTACACAAATATGAATAACAGTCTCGTTACTGAATTTATGTTTAGGAATTAATTGCAATAACATTATGCCAAAAAATTGAGTATTTTTAATAATAATTTATGTTGAGCATTTTCTATTTTAAATTACATCAATAAATTATGTACAAAATGTCAATTTGCTCAAAACAGTAGGAAACAAATTTAAGTTAAAATTATTTTAGGAAAAAAATATTTCATCGGTCAAATGTAAGTAATTTTTTATGTTTTGAATTACACAGCCCCACAAAAAAAAAAAGTGTCATGTACTTTTGACCGGAATACCCTAACCCTATGTATTTTGACGCGCTAAACACGAATCCGAAGTCCGTTTTGCTCCATCACGTCAGGATTTTTTTCTAACCTCAAAAAACATGTCGGATTTTGAGAAGTAGGCGATTTTTTTAAAAATTGATGTATTAACTTCAAACTTGGTATCTGGGGGTTTTTTGTGTCGCTGATTACGAATCTGAAGTTAGATTTTCAAAATCAAAAATGGCAGATCCAATATGGCGGACGAATTTTGAAAAAATTTTAAGATTTACTTCAAACTTGGTATCTAGGGGTTTTTTGGGTCGGTGATTACGAATCTGATGTCAGATTTCCGAAATTCGAAATGTCTGATTCAATATTAAGGAATTATTTTTTAAAAATTGTCAGATTTTTATGAAATTTGGTATCTACAGGTTTTCTAAGTTGCTGACAAGTAACACTAGGGAAGTGCCATACGCCGATTTTTCTGAAACTTGGCAGTTTTGTAGTTTTTTGAAAACACTTTGACACGTATGTTTTGTTTTTCCCCAAAAGCTGATTTATTGGGGGGAAATACCCCTTGAATTTTTTTTTGGTAGGGGGACATTATTTTACGAAATTTTTCAAAAATTAATGTGCAATAGTGTATCTGGGGGTTTTTTGGGTCACTGATTACGAATCTGATGTCAGATTTCAAAAATTCAAAATGGCATATCCAATATGGACTTCTATCGGCCACATTAGATACGCCATTATCAATTTTTGAAAACTGACATCAGATTCGTAATCAGCGACCCAAAAAACCCCTAGATACCAAGTTTGAAGTAAATCTTAAAATTTTTTCAAAATTCGTCCGCCATATTGGATCCGCCATTTTTGATTTTGAAAATCTAACTTCAGATTCGTAATCAGCGACACAAAAAACCCCCAGATACCAAGTTTGAAGTTAATACATCAATTTTTAAAAAAATCGCCTACTTCTCAAAATCCGACATGTTTTTTGAGGTTAGAAAAAAATCCTGACGTGATGGAGCAAAACGGACTTCGGATTCGTGTTTAGCGCGTCAAAATACATAGGGTTAGGGTATTCCGGTCAAAAGTACATGACACTTTTTTTTTTTTGTGGGGCTGTGTTATCTTTTAAACGACATAATTTCTTCTTTAGTTTTTGATATTTTAGTTTATTTTATTCTGACTACATTTATAAAAATGAAAGTAAGGCATTATTCAAAACAATTATAACATATCCCTGGTTTCAACATTAAAAAATACTTACCGTTGACAGATGAAATAATTTTTTATTAAATAATTTTAACCTAATTATTAATCTTTTAAAAATTCCTTAATTATACCGCTTTTTTAACTGTTTAAAATTACTTACTTTACTTTTTTATAATTTAATTCCTTAATAAATTGTGGATATTACAATTTGACAAATCAAAACAATCATTTTACGTAAAACTACGAAAAATGACATTTGACTACGAATGACTACAAAGTCAAAATGAAAATGACTTTGACGTCAAAGTTAAATCAAAATACATAATCGCTACCCAGTTTCGTTTTTATAGGACGATAATTAAAGGTCTCTCTTTGCCAAAGAATTTAAGAAACCGTTGAACACTCTTAAGATATATTTGTAAATTTGAGGACCCAATAAATTTTGCTTTGTTGTGATTAGTCGTTTAGGTGTTTCACTCCAAGTTTTTTAAGAAACTCAAAATTATCTTACATACTTGTTGAAATACAGTAGACGACAGTCAGCTGTAGGAAGCGAAAAATATTTGCTTTCAAAACCAATAGGTAGCGCTTGCTACAGCGTCGGTAAAGTTGCTACCTCATTTATCAGTGCAATTTAAAATTGACATTTTTTCCTCTAAAGTACAGAATAATTTAGAAGAACATTTTAATTCTTCAAAGGGGAATATAATTTTCTTTTCTGAATGTCCGTATACATTATGAGAAATACCAAAAAAAACTAAACTAAACTGACTAAATCCAGTAGTGTCATGACAAATTTCCACTAGTGATGATTCCAAATTTCTTTAGTAATCATCCACTAATATTTGCAGCAGTCTTTTATATAATTTATTACATTTTATAACTTAATTCCTCCTCGATGAGAAATGTAATAAAAAAAAAAATTTAACAAATTTAAATGTAAATGAAAATTTTCTTTTTTTTTTATCGACATTTCGTGTAACTTATCTGAACTATCAATGTTAGTAGATAAGCATCCTTCTTGCACTTTAAACTACATGGGTTGGACTCAAGGGACTTGGATAATCGATGGGAAAAAAGTGTATATGTGCGCTCGTTAGTTGAGATCGAAAGAAATTCAGCTTAGATCTCAAAATGTAGAAGGATTTAGGAAGGACGATCGTTTTCGGTGTTGAAAGTTTAAAAGCAAAGTGGTGAAAATAAAACGCGCATACACCTATATATATATATAAGAAAAAGAAGAAGAGATAGAAAAGTGAAAGAGAGAAGAAAGCAAAAGGAAATATCAGATTGAAAGAAGAAAAGCGGTAGAGAGAACTTATATCTTGGGGAGTAGTTTGCGCAGCTTTCCAACTTACAATGTTCCTACTACGAAGACGACTACGACGACGACGATGGTCGAGTGAAGGAATCGGGAAAAGCCCCATTGGAAAAGGGACGAAGGAGGAGGGTTAGTACGGGAGGCTGAAAGTAGGATTATCAATTTGCGTTGATTACCTCACTTTAATCCACTCAGAGCAGCTGCTCACCTGCCGCTGGCAGCCAATGCCTATGCTGGCTCTCTGCTACAGAGCATTTCATTCGATTACTTTTATTAATTAACCGTAGGAGGTGGAGGTGGAGGAGTGAGGTTCGAGGGCTTCCGGCAAATGAACAAATTAAATTATGCTCGTTCTTTTGGATTCGTTCTAATCCTACCCCATATATACTATATAGTAGGGAAAATCCAGGGGAACGTGTCGACACGCGCATTTGCGGTTTATTTTGTTGTCACATTTTCATTCTCTATTTTAATTCACAATCCTTTCAAAAATTCCATTCATTGACGGGAAGGATAATTCCTTTTTGGGGCGAAATTTATGGATTCATGAGCTCAACTCAATCAGTGAACAGATTCTATATATATATGGGGAATTATGATTAATGTCACGAGAGACATTTTAGTAATTTCTCTTGAATTATATAAAGAATTGATAATTATTATATTTCCGTTTATGATCTGATGGTTCAGTGAATTTTTTATTTGGGTATAGATTTTTCCTTAAAGTAGCAGTCTTGTATTTATTTAATCCTTAGATGAAAATTGTCATGACACTGGTAGATCTAGTTCAGTTTTTTTTGGTTTATTTTAGTTCAACTGTTAAATATTACTATAAAGTTACTGCACAACGTTCTTAAAAAACTTTTTAGTATAATCTGTAATTTTCTGTACAATTTATGTATAAGTTTAGAGTAAAAATTAAAATGACTTTATTTTTGCTTTATATTTTTGAAAAATTAGAGCAGAAATTAAAAATGCTATGTTTTTGCTTCAATTTTACGTGAAACTGGAGCAAAAATTCTTTAAATTTAATTAATAATAAAGATTAAGAAAAAAAAATTTTTTGTTAACCCTTTAAAGACCAAATGTACAAAAATTTTGCCTAAAGTTTGGCAACTTCTTAAACCAACTAAACGCATTAAGAAAAAATTCGCAATATACGTTTCCTATGATCCAGGAACCGCTCTTCAAGTGGTGCATCTAAAAAAAATGTAAATTTAAAATTAAACAAATTACAGATAATTATTTATAAAAAAACATGAATTTTCAAGGATTTTTTTTTACTTAAGAATTTTTTTTGGGCAATGTACCATTTTAAAATAGCTTCCCGAGGTACAAACATTGCGTCAAAAATGTTCAACCTTTGATATGGTGGCATAGATTTAAAAAAAACTAAATGTCTAAATAATATTGTTAATTAAAGTTGAGATTTTAATAACAAATACGCAGCTATTGTCAAATAATTTTAAAACTCATCGGATCCACTCGAAAATCGTTACTCGGGGGTTTTCGGGGTCGCTGATTACGAATCTGAAATCGATTTACAAAAATTCAAAATGGCGGATCCAATATGGCAGACGTCAAAATTAAAAATTTATCGGATTCACTCGAAAATCGTTACTCGGGGGTTCTCTTTTCGAGTGAATCCGATAAATTTTTAAATTTTCGTCCGCCATATTGGATCTGCCATTTTGAATAATAAAATTTTTTAAAATTTGACCTTGGATTCGTAATCAACAACCCCGAAAACCCCTGAGTACCGATTTTTGAGTGAATCCGATGAATTTTTAATTTTGACGTCTGCCATATTGGATCCGCCATTTTTAATTTTTGAAAGTCGACTTCAGATTCGTAATCAGCGACCCCGAAAACCCCCTAGTAACGTTTTTCGAGTGGATCCGATGAGTTTTAAAATTATTTGACAATAGCTGCGTATTTTTTATTAAACTCTCAACTTTAATTAACAGTATTATTTAGATATTTAGTTTTTTTTTTTAATCTATGCCACCATGTCAAAGGTTGAACATTTTTGACGCGATATTTGTACCTCGGGAAGCTATTTTAAAATGGTACATTGCCCAAAAAAATTCTTAAGGCCAGGCTCCTCCAAAAACCGTGTTTTTTTCAAACAAATTTTATTTATATTACAAAAAATATTTATAAATCAAAGTTTTTATAAATTAAAAGACTTATAAAAGTACTACTTGAAAAAATTTTTTTTTCTTATTTTTTCAAAATGGCGGCTCCTAAAGTCGCTGCCGAAACGCGTCCTTCGTGTTGGTGGGTAACAGGATAACTCAAAAACGAATCATCTGAAAGCAAAAATCAAAACGGTTTCTTAATCTGTATCACATTGGCTATGGTGTAAACTACAACCAAAAATATTCATTGTTATTTACAAAAGTTATAAACAATTAAAAGTGAAAAAAAGGGTAAAAAACTTAAAAAGTCTGCCATTTTGTTTTTTTTTTTGTGAAAATATTTTATTGTAGTTCACACCATAGCCAATGTGATACAGATTAAGAAACCGTTTTGATTTTTGCTTTCAGATGATTCGTTTTTGAGTTATCCTGTCACCCACCAACACGAAGGACGCGTTTCGGCAGCGATTTTAGGAGCCGCCATTTTGAAAAAATAAGAAAAAAAATTTTTTTCAAATAGTACTTTTATAAGTCTTTTAATTTATAAAAACTTTGATTTATAAATATGTTTTGTAATATAAATAAAATTTGTTTGAAAAAAACACGGTTTTTGGAGGAGCCTGGCCTTAAGTAAAAAAAAATCCTTGAAAATTCATGTTTTTTTATAAATAATTATCTGTAATTTGTTTAATTTTAAATTTACATTTTTTTTAGATGCACCACTTGAAGAGCGGTTCCTGGATCATAGGAAACGTATATTGCGAATTTTTTCTTAATGCGTTTAGTAGGTTTAAAAAATTGCCAAACTTTAGGCAAAATTTTTGTACATTTGGTCCTTAAAGGGTTAAACTTTGGTAATAGCAATTATGAAATGTAAGCTAAGATAAATTTTGTGTTTAACATATTAAATCTTTATTTTTCATCAATTTGTCTGCGATTGGCCTAAAGACCACGTGTTTGTGAAATATTTAAATTTCTAAATTTTCATTTTTACTAGTGAATTTTTAGCTTTTGGAAGTTCTCGTATTTTTTAAACTCGCGATCGAGTAACATGTAGAGTATTAATTTTTATAATTTACTTTTTTTGTGATTTAAAATAATTTCTTAATATCGAGATTGTTCGTAATATTTAAAACCCGTAAAACTAAACCTGGAACTAACAATAATTTGTATTGTTTTAACAATTGAAAAATACAACAATTAATGTGTCTCCGTGTTTTATTCTTTTAGTTAACACTTGTTTGAGGAGTGCTCAGAATTTTTTAAATCACGTGTGAGTGCTTTTTCTTCTTCAACTTGGAAATCACCGTACGAGTGAAACTTCAGGATGGAGATCGGGTAAATATGCGAAGGATGTCCACGGTAAGATTTTTTATTATTTACTTATATTAATTGTTGAAAAATTAGGCAGAATGAAGAACTTTAACAAAATTAATTTCTAAATTAAACATTTTACGTGAAACCATTTAAAACCATTTAACCATAAACTATATCAAAAAATAAACGTAAGATGTAAGCAGATATTTAAAATTAAGATTTGGAGATGTCTGCTTAAATTATTAAATGGTGCGAAGAATAATATGGAACATATACAGATTTGAGTATAAAATTTGTATACTCTCTAAATCTGAATTAGTAGTTTTCTACTAATGAAAGAGTGCGTATTCGTTTACCAATTGAATTATAGTAACAGTTTTGACTAATTTGTAGTAAAAAAAACTACTAATTGCTAGTAGAAAACTACTAATTCAGATTTAGAGACAAGTATTTCTATTTATCTGCATTTTGAAATTTTATTTCATGTTTAGTTATTAATATTTTCCCGTGTAATTTAATTGTAAAGTGTCTCGAAAAATTTTAGTGCAATTATCCAAAATTCTTAAAATTTACAACTACTAGAGATATTTCTAAGCCAAATGGACACCAAAAATAATTATATGAATAATTTCCTTACATTTTGCAACAGTTCTAATAATTTATTAAAAACTAAAGCAGGGAAATTTTCATTTTCCTTTTTATAAAATGAAAATTATGTTAAACGAATGTTTAGGCACCCTTGTACAATGACGTCATAATGTGTACGTTTATATATCTCCTACGCCCTTTTAAATCTGATAATTCTTTTAAACCATAAAGAATGTTCCGCTTGAAATTTTTATCACTCGCCATATCCAGACCCTTCCTTTTTTTATATATATATATATACACACATAGTAATCAGAAGCTTTACATTCAAAATCGATAAAAACGATATGTAGGATATTTGAGAGAGAATAGGAGAATGAAGGTGGGTATATACGATGCGATGGCTAATTTCAGGAGTATTATTTTTAACGAGTACCATACGTATCGCTTACTGCATAGAAGGCGCATAAACGGACGGGAGGTCTCGGGTATTTGCTTCTAAATAACCGTTGAGGAACGTTAAATGTTTCCGATTTACATACAAAGCACTCCACTTCGTTGCGTGTTATATTCGCCTTCCTATATATATGTATGTGTCTGTTGCGCGCGGGTCGAGTCTTTGCGCGTTGATATGATGGGAAGAGGTATACATGTATATATATATATATATGCCTCAAAGTTGGTATCACAAGCTATACAATGAAAAGAGGAAGAAGAAGACAGGAAAGAGGAAATGTCTCGTCGCAAAAGAAAAAAGAAGAAAGAAAGATGTAATCGAATTAATCTCAGGTCTTGTCTACACTTATCGTGTCTGCCACGATATTGTAAAATGCTTCAACCTTCCTCAAGGTCTTAGAAAATTGCCAGCTCATTTGTACAGTTTGAAGAAGACGGGATTAAAGCTCACGAGACAGAATCTATAAAAGGTTTTTTTTTTACCAAGGGGTAGAAAAATTCTAATTCAATGTTTTTTTAGTAGGAAATTTAGTAAGATAGGTAAGAATTGGCTAATATCGTAAATTTTATGGTAAAATTGTTTTTAAAATATATATATGCGTCAAGAATTTACAAAAACACAGAAAAAAAGTTTAAATTCATAAAAATAACCATTTTATCAAAATTGTTGACAGTTTGAAAAATAAAATAGATTAAATTTCTAACTACTTTAATTATACCAATAGATCACATTTCTAAAAGTTCGAATAACCAAAAGATCGAATTTTTAGAAATTAGAATTATCAAAAGAACAGATATTATCAAAAGATAAAATTATTAAAAATTAGAATTTCTATAATTAATCGAACTTTCATTTTAAGTTAATATTGTAATAGATTTATTATTTTGTAAAAAATTTTAGATTGATTTATTCAATAAAATTATAGTTATTTGTATATTATTATAATTCTCTATCATAATAACTATATCCCTAAAACTATAATAAGTACTTAAAAACTATTAAAGGAAAAAATGGTCTAACAAATTGAAAATTAATAAACTTTGATTAAATATATTATATTTATTTCAACTCCTTAAGCTTGTTTTTATCTTTTCTTGATGTTTTTAAAAAGTAATTCTTTAAATATATTTTTCCTTATACTTCTTTATGTTAAGATTAAATCAAATAAAATTTTGATATTATTTGTAACTTTATATTTGAGATAAAAACCAAATACTTTTTAAAAATTTCTCTCCATTTTTGTTTAGAAAAAAGTCGAAAAGTATTTCGAAATTTATCTTAACACATTACTGAAAAAATTGAACAAAGTATCGAAATTTTTCTTAACACCTTATTTGAAAAAAATCGAATACTTCACGGAAAAAAATAGGATTGTTGTGTAAACAATATTTGAATTGTTGTCAGTAGATTTGTTGATATTACAATTCGAAATGTTAATATTACAATTCGAATTGTTGTCAATACAAATGTATGTTGTTTTAACAACAACACGAATTTTTTGTTGTCAGATTTGTTCAGTTTGCAATGCCGTACATAGTTTCAGAAGCAAACTCTCTGTCGATTGCTGATGGAACAATCCGGATTTGTTCAGCTGACAGGTTTATTGTTCCATGTCACGTGGTCATCTTGAATTCTCGCAAACTGGCGTGCAGATCATCGCGTCGTTTGCTTCAGGCACATGTGCCACTTTTGCTTTTATTATTAGTTTTTTTTAAATGATAAAGTGCTGTTAAATAATAAATCCGGTTAAAGTGAGAAATCTATTGCAAGTGTAGTGAATGGATGAAGAGACAATTTCATCGTTTATCGGTAAGTTATACTCGGTTACTATTGAACATAAACTTACCTTAACAAATACAAAATGTTTATTAAATATTATTTAACAACAAATTTCAACTCAAAATAATTTTTTGGCTTCAGGTCAAAGAATTTGATTCAGAAGCTGCATGTTCCACAGATTTTAATGCAAATGAAACTGGTGATATGACCGACTGAAATCTGCTATCGATTATTTTAGAAGGCGATGAAACTGAACAAATTGTATTACACGGATCAAAGCTTTGTTAATACAACAAATTGTATTGCCGATTTAACAATTTCGTTTTGTTATTGCAACTGTTCCATAACAATTTTGTTCATCAAACAATTCTGTTTGTTCACCGAACAATCTGAATAGTTTTAATAACAATTCCATTTTAACAATTTTTTATGTCCTAAAAAAAAATAGAACTGCTGTTTCGATCTATATTGACAATCCGGAATTGTTGTGTGGACTTAATTTTTAGTAACCACAATAATTCTTTTTTCTCCGTGTTTTTAGAAAATTTCCTCAATTTTTGGTTAGAAAAAAGTCGAAATGAGTTTCGAAAGGAGGAGGGCCCCTAAGGCCTATATTTCGCCCTCTTGGGATTTTAATTTAAATGGTTAAAAACTTTTTCTTATAGTAGAAAAAGTAATTTTTCATTGATTTTAGGTGAAACGGGGGTGTTTTGATCAAATTTACCCTTAGATTTTAGGGTTTTTTTTTTCAAAAATAGTGTCAAAAAAACATGCAAAAAACATATTCCAAAGGTTGAGCAATTGGATTGAAAATCGTTGCTCGGGGGTTTTCGGGGTCGCTGATTACGAATCCGACGTTAGTTTTTCAAAATTCAAAATGGCGGATCCAAAATGGCTGACACATTTTCGAAAAATTCGTTGGATTTGCCTAAAACTCGTTACTCGGGGGTTTTCGTGGTCGCTGATTACGAATCAGAGGTCAGTTTTTCAAAATTCAAAATAGCGGATCCATTATGGAGGACAACTTTTAAGGAAATCGTTCGGGTGTGCTTGAAACTCTTTACTCGGGGGTTTTTGGGGTCGCTGAAAATGAATCCGGAGTCAGTTTTTAAAAATTTTAAATGGCGGATGCAACATGGCGGACAAATATTTAAAATCACTGAGAACTACTTACTTCAGACGAATATATTAAGTTTTTTCAAAAGTAGTCCGACATATTGGATCCGCCATTTTGAATTTTGAAAAACTAACGTCGGATTCGTAATCAGCGACCACGAAAACCCCCGCGCAAAGATTTTCGAGCCAATTGCTCAACATTTGGAAAATGTTTTTTGCATGTTTTTTTGACACTCTTTTTGGAAAAAAACCCTTAAATCTAAGGGTTAATTTGACCAAAACACCCCCATTTCATCTAAAATCAATGAAAAATTACTTTTTCTACTATAAGAAAAAGTTTTCAACCATTTAATTTAAAATCCCAAGAGGGCGAAATATAGGCCTTATGGGCCCTCCTCCTTTATCTTAATACGTTACTGAAAAAATCGAACACAGTTTAGAAATTTTTCTTAACACTTTGCTCTATAAAAATCTCTTGATTTTTGACTGTGGGCTTGATATTTTGTTTCACATTTTTCTGTGAAACCGTTCCTATCAGTAAGGATAGGATTTTTTCTTGGTTCTGATTATTATCATTTATAGAATATTAGATTTGAATTATATACAAAGGCTTTCCATCTGTACATTTCTAAAGTCATCTACAGACGAAGGGACTATTTTCAACTTTTTTTTTTGCGATGAAAACAGGTAAACACAAAATTTCTATTTTCGAGGCAACAATATCTATGATAGAATCTTAAAGGTATCAACTAACATTGAATGTAATGTGTGCTAAAAGCCATTTGATTTTGTTGAATAAGAGTATGTGTGCATGTGTGTGTGTGTTTGTGAAAAATATGGTGTAATAGAGAAATCTAGTTTTTCTCAAGTGGTATAAGACTTTGAAAAGCAATTTTTGTCGATACGTATGAAAGTAAAGCTTTAGGTGTAGTGGTATACTAGCAGCTCACTTGCTTATCCTTTCTTTCTTTCTTTTTTTTTTATCACCATCACACTCTCATTTCGACCTTTTCGCGATGGTCCGTTTGGTCGTCGCCCCCTCTCTGTGAAATGACTTTAATCGAAACCTACCGTAAGTGCAAAGCGTTGTTCACCACTCGCCCAATGCGAAAGGTTATGCTTTCTGTCCAATGACCGAATCATTCTCAGATCTCATTTCAACAATCTGAAAAAAAACTCAGTTGATTTGCATCAAGTTCAATTTCTTTTTTTTTTTTTGCTCGAAATAAGGGATTTCGTTATATTAAAAAAAAATGATAGATTCACTGTTAATTTGATGCAACGTTTTGATTCGATATAATTAATTTCTTTACTGCATTGAATTTTTAAATATTAAAATTAATTTTAATATACATTTTAAGATAGTCAGAAGCGAAAATTTATTTTTATAGTGAGCAGTTGAATATAAGTTTGTTTGGAGATAAAGTGAAATATACGATCCTTTATTTATGTGTTCGTCACAGCTGATTTAAGGTTAGTTCATAATCACAAACACATGAAAATTTTTAATTATTTTTATGGTTCAAATGATTATCAACATTTTAATAAATTAATTATTATAAATGAATATTATTTGCAATTAATATTTCTGTTACACAATATCTTAGCTGCCAGATGATATTTTTACACAAATAGGGTTGGGAAGCAAGAGCCCAAAGTATGTTTGTTCAAAGCAAAGTAGGGTAGGATTGAAATTTTGTCCAACACAGTAATTTTTAGAAAGTGTATTTAACTTTATATCCTTTATGTATTGTGAATAGAGCCTAACCAGTTAAATTCACTTTCCGAAAATTATTGTTGGACAAAATTTCAATACTATCCAACTGTGCTTTGGACGATCATATTTAAAGCTCTTGCTTCCCAACCCTGTTTGTTGACAAATGTCATGGGTTGGTTTCCATTGTTTCCACTCACCATTCTCGTCAACTACCGCACTCTGCTCTAGTGAAAATTTAGTATTTTCAAAATCTTTCATTCCTTCTTGTGAAGAATCGCTTTCTTCCTTATATCACTATAGAAATATTGTTTCCTAATGTTTCATTGGTATAATTTTCTTCTGTTTCAGAAGAACTGGTTTTTTCTTTTTCAAAATTAGTTTCATCATTTAAATAACTATCATCTAATGATTTTTCCGGATTATTTTCATCCGATTCGCTAGATGAAATTCTGGAACTACTTGCTTGAATTATGACCAAGGTGAGGACTTTAATTAATTTTTATCAAATATTACAACATTTATCAAAATAAAATTTTAATTATATGAAAAACAGCTGCTATTAACCCCTTCGCAGTCGAGTAGAAAAATCGTTTGTGCGCCCAAAACGGTCAAAAAAAAAAGTTTCCAAAAAAATTTTATATCATCATATTAAAGGTTTTTGGGGTCGCTGAATCCAAATTTGATATTAGATTTAAAAAATTCAAAATGTCGGACCCAATATGGCGGAAAATTTAAAATTGATTCGATTCGTTCGAAATTCTGTACTCGAGGGTTTTTGGGGTCGCTGAATCCAAATTTAAAGTCAGATTTTAAAAATTCAAAATGGCGGACTCAATATGGAGGAAAATTTTAAAGTTGATTCCCTTCGTTCAAAATTTAATACTCGGGGGTTTTTTGGGTCGCTAAATCCAAATTTGATGTCAGATTTAAAAATTTTTAAATGGTAGACCCCATATGGCCACTCAATATAGCGGAAAAAATTTAAAATTGATTCGATTCGTTCAAAATTCGGTACTTTAAACGAATCGAATCGATTTAAAAAATTTTTCGCCATATTGGGTCCGCCATTTTGAATTTTTAAATATGACATCAAATTTGGATTCAGCGACCCCAAAAACCCCCGAATACTGAATTTTGAACGAATCGAATGAATTTTAAATTTTTCCTCCATATTGGTTCACCATATTGGGTCCGCCATTTTGAATTTGTCAAATATGACATCAAATTTGGATTCAATAACCTCGAAAATCCCCGAGTACCGAAATTTGAACGAATCGAATAAATTTTAAATTTTTCCACCATATTGGGTCCGCTATTTTGAATTTTTTAAATCTGACCTCAAATTTGGATTTAGCGACCCCAAAAACCCTAAAGGAACCATTTTTATTAAAATAAAGTCAATTTAAAAATTTTTTTTTGACGCCATATTGGGTCCGCCATTTTGAATTTTTTAATTATGTCCTTAAATTCGGATTCAGCGACCCCAAAAACATTAGTATACACATTGACACTCAATTCTAATTATGTTTAGTATTTTTTTTTCTAATGTGGACATATATGTCCAAAATCACAAAGGTGGCACGACTTTTTTTTGGACATATATGGGCCATCGTGAGCATCGTTTGTCACCTTATTGTTATTACTTTTTGAAATTATTTTTCTGTTAATTTGCATATATTTATCAGGTCTTTGGTATTTCTGTTTGACGTTTGTATATAAGTTAGGTCTAAACGTGAACTTTTGCCTTCATATATTTGGTCGTGTAAATTACACAGGTTGTTTACAGTATTTTACGTAAAATATGTAGAAAATGCAATATATACGTCGAAATCCTTAAAGTTACGCATAACTTCCAAACTCTGTTGCTCACTATAAATAAATCTTTACTTCTCTCTATCTAAAACTTCATAATAAATAATTTTATATTTTATACTTAAAAATTTAGTGCAGTGAAGAAATTGATTAATATAAATTTGTCAATAAAAGCATGCCAGCCATGAGAATTAAATCTTTTTATACCAATTTAGGTATCAAAAAGTAATCCCAATTTCCAGATCATTTCTACACGGAGAAAAAAGATTTCTTTTATAAAGTAACTTTTACTACTTTCAGAGTAAAACTGGACCAACTCGAAGTTTCTGCGCATCTCTGGCAATTTTTACTCCAAAAATAGTAAAATTTACTCTAGAAATAGTAAAACTTACTACGGAAACAGTAAAATTTACTACAGAAATAATAAATTTTACTATTTTTGGAGTAAAAATTGCCAGAGATGCGCAGAAACTTCGAGTTGGTCCAGTTTTACTCTGAAAGTAGTAAAAATTACTTTTTCTTTTTCTCCGTGTAAAGAATATGATCCTAATACATATTTGGATCAATTTGATATCTTATAATCAAAATCTGAGTTAATTCAATTCTGGGTATCAATGATACCTATACAAGAAAACAGTATAATATTAGAGAAAAATTAGAATTGATTTATACATTTTTAAATAATGTGAGGAAATTAAAAAATTTTTTAAGCTGCACCTAAAAATAAATTGAGAGGGAGAGAGAAAGAGAGCGCATGAAAAGAGAATCGAAGCATTAAGCCAGAAAAGTAATTCCCTTTAAGAGGAGAAAATGTGGGTACTAGCATTTACGATGTCAATAGCATGTTTTTGAAAGTAGACAAAAAAAAGCAAAGTAAGCTCATTCTACGACTTGGGACTTAATGCTGGTGCCATAGCCAGAGTGGCAGGGTCATTTCAAAGTACTTCGAGAGGAAGGCAATAGCAGTTTGAATCTTAATCAAACGATGTGCCAAGTCAAGGACGGTCCTCCTTACCCTTTGTACCTTAGAGACCTTTTTCTTTATTTATTTTTTTCTTTTTTTTTTTGTTCAACTAGATCTCCCAGCTCAAGTCGCGAGGTCTCAGGGTGTGGATGAGAGCTTTGCTAATTTCATTTTATTGCATCTTCTGTGGTTGATCCCTTTTGGTGGCCTAACAGCTAAAAGGGTGCAAACCTTCTTTCTCTCTCTCTCTCTCATTCTCCCCACATACATATAGTACCCATCAAATCGACCCCTCCCCCCCCCCCTAGTTGTCTTCCATATCCTGCGGTACTATTCGTGGTCTTCTTTTATTTTTGTCCCTTGTTGTCAGTGCGCACTCTTTCTTGAAAATTGAGCTTTATATACGTTTTATCAGAAAAACAGAGGGGACCATCTGGTCCGATTCGAATGGAATAAGCTTAAGGTTCGAAATGGGTGAGGTCACAATTTAATATCGGTAATAAACCTTTTTTCTTCTTCTTCTTCTTTTTCTAAGAGTGATATTGACTTTATTTTTCTTTGACACGCGAGATACTATTTCAACATATTTCGTCTTTTCGACAAGCAGTATATGTCCATAAAAAAAAGAGTAGTACTGCGAGAACTAGATTTATCCATAATAGTTACTTTTGCGGATGCTTTATATATATATATATATATATATAGTACTTTTGCCACGAGAAATGGGCCACCATAAACGAGACAAAATGATGATTCATAACTTGATATATGACGTCTATAGTGTGGAATAAGATGGAGAAGAAGAAGAAGAAAATGAAGGTGTCTTGAAATGTGTTTTTCTTCAAATTTTATTTACCCTTGTTGTATAATTCAATTTTGTTTGACGTTAGAGGAGAGTAGACAATGCCATTAAAAGATCATATATAGAGAAACTGGTCATTTTCAGAGTCGTTTCCCACTTGGAAAGATTCCCCGGAAAGTGCCCCCTGGAGGTTCTATTAGAATTCCATCAGAATTCCGACGGAATTAGGCCTCTAAAAAATTTGAAAAAAATTAATCGGAATTCCGTCGGAATCCCATCGGAAATTCTTTGGAACTCCGATGGAATTCCGGCGGAATTCTGATAGAACCTCCAGGGGGCACTGAGGCACTCAGAATTCCGCCGGAACTTCCAACGTAATTCCGTCGGAATTCCGATAGAACCTCCAGGGGGCACTTTCCGGGGAATCTTTCCAAGTGGGATTTATTTTGCTAAAAATCATAAAAGATCGAATAAGATCGCAAATTTCAAAAAATCGAAAAATCATTTTATCGAATTGTTAAGAATTTGAGAACTTTTGAGAATTTTAATAAATAGATTTTCAAGATTTCATAATATTACCATCATGAAATATTGTATTTCGATGAATTCATTAGTGAATTCCGTTTTGATATGACGAATGAAAATTATGGATGTGGAAATGCGGTTGATATAGAAATACAGAGAGAGAAAGAGAGAGAGAGAGAGAGAGAAAGACGAAGGGGTCGAATGAGAAGTTGGAAAGGGTTGTGTGAGAGAGATGAGGGGAAAGGGTGTCAAGAGTAGATGGGGAAAAGGCACGTGTAACTTAAGAGAACCACATGTTGCCTCGTTTATGTTCTACCTCCATATCACTCACAGTTTCTCTCTCTTCTCTCGCTATTTTCCTCCATCACTTTATCCTCTGTTTCTCTTCCTGTTGCTGTATAATTTTGTCTTTCTCTCTCTCTCTCTCTTTTTCCAGACATTCATACATATATATATATACACAGACACATTCGTATACCTGTCTCTGTTTCTGTCTCTGAGCCAACTTAGTAGAGCAGAGATGCAGTAATGCAACAACGCCAGCAATGACAGGCAAAGAGATTGGTATGTCAAGTCGTTTCCAGAAGAGCTTCTTCTCTTCCTCTTTTACTCACTTCTACCACCCACAAATTACTTTCTTCTTGTGTGTGCTAACTCAGTTCAACTCCCTTAAGCCTAGGCCTTAGCCAAGAATATAACTATTGTTATTATTGTTGTAAATTCTATACCGAGAGGTTTTGTGTTTCAAATATATTAGAATTTTTTATTATCAATGTTTAATAATGATGCCATTTCAAAGTGAGAAAATACGATTTTGTATATATGAAAAATTGATGTAGTCTATATTAAATTACAATTCAAAACAAATAAGGAGCACAAACACCTTACTTATAAATAGTCGAGAATTTTTATTCTGATAAAATATTTATTTGATTTCAAATGCAATAAAGAAAACGCAACATAACCTAGAAAATAGTTTCTACATTGTCTGCTATCTACGATTCAAGTGCGTCTATAATCAAAGCATTCCGAGAAAAACTCTGAAATGCATTCGGCATCTTTCGGAAATGTTCGGGGGATACTATATTAGCATTTCGTGTGGACCATAATAATTTTCTATATTTTGTTTTATCAAAAAAACAAAGTCAAATAATTTCCTCTTTTTTTCGAAATTAAAAGGGTAAAATATTTAATTTTTAAACAAAAAAATTCTCAGTACAGTAATTTGATTTTGAAATTTAGTGAAACAATTTTTTTTTGAAAATATTTTTTCATATCATAAAAAATTTGTGTATTCTATGAAATATATTTTTGCCACATGGCCCTAACTATTGATTTAATTAATCCTTCATTTTTGTTATCTAAAAATTTCAATTTTATTAAAAAAAAATTATAATATTTCTCTCGCAATCTTAAGTGCACAAGTGTTTTTTTTTTAAATTGAATTAATTAATAGTATATTTTACAATTTGGGGAAAAAAAATGTTTTATTTATTTTTCACAAGTTTTTAAGTATAACTAACTATAATAAAATATTCATGTGTAACTTAATATATATATATTTTTTTTTGACAATGACGTACGTGATGAAGTATATTTATCTTTGAATAATAAACTGCGCAAAAAAAAAAAAATTTATAGATAATTGCTAAGCATTCGATTTTAAAATGTCTGCTTTTTTTTGGGTATTTACTTAATTATCTATGTTCACTTGTGTCAATAAAATTTATTAGCATTCTTCACTATATAAAGGAAATATCATTTTATTGGAATTTTTATTCTATATATACAGTTCACAAGCTAGCTTTCAAGAAAGTTTTTCTCTCTGAATAAGAATTTTTTTTTTTTTCAAAAGTTGATAATATAAAAAAGAAAATGCGAGTGTTTCTTTTAATTTATGGATTGATGGGAATGCCCTTTTTACTGGCTACCGCTCAAGGACAAGGTGTAAATCCACTAACTCAACAGCAACAATTTCCAACTCAACAAACACAATTTTTGTCACAACAACCTCCAGTTGTTCAACAATTTGGAAATCTGCAGAATCAACAGCAACCATTGGGAATTCAACAACAATTGGGAACTCAACAACCATTGGGGGCTCAACAACCATTGGGAACTCAACAACCATTGGGGGCTCAACAACCATTGGGAACTCAACAGCAATTGGGAACTCAACAACCATTGGGAACCCAACAACCATTAGGAACTCAACAACCATTGGGGACTCAACAACCATTGGGGACTCAACAACCATTGGGAACTCAACAACCATTAGGAACCCAACAACCATTGGGGGCTCAACAACAATTGGGAACTCAACAACAACCATTAGGAACACAACAACCATTGGGAACTCAACAACCATTGGGGACTCAACAACCATTAGGAACACAACAACCATTGGGAACCCAACAACCATTAGGAACTCAACAACCTTTGGGGACTCAACAACCATTAGGAACACAACAACCATTGGGAACTCAACAACCATTGGTAAGTCAGCAACAACAATCAGGAACACAACAACCATTGGCAAGTCAGCAACAACCAGTTGGAATTCAACAAACTCCTGTTCAACATCCATTTGTAAATCAACCAAATCAACAACAACCAGTCGCAATTCATCCAAATCAAGTTCAACAACAATTGCCAAGTCATCCAAATCCACAACAACCAGTCGCAATTCATCCAAATCAAGTTCAACAACAATTGCCAAGTCATCCAAATCCACAACAACCAGTCGCAATTCATCCAAATCAAATTCAACAACAATTGCCAAGTCATCAAAATCCACAACAACCTCAGCAACCTCAAAATTATCAACAACCAGGATATCCAACAAATCAAGGTAATTATAAACTTCAAATAGATTATAATTAAATTTTAAACATTATTTACAAAAATATCCATTAAAAATATATATGTATTTAAAATAAAATTTTTTTTTGTTTTTCAATTTTAGTTTTTCCTCCGGCTTATTCACCTCAAGGTTTACAAAATCCTTTCAATGCATATCAAAATCAATATCCTCAAAATCATCTAAATCCCAATCAAAATTATCAAAATACAAATTTCCCTCCTTCCAACAATCCTCATCCATATTTTGTTAATCAAAATCAATTTTCACCGGGAAATTGGAGATTACCAAATAATTTAAATCCAGCACAATCAGAACGTCCACTACAAGAATTTGCTGCAGTCTATCAAAATTATATTAAACAACAGGAAAATCAAAAAAAAAATAATGGTCTACAAACTCAATTGTCATTAAATTGGACTGATTTACCAGAAACATTGCGTCGAACTGTTACAATGGTGGTGAATTTTATGAAAACATTAAATTTTGATAAACTACAAGATGCATACAGTACAATAAAACAAGAAGCTGTACAATCAAGAAATACTCTGTTGCAGAGAATTTTTCAAATTATTGATAATATTATCGAATGGGTTCGTCATCATTTATCAATTTTAACATTTGGATTTTCTGAACGTTTTCTTGAAATTTTGAATAAATTATTCTCTCGCCATTAAAAAATATTTTAAAAAAATATTTTAAAAAAATATAGTTACTATGCTAGGAGTAAAAAATAAATGTATTTTTTTACTATAGTATTAAATTGAAATTATATATAATTGTGACGCTCCACGAGAGAAGGGACCTATCTCCGAAATAATATTAGGCTGAGTTTTCATGTACGGTGCACGGAAAACTGAGCCTAATGTTATTTCGGGGATAGGTCCTTTCTCTCGTGGAGCGTCTCATATATAAAAAAAAAATATATTTTTCAACGATTTAAAGAATATTATTATGTATCTTTTTATTTTGTACTTAAGAAATATATATATAATAAATAAAATTAAATATTATTCTATGAATTTTTTTTTGCAGACACATATTGAACCTACACCCGAACTATTTTAACATATTTTAACTTGCATTGAACCTATTTTAAGTCTTATATAAAAAAACCTACTTCGACTAAGAAACTAAAATTTATTGAGCTTTCAAAAAATTTCGTTAAGAAACCCAGAAATGTTAAATATTTCTCTGCAGGTATTTAAAATGTTTATTTCTTTATTGTTATTTGAAAGATGAGAATTTTTCTAATGAAATAATATAAGGATGAACGTGGGACAACAAAAAAAATGTGAAAATCCATTATTTTGTCAACAAATGAAGCAAATAGTTTCACAGAAAATTAAAAGGCATTAAAATAAGCTGCAACGCTTCTTATTTTAATCCAATTTTGCTTATTTTAATACCAAAATGAATTAAAATATGCAAAATTGGATTAAAATAAGAAGCGTTGCAGCTTATTTTAATGCCTTTTAATTTTCTGTGTTTTTTTTCTGTTTCAAAACGTTACACCAAGAAAAAATAATTTAATAATAAAAGGAAAATTTCTTTTCCAATATCCTCTAACGTTCTGTACTTTTGAAACATAATCTTTCTTTAAATTAAAAAAAATAATATTTAAAAAGAAAATTTGACAAAAATTACGGCGCGATTCGAGTCGAAAAACACCTTTGAAATAGAAAATTCGACATTTCTATCGTATAAAGTCAATTTACGACTTATTAAACTAGTTTATGTTATTTAGATATTAAAAAATAAATTAAACTTTATAAAAATCGATTATTTAAACAAATATGAGAAATTAAAACTACCCAAGCAAAAATTTTTGTCAAACGCCGATATTGACAACAGGGTAGCGATTATGTATTTTGATTTAACTTTGACGTCAAAGTCATTTTCATTTTGACTTCGTAGTCAAATGTCATTTTTCGTAGTTTTACGTAAAATGATTGTTTTGATTTGTCAAATTGTAATATCCACAATTTATTTAGGAATTAAATTGTAAAAAAGTAAAGTAAGTAATTTTAAACAGTTAAAAAAGCGGTATAATTAAGGAATTTTTAAAAGATTAATAATTAGGTTAAAATTATTTAATAAAAAATTATTTCATCTGTCAACGGTAAGTATTTTTTAATGTTGAAACCAGGGATATGTTATAATTGTTTTGAATAATGCCTTACTTTCATTTTTATAAATGTAGTCAGAATAAAATAAACTAAAATATCAAAAACTAAAGAAGAAATTATGTCGTTTAAAAGATAATTCAAAACATAAAAAATTACTTACATTTGACCGATGAAATATTTTTTTTTCCTAAAATAATTTTAACTTAAATTAGTTTCCTACTATTTTGAGCAAATTGACATTTTGTACATAATTTATTGATGTAATTTAAAATAGAAAATGCTCAACATAAATTATTATTAAAAATACTCAATTTTTTGGCATAATGTAATTGCAATTAATTCCTAAACATAAATTCAGTAACGAGACTGTTATTTATATTTGTGTAAATAAAAATTAACGATTAATTTTATTTAAACTGTAATTAATTATATATAAATAGTAATATTTAAATAATTCTTTCAATTTTTCCTCTTAACATATGTGAATGAATAAATAAATAAAATAATATTAATGTTTTAATTATATTTCATAAATTAAAGTTTTTTTAACCTCTTACTTTTACTTAGTTTGTTAAAGTTAGAAAAGTTTTTTTAAAAATCCTTGTAATGCTGTCTTGATCTTTTTAAAATTACTTATTTCACTTTTGCATCATTTAATTCCTAAATAAAGTTTTTATTCTTAAATTTTTAATAAAGGGAAAAAAGTAATTATACTTCAAAATTGTGGTTATTACAATTTGACAAATCAAAACAATCATTTTACGTGAAACTATGTAAAATGACTTTTGACTACGAAGTCAAAATGAAAATGACTTTGACGTCAAAGGTAAATCAAAATACATAATCGCTACCAGGCGCAATCATGCACCAATACTGGCTGGCCGACAGTTGGCTTACCAGTATTGGTTTCGGTACTGATATGGATTAAATTCTGTACTGTGCCAATACTGCAAGCCAATACCGGCATGCCAGTATTTTCCAATACTGTGCCAGTATTAATGAGACAGTAATGGCAAACCAGTACTCGGTGAGTATTAAATCAATACCGAATGCCAGTATTCAGAAAAATTATGAAAATTGACCTCCATGAAGTTGGCGTTGACGCTCGGCGCCGAAAATTATTTTTCACAGGACCAAAAATGTCAAATTATTTTTTTTTAAAGATTTTCGGTCCAAATATGTAATACCTTAGGAAATACTTTTTAAGGTATTATGTAAACCCAAAACTTTTTTAAAAATCATTTGTTATTTTTGGTCCCGCGAAAAATAATTTTCGACGTTGAGTGTCGACGCCAACTTCATAGACGTGAAAATTGTGTATTTTTGTTGGTTAGAAATTAAATTTACATACAAATTTTTTTAAAATTATTTTAATACTTCTTTTCGATTACTGCAATGCGTTCGTTAACGGAATTATGAAATTTTAATTTAATATTAAAACTTTTTAATAAAAGAAATACATAATTAATGAAGTTCTCAAATTATTTTTCTTACACTGAAAAAATATATTTCAATCAAATAAACTCTATTTTAACCATTAATTTCATTCAATTTTGGTAATTTAAAGAAATACAAATAAATATATATTTTATAATATTTGAAGAAATTATTTGAATAATAAATTAAAGAGTAAAATGTTGATATAAAAAAATAAGAATTTAAAAGTTATTATAATAATTTATTATTATTAATAGTTAATGATAGAACGTCCAAGCGCCCGTCCTGCCGGAAGGTTTTTTTGGATGGCCCTATATATATGAGGGTGGTAAAAAGGGAACTCAAAATTTTTTTTTTCACCTTTTCTTATTAAAGTAGACGTAAAAACGAAAAAATTCATGCGTTAGACTTTAAAAAAAAATAATATTAAACCATGTTTCGAAGCCTTCAAACTTTGCATGTTTGCTACAAGCCAAAAAAACAGTTTTTCGTAAATTCACTGTAAAATCTACAAAAACCAATATTTTTCAGTCTAACTACCCTCATTTTCTTCTGAAGTCTTCAAAGAATAAAATGTGATAGTTTATTTTAAAAAAAATTCAGTTTAAATATTTTTTTGGATTCGTCAAAAAAACCCTATAAAAACGTCCTTTTTCTTTGAATTCCCTAGCCTAGGGATTTTAATTTACAAACATTATGTTTACATGCGCTAAAAGCTTGTGTTTTTACCTTTCCAACGATATATTTTACTTTTGGATTATCTGAATCCATGTTAATTTTATAAAGCTATTTCGGAGGGACTCACGTGAGTCTTTTTCATCCTGCCGGAAGGCTGTTAGACGTTCTATCATTAATGCTATGAGTCGGTTCTTCGATCCAGCTGCTCAATTAATGTAAAAAGCAAAAAGAACCCTGAATTTTGAATATCTACCAGTGCTGGCTTATTACTGGTTACTATAATTTTGCCCGTACTGGTAAAATACAGAATTACTGCTAAATTCCAGTATTGAACCAGTACTGAACGCCAGTACTAAGCCATTACTAATGACCAGTACTAATAAACATTATTATCCCACACATATGCCAGTATTGGCTCAATATTGACAGTCAGTACTTTTCCAGTAATTGCCAGTACTGGCGCAACACTGAGTCGGTTGTAAATTTTTGTTTGGGTAATACCGTACTTTTCTATTACGGCGCGTTTGTATCAGTTTCGGTGTATCAATTAGGGTGACCAAAATTACGTGTATTTTGAAGATACTTTGCCCACCGTAATTGGAGCCAATTGAAATCTTAAAAATGTTTCAATTACGGAGAGGGAAAATATTTGATCTCAAATAATTAAATTACTAATTGCTTAAATGAGCATCTTTAATAGTAATTGTATCAAAAAAAGATTAAAATAATTTTTTAAAATTATTTTGCAACAGTTATATTAAATATAATAATAATAATAATAATAATAGTTATTTTTTATGAACGTACCGTAATTGGTGCATTTACCCTAGCTTTCCTATTCAATTAACAGTATTTTAGTTTGAAGGTTGAAAAAGACATTTATTTATTCACAATATGAATTTACAATGATAAATACATTATGTTATCACTAACCTCGAAACCCGGAAATTAGCTTAAAATTTTGTTGACAATTTGTGATTAACACATTTTTCAATTGAAAAATAAATAATTATACTTGTTAAAAAATTTATAATAAAAGAATTTTTTCTACTTCGTATATTACTTGAAAATTTGTCAATATTATACTTTATATGTGTGACTTTACAGTCTTATCGGTGAACGAAATTATTCCGCATATGTTGTAAATAATATCGAAGGTTAAGACGACCTTGAACAAATAAATTAGATTTCGTCAATAGCATATATTGAAATAAAAACTACTCTTTTTGATAAAATAAAATTTTTATATTCAAAGCAGAAGAAAAGGAAGTTTTTATTGTGACGTTATTGATGTTTGATGTGTCATTATTTAAGGTTGATTTAATTCAAATTGTGTCAATTTTAAAATCACGTGATCACACGTAAATTATAATCATCTTAGAAAGTTCATTTTATTTAAAATGGTGGGGATAAAAGTTTTGTATATTTTCTATTATTATTATTATTATTATTATTATTATTATTATTATTATTATTATTATTATTATTATTATTATTATTATTATTATTATTATTATATTATGTTTATAATACATTGTATTTAAAAATAGAATATATATATTTTTTTGAAAAATTTTTATATTAAGATAATTACTTATAGTAAATAAATATTATTAACTAAAAATACAGGGGAAAAATAAAAGAGTGAGAGAGAGAAAACAGAGAAGCATTTCTACTTTCTTTATTTTGAAGTTTTACATTCTCACTTTGTCTTTATGTGATTGGTGCAAAATTATTCTAGCGCGTGAAATTTTCGCAGGATCACGTGGTTTTAAATTCATTTTATCCTTCATCAATTTTTCAGGGGTAGGGGTCACTTCAGCAGCGACGGTCAAAAACATCGCGGTACAATTTCGAAAAATAACTTCAAGTGTCGCTTTCAATCTAAAGACCACGTGTTTTTGTAAAATCATGCGAATCTTAAATTTTGAAGTGTTTTTTTTAGCTTTCGGGAGTGTTCGTATTTTTTTAAACCCGCGGTCGAGTGCCATTTAGTGTCTTAATTTGTTTTAAATTTACTTTTTTGTGAATTAAAATAATTTTCTAATATCGGGAGTGTTCGTAATATTTAAAACTGCGATCGTATGAAAATTAAAAAAAGTTTTATTCTCACAGTAAACACACGTGGTTTGGGAATGCTCGAAATTTTTTTAAAATCGCGTGTGAATGTTTTTCTTCCTTCAATCTGGAAAACACCGTTCGAGTGCCGCTCCAGGATGGAGATCGAGGGTGTCCACGGTAAGATTTTTTATTTATAATTAATAATACCACCAAAAAACAAGGCAGTATAAAGAATTTTAACCATTCTGTTTATGAAATGCTATTATTGTAATTATTTTACTTTTAATTTTTAAATATTTTTATTTTTTCATGTTGCAGACTGAAGGACAGGAAGGAGGATGCAGAGAAAGCATGGCCCCTGCATAGTTTCCCGGTCTCCCCGCATAGAAGAGGGGCCACTGGGGGACTGGTCCAGAAGAGGCGATGCTGCCATCGCTCCGTCGAGGTGAATCCGCGATCGGCAAGTCCCTTTTTTTTCTATGAACGTAGCGACACAACCTGAAATGTTTAATTTGTCAAATATTAATTCTATTTTAGAAATTAATCACCAAAAATAGCAAAAGATTATTTAAATTTTTTTTTTTTTGTAAATGGAGAAATTAAATTAAAATTATATTTATTAAAAAAAAATTTTATGCATCAAGGGAGTAAAGAATTAAAATTTTTAATAGGTTAACACCATTATATTTCGACCAAAGTCGTTGCGGCCTAATTTTAAAAAAAAATTGATACTTGCAGTACTGATTCTTTATGATATGCAGAGAACGAAATAAAAAGAATTATTACAAAAATTTCTTTATTTTTCTCAAAATATAAGTTTAAAGTGGAGAAGGTCCGGAAAATTGTCACTTTTTTAGCAATTATAAAATATATAAAAAAAACATATAAAAATTGTTAAAAAGGTAAAAAGAATTATTGTTTCTTGTTTAGAATGAATTGATTTATTATTTTCTAATGATTAAATTAGTGAAAAAATTAAAATAATGGATAAAATATGTCTTTAAAGTTAGTCTGTCAAATAACCTAATTTTTCGATTTTTATCAGTTAATTACAATTAAGTGGAATTATTAAATTAAATTTGGCAAAAATTAAAATATTTTTCAAAATTAGAAAATAATTCGCAGTGCAATCGATAATTAACTATAATAATCTGCTAATATTATTAATATAGCTGAAAAAATAAATCTAAAAATTATGACAATTTAGTCACAACGCAAATTAAAATACTTTTCAAAATTATTTGTTATTTTTGTAAAATCTCTGTTAGATACAAATATTATAAATTAAAAAGAAAAAGTGATTCAAAACACAATTATTCAATCTTGAATGTCAATAAATTATTCTTTAATAAATTATGAAAATAATTAACGAAAATAAACATTTAAGTAAGTTATATCAATTTCAAAATCTAAACATTGAACGCGATCGCTGAGAGTAGACCAACTTCAAGTTAGAAGCAAGTACAGTTTTAACCTGAAAATAATGTGCAATTTTTAATCGCCTATATCTTCTAAAATAGTTTCGGGACCAAAAGGGAATTAATGTTGCGCGTAGATTTCGATCCGATTTACCTGCTGTGCAAGTGCCAATTTTTTTTATTTTTCTTTAATGGAGATATTCAGTTGCAAAGTTCGCAAAAATGCAGAAATTGCAAACTATCACCTCAATATTTCTTTTATATTTAGTATGAAAATATAGAAAGTGCCAAGAAAATTTGAATGTCCTATCCATTTACTTCATATTAGGTAAGTTCAAATTTAATTTAATAATTCCACTTAATTGTAATTAACTGATAAAAATCGAAAAATTAGGTTATTTGGCAGACTAACTTTAAAGACATATTTAATCCATTGTTTTAATTTTTTCACTAATTTAATCATTAGAAAATAATAAATCAATTCATTTTAAACAAGAAACAATAATTCTTTTTACCTTTTTAACAATTTTTATATGTTTTTTTATATATTTTATAATTGCTAAAAAAGTGACAATTTTCCAGACCTTCTCCACTTTAAACTCATATTTTGAGAAAAATAAATAAACTTTTGTAATAATTCTTTTTATTTCGTTCTCTGCATATCATAAAGAATCAGTACTGGAAGTATCAATTTTTTTAAAATTAGGCTGCAACGACTTTGGTCGAAATATAATGGTCTGACCCAATAACATAAATTATTTTAAATTAAAATTATTGAGTTAAATTCAAAAATAATTCATGAAAATTAAAATTATTGAATTAAATTCAAAAATAATTCATTAAAATTTTTATTACATTTTTCCTTGTCTGATTGTTTTTTTTGAGCGTTTAAGCTCAGGTGACGGATGCGTTTCGGGACGTAATGCCTAGTGTAGGTCTATTTGCACCTAGACGGTATGTGTGAGTGAAATTCGTCAGGTATTCGCTCCCTTTAGAGATTGTCAGGGAGGTTGTTATTTTTATGAATGTGATGTAAATTTTTTTTAAATATATAGATATAGGTAGGGAAATTTTTTTGGTGTGAACGATTCGAGGTATAAGAATTTTGCATGTGTCGCTATCTTCTTTTTCTCTTCTAAGAAATTTTGATTTACATTTATTTGGAAAAAACAAATTTTTTCCAAATAAATCTGTATTTGAGCTAAAATATTCGTAAACTGTTTAATAATTTTTCTTTTGGTGAGATCATCGTGTTAAGAAAATTTTGTTTGTATTATATTTTTTTATTCTTTATATATGTAAATGTCTAAACTTTTTTCTTTTCAGGTAAAAATACAAATTTTAGTTTTTTATTTGTACAAATTAAAAAAATATATAAAATTTTAAACACCATTGAAAAAAACAAAAATTATAACGTGATTAAATTAATGCACATTTAAATATCACTAAATCAATGTTACAAACAAAATTGCTTAAAAAAATTTTCATTTTTTTCAAAACAATTCCGAAGTGTAATTTTTTTTTACACAAAGCAAGCGATTTGTGCGTAATTGTAAAAACAACTAAATTTGTTTCTGCATCCAAATTGTGTAACATAATTTTAAAATCATTAGTAAATATGTACATACTATGTATACTATATATATGTTTATATACCAAGAGCAATAAATTTTGGAAATTTAAGAGCCATAAATCGCGGTTGAATTGATGGAATCGATTTTTAGGCTCTCCGGAAATTTACAAATTGGTATTTCCATGTGAATTAACGCTTTCGAAAGCCGCACCATTACGTTCACAACCATTGGTCCACGAGGCGCAACATACTTGAATATAGTTCACTAACGGCATAAGCACCGTGGTGGTGGTGGTGGTGTTTCCAGTTTGGGTAACCGGATTAGAGCAAACCGATTCTGATCCTAGTCCATTACCAACTCAAATATAACCACTAAAATCCTCTCGCATCAAGCTGATTTTGCTTCACGATATAATTTAACGGATGAAAAATTTCCCTCTACGAACATTGCTCGGAGTATATATCTTTTTTAAGACAAAAAAAAAAATGTTTTATAATCAAACTAACATTTTCTTTAAATCATTAATATTTTCCCCATTAATTTATTTGATAAAATTAATATATTATTTTACTGTTAATTTTTTAGCGTTTATTTGCCAAAACCTCATATTAAAAATTTACCAATATTCTAATAGCCACTTGATGCACTTCCAGTTATGAGTTACGGATAAGTTTTTCTATTGAATAGAATATCTATTTTTTATAGTTGATTCACATCCGGATAGCTCTAACTGATATAGATAAATTGCGACTTATGTATGTAAAAGTAGCTTTAGGCCAATTCCAATTCCAACTCTCTATTAGAATAATTTCGATTGTATAGAATTAAAAAAATCAATCGAAGATCAGGAAAAATATCATTAAGCAGTGGTGTATAAATTTAAAAGTAAAGTTCTTTATTTAATTTTGTGTTTTTGTATGGTCTAAAAAACAATCCTTATATTATGTGAGATAAATTTCGGTGCGTAAAGTGAATCACTTTACACACTGTTTTAAAAAGAGCTTCTTTACTTTACTTCGCCTACAGCTTGACCCAAAAAAAAACACTTTTTCAAAAATCTGCAAATATTCACACTCGTTAGGAAATATACTATTAGAGGTTAGTGTTGCAAAAAAAATTATTTATTAATAATTTTAGAATAATTATTATTCAATTTTACAATTAATTTAAGGGTAAGTCCACGTCAGAAATATCCGAATCTGCAAGTGGTTCTTCGATTTTAATGATACTTGGTAAAATTATCGCTTTATATAAGAGCAATGTGTAAGTAAAAGGAATTTTTAAAATATCTAAAATTGTAGGAGTTATATCACTTTTAATTTTGATACTGCATTTTTTTCTTTCCTTTTTATCTCGGTCAATTTTCAACCGATTTTTATGAATCAAAAACGATTTTTTTCAGAAAATTACGTATTTTCAGAAAATTTTAAAATAAAAATAAAATTTTGTTATTTAAATAGAAAAAAGTAAAAAACAAAATTTCTTTTAGATTTTTTTTCAATTTCGACCTCTTTTTTTTAATTTTTTAATAATATTCCTTTTTATTTTATCTTTAATTTAAAAAAAAAATTCATCCTGGAGACTTTTTTAGATCTCGTGATATCGTCCTTTAAGTATTATAAGTCTTCATCAATTTGAAAACCGCAGGACTTGCTTCTATCATTACTTTCATTTGTTTGTCGAAATTTTTTATGGTTATGAATAACTATTTGTTTAGTTAACCTTTTGTAATATTGTATTATCTTATGTGTAATATTAATATTAAAGTTTTCATAAATTTTATTTGCATTTAGGTGCACAGGTATATAAATATTACAAAAAATAAAAACTTTGCTTCAAGTCTATTAATAAAATATTGATTTGCTTGAATTTTCACTTGTTTTAGTCAAGTAATTTAAAAATAAAAACATTATTACGCGAAAGTTTCTAGTTTGTAACAATAATATTATAAAACAAATGAAAGTAAAAACACAAATCTGGATCCTAGTTTTCTTGAGATGTGGATATTTAAAGAACGATATCACGAGATCTAAAAAAGTCTCCAGGATGAATTTTTTTTAAATTAAAGATAAAATAAAAAGGAATATTATTAAAAAATTAAAAAAAGAGGTCGAAATTGAGAAAAAATCTAAAAGAAATTTTGTTTTTTACTTTTTTCTATTTAAATAACAAAATTTTATTTTTATTTTAAAATTTTCTGAAAATACGTAATTTTCTGAAAAAAATCGTTTTTGATTCATCAAAATCGGTTGAAAATTGACCGAGATATAAAGGAAAGAAAAAAATGCAGTATCAAAATTAAAAGTGATATAACTCCTACAATTTTAGATATTTTAAAAATTCCTTTTACTTACACATTGCTCTTATATAAAGCTATAATTTTACCAAGTATCATTAAAATCGAAGAACCACTTGCAGATTCTGATATTTCTGACGTGGACTTACCCTTAATGTAAATTATTTCTTAAAGCAAAGTATGAGATTTATTGAACCTTTATTGTAGAAAAGTTTAAAAATATAGTTTTTTCATAAATTATTCAAGGCGCATGATTAAACCCCAAATTTGTTTTATCGAAAAGAAATTGACTATAATTTTTTGTATTCGAATCGTCAGATTTTATAATAAAAATACTTTCGAATTATTATTTGACAGAATTTTTTAACTTCGAAAGGACATTTTTTATAATTTTCAATTTATCGAACAATCATTTCTCATAATTATTATTGTAGAGAATTAGTATTTTTCATAATTTTCATTTTTCCAAAAACCTGTTTATACTATTTTTGATTTTACATAATTACTATTTTTTATAATTTTTTTTTCTTCGAATTACTATTTTGTATAATAAATACTTTTGCGAACAATTATTTGTTCTAAAATGTAATTTACCAAGTTTATATTTTTTCTATTTTTAAAAGTTACGATTTGCTATTTTATATAATTTTCATTTAACCATAGTACAACTCTTTAGCTTTAAAATTATTGTACGATTTTTTAAAAAAAAGTTATGACATTTTGAATTTAATAGTTTCAGTTACGCCAATAGACGCGTTATACCCAACGATTCTTTAGACAGTTCTTGGAAAAAATATTTTCTAAAAAATCTTGTTTCTACCTTATTGGCTTGAAATTTGTTACTCGGGGGATTTTAGGGTCGCTGATTACGAATCTGAAGTCGGATTTTAAAAATTCAAAATGGCGGATCCAATATGGCAGAAAAAAAATTAAAAATTCTTTGTATTCATTCATTCCGAACGGTAAACAGTAACGAATTTTTGTCGTATTTGAAATAAAATGTATACCGATAAAATATAAAAAATATCCGGTATATCAAAAAATTGCTGTCAAAAATTCAAAATTTAACTAATCTGTCTGAAAATGTGCGCACCGGTGTTTTTGGGGTCCCTGAATGAGACTTCAGCGGATAAACCCCCCCCCCTCCAGTAAACATTTTCATCCAGATCAGTTAAATTTTGAATCTTTTTTCTAGCCATTTTGAATTTTGAAGATTTGACTTCAGATTCACAATCAGCGACTCCAAAAACCCCCGAGTAACAAATTTCAAACGAATACAATGAATTTTTAATTTTTTTCTGCCATAATGGATCCGCCATTTTGAATTTTTAAAATCCGATTTCAGATTCGTAATCAGCGACCCCGAAAACTCCCGAGTAACGAGTTTCAAGCAAATTCGATCATTTTTTGTAAAATTCGTCCGCCATATTGGATCCGCCATTTTGAATTTTTAAAATCTGACTGCAGATTCGTAATCAGCGACCCCAAAAACCCCTGAGTAACAAATTATTGAAAGTATTGAATTATTGAAAGTATTGAAAATTGCCTTTTCTTATGTGTGAAACATAAAATTGACGTAATGCACTGGACGTACGAGAGAAAACCAATATCTTTCTAAATCAGATGTGCGCTTTAAACCCTCAAATAGGATTGTTTCTAAAAGTAAATTCACTTAGCTAATAATTGGCGCTGTTAAAAATTTAAGTTAAAACTTTTTTTTCGATTTTTGGCCATAAGTCTACAAAATTTTTTTTGTAATTGGAAAAAAAAAATTTTTTTTTTACCCTCAGACTTGTGCATATTGATGAATTTATAATCACTTGATCGTTCTTCCTGTCTTCTCTCTCTCTCTCTCTCTCTCTCTTTCTCTTAATTATCGTTACCGAGGAACTTTTCTTTTCCGTATTTTAACTCGTGCTTGTTCCTTTATACCTACTACACTAGGATCCTGATTCGAGGGACTAGAAAGTTTTGAACATTATTCGTGAATGTTTTACGGAAGTGTCCCGGAACCATTACAAATTTTGCAATTGATGTTCGCAAAGTTCGAACTTCCGTAGGGAGCTGATGATAGGTAACGAGCTGGCAGAAGAGAGAGCGAGGAGGAGAAGGTGGTGGTGGTGGTGGTGGTGGAAAATTTGCATAGAACGCGTCCTAGCTGCTTTTGCCATTGTCACAGACAAGCGTCGCGACGCGCGTCGTGTTACGAAGTGACATAAAGGAAAGTGGACGAGTAATTTTAACGCCCAGCCTACTTCCTGGGAGTCAATTTTCAGAATTATGCAATTTCAATTTAAATATAAACAAAGGAAAATTCTTACAGGACAATGCAAATATAACTAAATAATTTTTTTCTTCTTCGAATATAATTTTTTTTCTCACTGTGCTGTTTTTGTACTAATATAAAAATTGTTTTTTAGATGTTAGAAAAATTATTATAAATAAGTTAAATTAGATTAATTTCAGGAGGGGAAAAAAAAAGTTTTGGTCACTTGGATTGGAGGTAAAAATTAATGAAAATTAAAAGTGTTGATAAAAAGTTACTAGAGTGACAAGTTTAAAGGATTAGACTCTAAAATAATTGTAAACCCAGCAAAGGTTTCGAAATTCTAGTTGGGAAACAAAGTAGAGTAACTTTTTGTTAAATTACCGTTTTGAACAAGAGCTCTAGTTGCGAAATTTGTAGTGGCACTACTAGATTTAGTTTAGTTACTGTTTAGTTTTCCTCATGAACGTTTATTTTAGTTCAACTGTAAAATTACTACAAAGTTACTACTATGGATTAAAACTATGGATACAGCATTTCGGATATTTAGTATTGAACATTTTTTTTTTTGTAATAATATACATAAAAATGGGCAAAAAAAAATTAACCTGTTCTATTTTTTATCAAATGATGATCGTCATCTAAAGATAGAATTAGTATTTCGCGGTATTTTAGAACTCTGGCGCCTCGGAGCGCAATTTTATGTCGTACTTAATTTTTTATTAAGTTTGTCTTTACTACGGCGATAAAATGAAAAGTATTATTTAAGAAAACGTTCTTTTTTTTTTTATCGGATGGTTCCATTTTCTGGAAGTTGTTTTTCCAACCAATTAAAAATGTGGAACAGATTTTAAAACAAACAACTTAGTTTAGGTATTTTATTATCTCATTTAAAGTTACATCCCACAGTGGCCGATTTCTCGAAAAACCTGGCCAAAAATCGAAAAATGATATGATTTCAACCAAAATTGGTATACCCATGTTTTTTGGGCTTCTGAATTCAAATTTTACATTGGTTGTGTCAAATTCAAAATGGCGGATACAAAATGGCCGTTTAGATTTTAAAAAACTTTGCTGAAAATCGAAAAATGATACGATTTCAATCAAAATTGGTATATCCATGTTTTCTGGGCTTCTGAATTCAAATTTTACATTGGTTGTGTCAAATTCAAAATGGCGGATACAAAATGGCCGTTTAGATTTTAAAAAACTTTGCTGAAAATCGAAAAATGATACGATTTCAATCAAAATTGGTATATCCATGTTTTTTGGGCTTCTGAATTCAAATTTTACATTGGTTGTGTCAAATTCAAAATGGCGGATACAAAATGGCCGTTTAGATTTTAAAAAACTTTGCTGAAAATCGAAAAATGATACGATTTCAATCAAAATTGGTATATCCATGTTTTCTGGGCTTCTGAATTCAAATTTTACATTGGTTGTGTCAAATTCAAAATGGCGGATACAAAATGGCCGTTTAGATTTTAAAAAACTTTGCTGAAAATCGAAAAATGATACGATTTCAATCAAAATTGGTATATCCATGTTTTTTGGGCTTCTGAATTCAAATTTTACATTGGTTGTGTCAAATTCAAAATGGCGGATACAAAATGGCCGTTTAGATTTTAAAAAACTTTGCTGAAAATCGAAAAATGATACGATTTCAATCAAAATTGGTATACCCATGTTTTTTTGGGTTTCTGAATTCAAATTTTACATTGGTTGTGTCAAATTCAAAATGGCGGATACAAAATGGCCGTTTAGATTTTAAAAAACTTTGCTGAAAATCGAAAAATGATACGATTTCAATCAAAATTGGTATATCCATGTTTTTTGGGCTTCTGAATTCAAATTTTACATTGGTTGTGTCAAATTCAAAATGGCGGATACAAAATGGCCGTTTAGATTTTAAAAAACTTTGCTGAAAATCGAAAAATGATACGATTTCAATCAAAATTGGTATACCCATGTTTTTTTGGGTTTCTGAATTCAAATTTTACATTGGTTGTGTCAAATTCAAAATGGCGGATACAAAATGGCCGTTTAGATTTTAAAAAACTTTGCTGAAAATCGAAAAATGATACGATTTCAATCAAAATTGGTATATCCATGTTTTTTGGGCTTCTGAATTCAAATTTTACATTGGTTGTGTCAAATTCAAAATGGCGGATACAAAATGGCCGTTTAGATTTTAAAAAACTTTGCTGAAAATCGAAAAATGATACGATTTCAATCAAAATTGGTATATCCATGTTTTCTGGGCTTCTGAATTCAAATTTTACATTGGTTGTGTCAAATTCAAAATGGCGGATCCAAAATGGCCGTTTAGATTTTAAAAAACTTTGCTGAAAATCGAAAAATGATACGATTTCAACCAAATTGGTATACCCATGTTTTTTGGGCTTCTGAATTCAAATTTTACATTGGTTGTGTCAAATTCAAAATGGCGGATCCAAAATGGCCGTTTAGATTTTAAAAAACTTTGCTGAAAATCGAAAAATGATACGATTTCAACCAAATTGGTATACCCATGTTTTTTGGGCTTCTGAATTCAAATTTTACATTGGTTGTGTCAAATTCAAAATGGCGGATCCAAAATGGCCGTTTAGATTTTAAAAAACTTTGCTGAAAATCGAAAAATGATACGATTTCAACCAAAATTGGTATACTTACGTTTACTGGGTTTCTGAAATCAAATTTTACATTTGTTTTATCAAATTCAATATGGCGGATCCAAAATATTTGCTGGTATTATAAAATTGCGTAAATGTGTTAGAGCTTATTTTTTTTAAATTACAGACAGTGCTTAAATTTTAGTTTAAAGCGAATGCGAATGAAGAAAAAGTCAGTCTTTCACGTTCAGTTGCACCGCCGGCCGGTGCAACGCGCTGTCGGTAAACCGCGCTTAGTGAAATAAAAAGTGATACCAAAACTGCAGGGGCAGCTTGGGGCAACTGATTTCAATTAAAATGAATTAAAAATATATTCTAGTTTATGATAATACCAGGTAGAGCGCGGATATCGGTGGATTTCACAACTATTTTCATGATTTACGTTGATAAAACAATACAAAAATCGTCGCCATGAATAGCGATGTTTAATGTCATTTTTTAAAAACTGTACGTTTTAAATGTGATTATAAATACATTCAACATATTTCATACACCTTTGTTAATAATTCCCAAAAAAAGATATTCAAAAATCTGCTGTATATTAGTATATTTTCACTATTTTAACTGTGACGAAAATTTATAGTTATGAAACGTTCTGAGTAAATCTCTGGCAAAGATCACTTTTACTTGTTCACATAATAAATTGGTGATAAAAAAAGTGTAATTTTTTTTCGCAAAATTATGCAGTGAACCCTCCTTTATAATATTCAACAATAAAAAGTATAAATTTCAAAAAAAAAATTTTTGACTTTTGGCCAGGTTTTTCGGGAAATCGGCCACTGTGCATCCTATTAAATTTTAAATGTTTGATTTTGTTTGTTTCTTTTATTTTTTCTTAATTGATGAAACTATTGATTCTCCCTTTTCACTTTTATTGCTATCCAATAGGCTGTAAAGTGAGAAGCTAAACTGTTAATAGTTGTCCTCTGTTTGTACTTTTAATTCAATTTTAGTTATATAATTCGTTTTTGGTGTAGTAAGTGTTGTCCTACTGTAGAAAGCGAATGTCTGACATTTTAATGAGAAATTTTGAAGGACATAATACACTATTGTTTTAATTAATAACAAACCTTTTCCTGATTTTGCAGTATTTAAAATTTTATTTTATGACAGTAATGCCCCAAAGCTAACGAAAGTAAAGATTTTGTTTTTATTTTAAGACGATTAGAAATGACCTCCATGAAGTATTGGCGTCCAAATAATACCTTAATTACTTTTCAATGTATTAAGTGGAGCCAAAATCTTTTTAAAAATGATTTAATATTTTTGGTCCCGTGAAAAATAATTTTCGACGCTGAGGAAATCAAAGTATTACGTTTAAATAAACTTGGTGATAGATTGTGTGGAATCAGGTGCTCATGCCAGATGGGCTTTCGTATATTTTATATTGACACTTTAAAAGGTGATAGCGTTAAAATTTATTTATTTATCGTATACATGTGAATTCTTGAAGACGTCATTGGTTTTAGAAACTATATTTGAATAATTACTGAACAAAAAATACAAACCGAAAAATCTATGAAAAAAAGTCCAAATAAAAAAAAATCCAAAATAAAAATATCCAAAGTAAAAAATTTCAAAATAAATTTATGAAACATGGATATTTACTTGACAAATAAATTCACGTGTGAATATTGTGACCCACTAATTTTATCCCACTTGGAAAGATTCCCCGGAAAGTGCCCCCTGGAGGTTCTATCAGAATTCCGCAGAAACTTCCAACGTAATTTCGTCAGAATTCCATCGGAGTTCCAAAGAATTTCCGATGGGATTCTCTGCGATGTATTATTCCTGATAAGTTTTGACAATTGTAAAAATGTGTTCCTCTAAACGCTTTTGCTTTCGTCGCGGTAAGTTTTTAATTCCCTTTACCAAGCTAAGGTCCCGTAACATGTACTCGGCTTGCTCCTTTTGCAAGTTTTTCAGAAAGTGATAAAGGCTTGGATGACTTTGTCCAATTAAAATTTGGAAGCAATTGTGCCATAAAAATTTTACTTTGGATTTTGTGGCTTGGACTTTTTATTATAAAAATTTATATTAATATTAAATTATAAAAATTTAGTTCTAAAATGTATCACTATGTCCATAGAACTAAGGTAACCTGGTCATTCTGATAAAATTTCCTATAGTTACCCCGAATAATTTTCCTTGTAGAGTTAACTATATATTTTGAAATTAAGTTTAACCAAGAGGGCTTAGTAGATTCCTATCATAGTCAATTCCTGGTGTACAGGTTCTAGGTACTTTTTTACTCACAGTTCGACTATGCTAGTTTATGTATTGAACATTTTGTAATTAGAAGATGTAATTAATTCAAGATAAATACTGGGTAGCGATTATGTATTTTGATTTAACTTTGACGTCAAAGACATTTTCAATTTGACGTCAAAGTCATTTTCATTTTGACTTCGTAGTCAAATGTCATTTTTCGTAGTTTTACGTAAAATGATTGTTTTGATTTGTCAAATTGTAATATCCACAATTTATTTAGGAATTAAATTATAAAAAAGTAAAGTAAGTAATTTTAAACAGTTAAAAAAGCGGTATAATTAAGGAATTTTTAAAAGATTAATAATTAGGTTAAAATTATTTAATAAAAAATTATTTCATCTGTCAACGGTAAGTATTTTTTAATGTTGAAACCAGGGATATGTTATAATTGTTTTGAATAATGCCTTACTTTCATTTTTATAAATGTAGTCAGAATAAAATAAACTAAAATATCAAAAACTAAAGAAGAAATTATGTCGTTTAAAAGACAATTCAAAACATAAAAAATTACTTACATTTGACCGATGAAATATTTTTTTCCAAAAATAATTTTAACTTAAATTAGTTTCCTACTGTTTTGAGCAAATTGACATTTTGTACATAATTTATTGATGTAATTTAAAATAGAAAGTGATCAACATAAATTATTATTAAAAATACTCAATTTTTTGGCATAATGTAATTGCAATTAATTCCTAAACATAAATTCAGTAACGAGACTGTTATTCATATTTGTGTAAATAAAAATTAACGATTAATTTTATTTAAACTGTAATTAATTATATATAAATAGTAATATTTAAATAATTCTTTCAATTTTTCCTCTTAACATATGTGAATGAATAAATAAATAAAATAAGATTAATGTTTTAATTATATTTTATAAATTAAAGTTTTTTTAACCTCTTACTTTTACTTAGTTTGTTAAAGTTATAAAAGTTTTTTTTAAAAATCCTTGTAATGCTATCTTGATCTTTTTAAAATTACTTATTTCACTTTTTCATCATTTAATTCCTAAATAAAGTTTTTATTCTTAAATTTTTAATAAAGGGAAAAAAGTAATTATACTTCAAAATTGTGGTTATTACAATTTGACAAATCAAAACAATCATTTTACGTAAAACTATGTACACTGTAAAAAGAAAGTACTAAAACAGTACCGTAAAGAATTAAAACAGAACCGATTTTAGGTACCAAATGACAATTTAGTACCTGAAGTCGGTATTAAATTAATACCTTTCTTTTTACAGTGTAAAATGACTTTTGACTACGAAGTCAAAATGAAAATGACTTTGACGTCAAAGGTAAATCAAAATACATAATCGCTACCCTGTTCATTATTTTTGCCTCCGTATATTTTCAAAATTTTACTCTTCGCTCGTCAAAAATTCGTTAAACAAAAAACCTTCAGTTGATTACATTTCTTCATTTGCGTTGTAATGAAAATTTGAACAATAGTAGCAGTATGAAAATGTCGAAAGAGCATATACTTAAAAAGTTTAGTTGCTGTGATATTCCTTCGACATCTGGCATAAAACCCTTATAAAGCAGCGCGCGCCGCGACCTTAACGCGTTTGTCGTTAACGTCTCTCTGACGATAGTTTTCATAAAGTTCCTTGTGAAGAGAAGTACCTGCTGCATCGCGAGATAACCTCACACTTTATATGCACAGGAAACCGCTTCCATCTTTCCACGTCTGTGGCATTATAGTGCCGGTATGAGGGGGGGGGAGGGAGGATTCGCATTGTGGAGTGAGAGAGAGAGAGAGCGAGCGTTATGGTTTTCGGGGGAGTGTGTAGACCAATTATAACTGCATGCGTAACTTGGGCAAACTAACACGCGAGACTTCTGGTTAAAGCCACTAAAAGACAAACTAAGGTTACAGCCGTTATAGGAGCACCCAGTTGGCATCAAGCCCACACGCCTTCAAGATGAGATGCGACGCGACGAGAGTGGATGATGCAAAAGTTTCATAACCCCTTCCCCCCCCCCTCCCTCCCTCAATGAAAATGTCGCTCCCACCGCACCATCACCACTATTCTGATGCCATGTGCATACGACATAGGTACGCGAATATCTACTTCGAAATAGAATTTTTTTATTGTTTCCCTCGGTCTGCCAAAAAATTTTATTAATATCTCAGTTTTGCTCTCCCCTTCGTTTTTTTTTATTTCTTTCAACTTCTGCAATATTCGTTTAATATTGCTTCTTACCAAAACACTGTATTGAGTTGGTCACAAAAAAATATTAGGGTTGTGCTTCTACATTTATTAATTTTAAAAAAAAATTTTCTTTTTTTAAATTTATTTTCTTTTTCCAAATACCAATGGATTATTATTTTTATTATTATGCACTTTACACTAAAATCGTCAAAAGGTGAATTAAAGTACACACAGAAAATTAAAAGGCATTAAAATAAGCTGCAACGCTTATTATTTTAATTCAATTTTGCTTATTTTAATACCAAAATGGATTAAAATCAGCAAAATTGGATTAAAATAATAAGCGTTGCAGCTTATTTTAATACCTTTTAATTTTCAGTGCATAAAATTTTCTGTAAAACAAAAAAAAAGACTTTACTATTTCATAAATATGACATTGCAAACTTTGTATTTATTGTAGAATTCGAATTTAGGAGACGGTTTTTAATAACTATTTTTAATGCCCTAAATATAAAAAATATAATATAATATGTGACCTGGACAGTTCTCTTTTCAATGCAATTCAACAAACCGCGCATCTCCAGCTTCATTAGTCTTTTTACAAATGCGCTTCAAAGATGGATACGGCTGGTTAAAAAAATCGTAAAAAATTTAAGTAGAAAATATAGGTCAATAAAAATTGACCAAATTAGTTTGAAACTCTTTACTCGGGGGTTTATGGGATTGCTAATTACGAATCTGGCATTAGAATTTGAAAATTCAAAATGGCGGGTCCAATATGGCGGATAACAAAATTAAAAATTAGTTAAATTTGCTTGAAACATCTTACTCTGGGGGTTTTTGAGATTGCTGTTTACGAATTTGACATCATATTTTTAAAATTCAAAATGACGGAAAAAATTTTTAAAATTAATGGGATTTGCTTGAAACTCTATACTCGGGGGTTTATGGGATCGCTGATTATGAATTTGACATCAGAGTTTTAAACGAAATTTTAAGAAAATCTGATCAATTTTTTAAATTTTTTCCGCCATATTGGATCCGCCATTTTGAATTTTTGAAATCTGATGACAAATTCGTAATTAACTACCTCAAAAACACCCCGAGTAACAAGCAAATCCAACTAATTTTTATTTTTGTTATCCGCCATTTTGAATTTTCAAAATGTAATGCTAAATTCGTAATCAGCGATCACAAAAACCCCCGAGTAACAAATTTCAAGCAAATCCGATCAATTTTTAAATCTTGTCCGCCATATTGGATCCGCTATTTTGAATTTTAAAAATCTGATGCCAGATTTGTGATCAGCAACCTCAAAAACCCTCAAGTAACAAGTTTCATTCAAATTTGTTAAACTTACAATATGTTTGAAGCGAATCCATATGATCAAAAATAAATAATTTATAAAATTTACAATTTGTGAAGACTATTACATTCACAAATAGCTTGAAGTAGTCGTTTCGGGTAATCGGAATAAGTAGGGGAAAGGTGGGTAAGTTCGCCCAAAAAAAGTTACTTAATTTTAATGTTTGAGTATAAAAACTCTTTCATAGTACAAAGACAACCTTCAGAAATAAAACAGTATAATTATTTGAATTGTCTTTTAATGAAAATATTGAATAAATTGTAATTAAAATATCGATGGTAAAAATGAAGAATTGATCTGAGGTGCGGGTAAGTTTGACTACGGAGGAGGGTAAGTCTTTTTCTTCCAAAAAGTATGAATAAATTGAAGTAAATGTGTGAAATTTTTTTGTATTTGTTTTTATTAATCAATAATCTTATCAATGTCTTAAAAATTAATAGTGTATTACAATGAAATATACATTTTTTTTGTCAAATTTAATTTTTCAATCAAAACTAGTTTTTAAAGGAGGAGAAAATAGCTACGTAAAGTACGTAACTATCAGACACAAATGCGCATGCGCGCTTTGTGCGCGCTTATTTCAAATGTTTTTCTTTCTCAAAATATTCAAATAATTATTTGTTATTATAAATTTATTGAATTATGCATTTTTTCTATTTAAAGATTTTTAGGCATGAAAGGAAGAATGAATGCGAATGACAGTGAAAAAGATAATTTATTTATTAATATTTAACAATGTGTAAATAACATTTTTAGTATTGGACGAAAAATCAGATTTAACAATCATCTATTCTAAAACCCGATTAAAAATTAGATTTAACATTTTTCTATTCGGTATAAAATCTTTTAAATCTTTAAAATATCACATTTTATATAGGTATTGTATGTATATAATTTAGGTTATGCATAATAGTAATTTTCTTGATTCTGCTACAATAAATGAAAATCAAAAGGGAAACAAAAATTTAAATAATAAAGTGTAAATAAAAATATACTTGTTATTGCAGCATTAAATTAAACTATTATTAAATAATTACATGAGCCGAAAGTTTTGAACGTTCATATGAACGAAATATTTTTTTCAATCTATAAATTATTAAAAATTATGATGACCATGTAAAATAAAACAGTAATTTAAACAATTATTAAATTAATAATATCTTTTTAGATATTTTAAACAATATTTTGTAATAAAATTCGTCCTTAAAGAAGTTGCAAAAAAAATTTCGTTCATATGAACGTTCAAAACTTTTGGCTCATATAATTACCTGCATTTGTAGAATTCTATAAGTTCGTCTTCTGCTGCATGTCTCTATATACATTCTGAGCAATTGCGCATGTCCCGTACCTAACTTACGTATCTTGCTTGCGCGACTTGTGATTTGACGAACTTAACCGCACGAACTTACCCGACATTAATAGTTTAAACATTTTCTTACTTATTTAATTTTACAACTTATTTTTAATTTTCAAAACATAATTTTCATAAAGTGTGTAATGTTTCAGAATTATAATAAAAAAAAATTACCATTTTCTATGAATAATAAATACGTTTTTCCAAAATTGAAAAAATTTACAATTAGTAGCATCTTTTTCATACTTGTTTAATATTTTTGTTAATAACAAACTGATTACAATAAACCTTTTTAGACACCATCGTTACCATACAATACTCCATTCTTAAAAACGGTTATACGTAATATTTATTTTTAAAAAAGTTATTAAGAAAAACGAACTTATCCGCCGCGCGAACTTACCCACCTTTCTCCTACTTCAAAATAACTTGGATAAAATATAAAGTTTTCAAAGATCACTTCGATTACCAGAAACGACTACATTCGGTATTTTAACCGGAAATCAAATTAAAGTTCTGTAACATCCCAAGTAGAAATGTGCCACTGGCATAGTACTGACCCAACACTGCCAGTCAGTATAACGGTACTGACTGCCGTACTGGGCCAGTAGTGGACCAACCCTGGCTGGTAACGCTGTCCAGTACTGATTTTGTCCCGCTCACCAGTACTAACGTAGTAATAGAATAATACTGGCATAATACTGGCAAAGTACTCATCCGGACTTAAAATCTCACTTTTTTACAAAATGCTAAAACACGCTTTCCAATGCAAATTTCATCCTTATTAGCTTATTACTCCCATTTTTACCACGAACAGGTAATGTGAAGCCAATAATAGTTAATGTTATTTAGAATATATAAAATATTATTAACAATAAATAATTAAAATAATAATTATCATTTATATTAATTAAATTATTTTATTTTTAATAAATTATTTTACAAAAAATAATTTGTGTTGTAAATTTTTTTATTTTTTTAAATTCATAATATTTAATTTTTTTTACTTTGCACTTATACTTAATTTAATAATTATTTAATAATTGATATTACACATGAACAAATATTGTACTTATAACACTTAAAACTAAGAACGAAAAATCTCGCACGCATGGGGGATCGAACCCTAAACCCTTAGAACGCAAGTCAGATACGCATACCGCACAGCCGCGCTGGCTTGAAGTGCTGACTTGAAGTAGTTCACCTAATACAAAAGTTTTGATTTCAAAGTTTGTATTACCTATTGATCACGAAAATAAAATGAATTTATTCTTAAATTTTTTAAACTCACAAAATTTTTTCAATTTTTACAAAGATTTAATGAAATAAAACTGGATATCAATTTCAGTTAAATATTTTTAATAAATTATTTTTACCGTAAATAATATTAAAACAGACAAAAATGATTGATCAATTACATAATTAAAAATAAGTTAATAAAAGACGACTGTAAAATATGAATGGTGAAAAATTTTTTAAATTTAATATTTAATTATTAATAATATTTAAGAATTACAGTGAAAAAATTACATTTGCTTTATTTTTAAAACTATTAGAAAAAAATTCTCAACTTATTGTTATTGTATGCATGATAAATAACTTAATGCACATATTTCAATGAGTACTAAAATAACTAAAAAAACATAAATATATTTTATATAGGTATATAATAATACATTACAATTACATCCAAAATTTTGAGGGAAAGTATTCGAAAGAAATTAATATACATTTTTTAAAATAAAAAATCATCGTTTTCTACCTATTGAAATAATTTGAAGACTTTTTCATTTAATGTTTTTTATCACCGACATAGTACTGATTCGGTGTGAATGACAGTGTACTGCCAGTACTGGTTTTAATATTTTTTTACCTCCGACATAGTACTGATTCGGTGTATTAGTCAGTACACTGCCAGTACTGAAAGTCAATACCGACAGCCAGTATTGGATCAGTACCATGCCGGTGTTTAATTACGGCGAGCTACGGATATTTCTACTTGGGATGTATTCAAAATTGGTTTGTTCCTTATATGCAGGTCTTTAAGAGTGCGATACAAATTTGAATGACTTCATTCGACTAAAATAAAAATAAATACTTAAAAATTTTGATAATTTAAAAAAAAAACGATTTGAACATTTTTTTTTTGTGAGCAGATAGAAATAACAGAAGATTGTAAACAAAGAAAGAAAAACCGCGTGAATTAAAACAATTTCATTCCAATTGTAAAAAATTTTTTTATTCAGATATATGTGTGTGTGTTTAAATGAAATAAGAATAGGTAAAGTGAAAGGGGTTGTTAAAGTCAAGTCGATGGGAATGAACTCCCAGCAGCGAGGGGGATATAACAAAATACTCGAGTTTTCGATTACAGGGGAATAGAGGAACTTGGGGAGTGAGAAAGCAAATAGAAAAGAAGAAAGATTGCGAAGGAGATGAAGAAAAGGAAGAGGAGGGAGACAGAAAGAGAGATCGAAGGTGCCTCCCGAGGTTATGCGGATGTAGACGGTCTCTCACCATTCAGCTGCATTCTCCATTGGTCCACGGAATCAAGATTAATGGTTGAGACGCGTGTCCCTGTGGGTCTCAAGAAAGGAAAGTCACAGAAATCGCACTTGCATTCTGAAGAGTATAGAACGACGACGTAATGTCGTGCATACTTCCCTCTCTGAAAACGGCTTCATGCCCCCATAGTAAAAGTATGTTCTCGGTCCTCGAACTCGATGTATGCAGACACGTCGTCAACGTTCATCCATCTAAACGAGGAAAATGTATCTTTCACACTGATAACGTCTTCACCTCGAAAACGAGAAGCTCAACACTCACACATAAACAGCCCTCTATAAAATGATAGCAATGCTTTTTTCCAATATGTTGATAAATTGCCATTTGACGTCTCGTTACAATCAAAAGGAACCTTGAAAAAAGAAAAAAAAAATTTATTCTTTTTTTTTGCATATATTCGTATTGGAATGTTGCCAAGAGACTTAATGTATTTTCTATTTGAAGAATATTTTTTATTCTTTTCTTTTTCTTGTGTAATACCTCACAGAATAATAATAATAATTTTCAAGTTTGTGATTTTTGTGTGGAAATTAAGTTATGGAAAATAATAATAACTAAAAATATACTAGAGAGGTGTATAATAGAAAATAATAATTCGGAAAAAATAAAAGTTATGTTTTATTTTTCAATGTGGAAAAAAATGTGAAAATAGTTTTGTTGACCCAAATGGTTTTGTTGTAAGAAACCAACTCGGATGGCTAATTCAGTTGGGTTATTTAAACCAAATATTTGGCCATGACGAACAAACACTTGTCAGCAAAGTAATTTATTGTCTAAATAGTTGGACTTACACTCTAAATTTAAGTTTTCAGTGAAATTATACTGACATGTATAGTGAAATATGATTCTGAATTATATTTGAATGACTTAAAATATGTTATTCTGGGTTGACGATTATTCTTTCTTTTTTGGAATAGTGAAATTATAACGGATTGTCAGTGATATTATTATTATTATTATTGAATAATATTATTCTTAAAGTTATGTTTTATTGGAGTTGGCATTTATCAACATTATTATTATTATTATTATTATTGTTATTTATTGAATAACCAGTAGAATTTCATTGATTGACATTAATATTTTTTATTAAATAAATCATTTGGCTTGCTTGATGTATAAAATGACACTTCGGAATTGTGTTGAAAAAGATGACACGTCAAAATGGGGCTGAAAAACATGACATATTGTTATTTGGTTTGAAGAAAATGTCACGTCGAAAACGAAAATTTTTAAATGAAATTTCTGTTGGTACTACTGAGCGGGAAATTAACCAAAATATTTGGTAACGTGAAGCATATACAGGAATTACAATGTTTGTTTAGAGGATGAAAGTTCCAAAAAAAATTGCAATAATTTTTGTTATCTAAAAACTAAATTTTAATTATTCCCCAAATTTAAATCTAAATAGTTGGTTGTGCATAGCCAAACAGTATGGTTCGCATAAACTGATAAATCATAAATATGACGAGGATTCAGGAACTTATATTTGTCTGACCAAAATCGGATTTTACTACTACAAGAGCAATGAATTTGTATTGAAGAGAATTTCTTTTGGAATATAAAATATTATAATGGAAATTTTTTCCTTATTTTTGTACTAAATGAGAAAATAAAATTTGTAAATGTTTCTAAAAATTAAAAATTTAATTAATTAAAATAATTTATTTAATATGACATATAATAATTATACAAAAATCGAAAATTTTCTCTGAAATTGTGATAAAATTTTGCTTTGAAGTATGTTGAATTTTTGAAAAATGTTAATTTTTGCTACAATGATGCCAACTTGAAAAAAATCGGAATTCCAAATATAAATTCTTTTAAAATAACAGTTCCAAAATAAAAAGACTACGTACTTTCAAGCAGCATTAAATAAAGAACAAAAAAAAGCTCCAGGTTGAAGTCAATTAAGGAAGACCTCATCTAAGCTCCTTTAGCTGCTTCTGTCAAATTGCGTTCTAAGGCATACTCATAGCGTGCTTTGTCATCTTTTATAAAGTTTGATACTCTTTACAATTCCAGAACCAACTATTCTGATTGAAATTATATTCCATACCCACACTGCGAAAAATAATAATGTAATGTTAATAAAATAATTTGGTGGAGGACTTTTAGTTAAGATTACAAAAATTTAGTTGACATAACAGTAACGAAAGAAGCAATCAATCGAGAAATTTAGTTGGCTGTACCAAAAATTTCGTTCCAGCTTTTGCGTCTGTTAACTGAATAATTTGGTTCTCCAAACCAAACCGTCTGAATGCTCAATTGCGCATGCGCTGTTCTCGTAAATATGGCTTCTTTCTCTGTTTACGGATGTCACACGTTAACCATGCTTCGCTCTTCGTGTCGTCCAGTTTTATTCAAGTGTTTTCGGGATTTTTATATGTTTCAGAAATTCGGTAAAAAAATGTGTGTAGTGATGCATATCGAACAGAGAGAATAAAGCTTGTTAAAAGAACGGAAGTTTTTCTCCAGCCTGTATACTTTATGAAAATAATTTACACTCACATTGTCACTAGGATTCTTAGTGTAGTGGTCAGCGTTCTTGATTTGCGTTGCGTAGTCTGAGGGTTCGATCCCCAGCAGTGTTAGGTTTTTCCGCAATAGAAATTAATTTAAGTAGACATAGGGTAGGATAACAAAAGTGATAAAATTAAGTGAAAAATAAAAAATATAAGTGTGAGCTAAAAAATAATTTGGCTGAGAAAAGAAAAAAAATTTTTTCATTTAACTAAATTTTTTGTTTGCTTAAAAACAATAAGTTAGTTGTGCAAAACAAAAAATTTGGTAGACCGAACAAAATGATTCAACGAAAAAATTTAGTAGCCCGAACCAAACGGATTAGTTGCCAAATAAAAAATTTGGTTTGGAGAACCAAACTTCAGTAGATGATACCAAACAGTTTCCTCAGTGCATTAAAGTACAGATTAAGCAAAAAAAAAATCGTCTTTTTATAAGGTCAAAGGTGTTACTCCCCTTTAAAGTTGATTGAAGCTTACTACATAGGGTAAATGTCCCAATTACTGTGATGTACAACCCAAGACCGACTTTAATGATAAAATAATAAAAGTGTAAATGAAATAATGATTTAATTCTTTTTGTTAAATCATTATATTAGTGTCTATTAAAATAGAAACGATAGTTTAAACTTGAAGAAATAACAAATATATTATTAAAAATATTAACTTTTTTAAAAATGGCATATGCTGGTATTACTGCAAGTTTGCATAAATTACTGCGAATGGTGTGCACCAATTACTGCAACGCTAAAACTGTTGATTTAGAGGTTAGGTTGACTGGATAGACCACAGTATAATAGCAGCCTGAGAAAAATATACGCATGCTCTAATTACTGTAATAGGTTCAATTGTAACTTGAATAAATAATTTGATAATAGTCGAAATTGGCATCATTAGTGGATATAATATCAAATATTATTTGGAATAAGTTTTAAAGTCATTTTGAAACAGTTTTATGTTCTCAATTACTAAGTATTACTAATTTTATAAAAATCGCAGTAATTGGCGCATCAGCAGTAATTCATACACTTACCCTATATATGAAGTTCATATTTCTTTACTTGTATTTCTAGGAGTTATCATTAATAAAAAAAAAGAAACTCAAACAGCACTTTGAATATGAAATGAGAGAAACATGGTCCAGTGATCGATTAGGAATTTTGAATATATCTTATCAGAAATGCATTCCACAGAAACATGTACACCTGGTCGCTCATCTCACCCTTAAAATTTTTTTCTATATATATATATATGTATAGCGGCCCTTTCCAACGTTATTACGTTGATTTATGGCGAAATTCGAATAGCGTCGTGTCTCGAAACGTATTAACGACGTGCCTCTCTGCTCATGGAGACGAGTGCTGCATATCGAGACGCGCGCGAAGCGACGCTACTCCTCTCTCTCTCTTTCTTTCTCTCTCAACATTACTATTCGGTGCGACCAAGTTAAAATGGCGTTAGGAGTATGGCTCGACGTGAAAGTAAGCGCGGGAACCTCGTAATTTCGCATATTACACCAGTTCGTTATTTATTTAGGAACGATATTTCAAGTGAACGACTCCCGCACGCGCCGTCTCTTCCTATATTTGCATTTTTCCCGCCACTAGAGAGTGAAACCCCTTCCGCGCACCCCTTCAACCCACCATTTTTCCTACTCACAAAAAAGAGAGGAACTAGATTTTGAGACAGATGTAAAGTTATAGATCCAACAAAGACAGAACTTTAGAGGAAGAAGAAGAAGAAGAAGAGAATGAAAAAGTGGACGAAGGAAAAGGACTCCGCAAAGAGTGCACGAGAATAAGGGAAAGAAAGTCGGAAACGAAGGACGAAACGATAGCGCCTTCTGGTGTCCATGAGAGGGACAGCTTTGGAGGGTTGATTTAGTAGCATTTTCCCGGGAATGCTCGTGCGATAATTCAGAAGGACGCGCGGCGAATACTTACCACCTTTTTTCTACTTTTCTTACCTCTACAAGCTTCTTTTACCTTCTCTCCTCCTTCTTTCTTTCTTTCTTTCTTTATTTTTTTCTTTCTTCTTCGCACCCGTTTCCTGACATTATTTTTCTTTCGCCGACTCGCGCTTTGCATTATTTTCTTAACGAAATAAGGTCTCCTCTAGTGGTATAAGCAAAGGAATTTTTTTTACTGCCGTTTTATTACCAGGTACCTTACGCGACCCTTCAAAGGTTAGGCAGTCGCAGGAGAGTTTAGTTTCTTGGGATGTAAACTTTTCACCTCGTGTGCTCTCTGCTACTCCAGTTCTTTCTCTGGATATTTTAAGAGTAACGTGAGGGTTGTATAATCTCTTGATGATTTGTAGATGATGTCTGCAAAATATACCATTTCAAGTGGTCATAAAGACAACTATTTGTATATGTAGGGGGGAATTTTATGTGAAGTGATCGAGGTGAAAAAACTTTTCTTTAGAATTTGATTTAAATAATCGGTTATTTCGAAGTCGATTATGTAATTTCATTTCCATTTTCACTTTTAACATTCCGCTTTGTCTTCCACCTTTCAATTTCTTCTTTTAATCTTCTATTTTCGTTTTTACTATTCCACTTACATTTTAACTCATATACACGGAAATAAATATTTTGTTAAAAAAGTACGGAACTTAGTTCAGTAACTCTGCACGGGGGGGTGCCTAAACGAACTTTAACCCCTTGAGAGTCCAGGGCCCATATATGGCCAGAAAAAGTCGTGCCATCGCAAAAAAAATAATACTAAATTTAATTTGATTCGCCTGAAATTTGTTACTCGGGGGTTTTTGGGGTCGCTGAATCCAAATTTGAAGTCAGATTTCAAAAAAACAAAATGGCGGACCCAAAATGGCGACCATGAAAACTTAAAATTTATCAGATTTACATGAAACTCGTTGCTCAGGGGTTTTCGGGGTCTCTGATTACGAATCTAAAGTCGGTTTTTCAAAATTCAAAATGGCGGATCCAATATGGCAACCCAATATGGCGGATAATTTAAAAATTAATGCGTTTTGACCACAAATTGTTACTCGGGGGTTTTCGTAGTCGCTGAATTCGAATTTGAGGTCAGTTTTTCAAAATTCAAAATGGCGGATCCAATATGGCGGTCAAATTTTTTAAAAATCAATTTGATTTGTCTGAAATTTGTTACTCGGGGGTTTTTGGGATCGCTGAATTCGAATTTGAGGTCGGTTTTTTGAAACTCAAAATAGCGGATCCAATATGGCGGACAAATTTAAAAAAAAATTTTTTTAAAAATTTGTCCGCCATATTGGATCCGCTATTTTGAATTTTGAAAAACTGACCTCAAATTCAAATTCAGCGACCACAAAAACCCCTCAGTAACAAATTTCAGGCAAATCGGTTTGATTTTTTAAAAATTTGTACGCCATATTGGATCCGCCATTTTGAATTTTGAAAAACTGACCTCAAATTCGAATTCAGCGACCACAAAAACCTTAAATATGATGAAGTCATATTTTTTTGGAAACTTTTTTTCGGACCGTTTTAGGCCCACCAGCGATTTTTAACTGGACTGCGAAGGGGTTAAATGACCACTTTTTTCCTTTGGATTTTTTCTTGCATTTGATTCAGGGTAGCGATTATGTATTTTGATTTAACTTTGACGTCAAAGTCATTTTCAATTTGACGTAAAAGTCATTTTCATTTTGACTTCGTAGTCAAATGTCATTTTTCGTAGTTTTACGTAAAATGATTGTTTTGATTTGTCAAATTGTAATATCCACAATATAGTTAGGAATTAAATTATAAAAAAGTAAAGTAAGTAATTTTAAACAGTTAAAAAAGCGGTATAATTAAGGAATTTTTAAAAGATTAATAATTAGGTTAAAATTATTTAATAAAAAATTATTTCATCTGTCAACGGTAAGTATTTTTTAATGTTGAAACCAGGGATATGTTATAATTGTTTTGAATAATGCCTTACTTTCATTTTTATAAATGTAGTCAGAATAAAATAAACTAAAATATCAAAAACTAAAGAAGAAATTATGTCGTTTAAAAGATTATTCAAAACATAAAAAATTACTTACATTTGACCGATGAAATATTTTTTTCCTAAAATAATTTTAACTTAAAGTAGTTTCCTACTGTTTTGAGCAAATGGACATTTTGTACATAATTTATTGATGTAATTTAAAATAGAAAATGCACAACATAAATTATTATTAAAAATACTCAATTTTTTAGCATAATGTAATTGCAATTAATTCCTAAACATAAATTCAGTAACGAGACTGTTATTTATATTTGTGTAAATAAAAATTAACGATTAATTTTATTTCAACTGTAATTGATTATATATAAATAGAAATATTTAAATAATTCTTTCAATTTTTCCTCTTAACATATGTGAATGAATAAATAAATAAAATAATATTAATGTTTTAATTATATTTCATAAATTAAAGTTTTTTTAACCTCTTACTTTTACTTAGTTTGTTAAAGTTATAAAAGTTTTTTTAAAAATCCTTGTAATGCTGTCTTCATCTTTTTAAAATTACTTACTTCACTTTTTCATCATTTAATTCCTAAATAGAGTTTTTATTCTTAAATTTTTAATAAAGGGAAAAAAGTAATTATATTTCAAAATTGTGGTTATTACAATTTGACAAATCAAAACAATCATTTTACGTAAAACTATGTAAAATGACATTTGACTACGAAGTCAAAATGAAAATGACTTTGACGTCAAAGGTAAATAAAAATACATAATCGCTACCCAGGAATATTTAAAAATAGTGTGTAAAATAATTTTTTGCGAAATTCGTCGAGCCGTTTTTAAAAAAAATATTTTTTGTATTAAAAAATAAATTTTTCAAAAATTAAAAATATATTATGACGATTAATTGATTAAGGAAATAGGTAGATTAATAAAATTACAGATTTTATTCTTTAAATAGAATGAAAACTAATGTTTACATATCATAAAATATTAAAAAAATTAACATTTTGTTAACAAACAATAGTATACATTAAATTTTATATTTTTCTTTTGTTTATTATGTACGTAAATTACCACAACATCGGTAGATTTTGAATTAATCGAAATTGATTTTTTTTTTTTGAAAAAATTGATTTTTAACATAAATAATAATAAAATAATAATCTTTTTTTAAAAACGGCTCGACGAATTTCGCTAAAAATTATTTTACACACTATTTTTAAGTTCCTGAATCGAATGCAAAAAAAAAATTCTAAGTAAAAAAAGTGTCCATTTAAAGTTTGTTCAGGCACCCCGTGTCTGGATATCGCAACCATTTAAGCAAATTGTCAAAACTTGTCTGTTTAGATAAGTAATAAAATATTTTAGAAATAATCGAAAATATTTCATCATTTTCTGTTAAAATGAATATTAATCAGGGGCGTAGCCAGGGGGAGTTTTAGGGGGTTCCAAACCCCCCCCCTGAAATTTTGTCATAGTTATGCCTTTCAATATAAGTTTAAGATTTTTAAGGCCTCTGAGCCTTCCCAAAACCCCGTCCGAAATTTATTTATGCCTACGCCCCTGATATTAATATTCCAAGAAGAAATCAAATGAGAATTTGCTTAGTCCATTTCATAAAAAATGTTAATTGTACTTAGTTCCGTAACATAACCTCAAATTAAAAAATGATTTTCCAAAGAACTAAAGATATATTTAAAATTTATTTCATGGAATTTTAAAAGATTTAGTTGCTCCACCATGTTAGGAGATTTTTTTCTAATCTCAAAAAACATGTCAGATTTTATATAAATTTTATACTATTTTATTTATAGAAATTTTTTAAAAATTGGTTGGATTTACTTAAAACTCATTCCTCGGGGGTTTTTGGGGGCGCTGATGACGAATATGAAGTCAAATAATTTCAAAATTCAAAAATGGCAGATCCAACATGGCGAACGAATTTTTTTTTTATTTTCACGTAACTTGTTATCTAGGAGTTTTCTGGGTAGCTGATTATAAATCTGAAGTCAAATTTTGAAAATTTAAAATAGCGGACCCAATACGACGGAAATTTTTTCAAAATTTTTTTTTCGAATTTTTAAAATCTGACTTCAGATTTATAATCAGCGACCCCGAAAACATCTAGATACCAAGTTACGTAAAAAGTAAAAAAAAATTTCAATTCTTCGGCCATATTGGATTCGCCATTTTGAATTTTGAAAATTTGACTTCATATTCGTAATGAGCGACTTCAAAAACCCCCAAGGAACGAGTTTTAAGTGAATCCAACCAATCAAATAAATAATTTTAATTTGAATAAATTAAATATTTTATTTGTTTCAAATACAGAAATAATTCAATGATGAGATGTTTAGATGATTTAACGAAAAGACATGAGAATGTCCTTGTTTTAGATAATCGCCTTCATATGTATGTGTTTTTTTTTTGTAAAATAACTGCAACTAATAAAATTTGGTTAAAAAAAAAAATTTATTTTTTTTTTTTTGTGAAAGGATTAAAGTTTGTAAGTAGTATAAATGATGAATATAACTGTGGATGAGATAGATCAGAAACAGGTGGATCATTTGAAATGCGATAGCCAACGGATACAATCGTGAACTTTCATGTAAATATAACATCTCGACACAATTTTACTGAAAAGCGTGCACTTTAATGCCGGAAACTGGCCCGGGTTTTATACAAACCACGAAGTAATCCTCTTAAAACCGAGCTCCAATGATAGTTGCCAGTTTGACTGGTCTCTTCTAGTCAGCAAACCAACGTAAGCCACCAAGCTATTCCCGACATACACATACATACACATACAAATATATATATATACATAATCGCGAAACAGTATTCGCACATGGAGAACACACTTTCAAAAACCACTTCAAACTCTTAATACTGTATATAACTATTTCAAAGCTAATAAAAAAAAACGCCTTCAAGTGTAACATTGAAAATTCTAAAATTATATATCAGTTTTTAATTATATAAAAATGTATATAGGATTTAATTCATAAAAATCATAATCCGATGTTAAAAGAAATTTTAATTATACACAACTAAAAAAAAGTGAGTCTTTTGGTAAATTATCGTAAAAAGATTTGTGAAATAAAAAATTTTTTTATTCTATAAGGAAAATGTAGACTTATTTCTATAGTTAACTAGGAGAAGAAGAAACATTTTTTAATTAAATAATTCTATGTCATTCATATAAAATTGATTTAATTTAAAATTAGAAAAGAGAATATTTTCTCTTTTAATAAAAGAGACTTACTTTTCATTACTAAAACGATTAAATTCTTGGCATTCTTTACCTTGCATGTATTAAAAATAATATTTTAATTTCAATTGACGTCATTGTCTTAATTCTCTATGTATTGTGACATTGTAAAATTTTTTTCATTACTACAAATCAGAAATTTTTATTAATTACTAATTTTTCAATAATAATTTCTTTGGTTTTTCTCAATTTCATCGAATTTTCGGAAATTGTTGCGGATGTTCCAAGATTGGATATTTTTATTATTTACACTTAAAAAAAACGGGCGCTTGAATATCCCATAAAAATCAGCTAGAATTTTCATTTGTATAAATTTCATTTGACAATTAGTATTTTGCAGAATTTTCATCCAAACGATTTTCTATATTAAAGAATTTTTTTTTTTCGAATTTTTATTTTCTCGAATTTTCATTTCATATAATAGGCATTTTAAAGAATTTTTATTGGGTAAAATTTCATTGCATAGAACTTTCTTTCAGATGAATTTTCATTTGTTCGAATTAATATTTAATATAATTTCCATATAACCGATTTTTTATACGACAGAATTTTTATTTAACCGAAAAATCATTTAAGAGAATTTCTAATTGATAGAATTTTCATTTGTCCGAAATTGCAAATGGCCGAACAAACAATCGACAGAAGGATTTCGTCGCGATTTTGACAATCAACAAATCAAAAATTATTCATAAAATTGTGATAAATTGATTTTTAAAATCGAGCCGAAATCCTTCTGTCGATTGTTTGTTCGGTCATTTGCAATTTCGAACAAATGAAAATTCATCTGAAAGAAAGTTCTATGTAATAAAATTTTACCCAATAAAAGTTCTTTAAAATTCCTATTATTTGAAATAATGGGGCGCATGATTATATCCCAAATTTCAATTTCATAATTTTCAAGACATCAAAATTCTTATTATCGAAATGTCATTTCACATATTTTTTATATTGCGAAATACCATTTAACATAATTTTTAATTTTTCGAATAATCATTTATTCTAATTTTTAAATAATAGAATTATCTATTGATATAATATTTATTTTGCCGAAAAATTCTTTAGCATAAATTTTATTCTTCCGAATGGTTATTTGTCACAATTATTAATTCTTCGAATGCGTACATAACCTAAAATTCATTCATACTAATCGCCATTTAATACAATTTGCATGTTTTTGAGATGTCATTTCACATAATTTTTATATTTCGAAACAGCGTTTAACATAATTTTTAATTTTTCGAATAATCATTTATTCTAATTTTTAAATAATAGAATTATCTATTGACATAATTTTTATTTTGACGAAAAATTCTTTAGCATAAATTTCATTCTTCCGAATGGTTATTTGTCACAATTATTAATTCTCTGAATGCTTACATAACCTAAAATTCATTTATACTAATCGCCATTTAATATAATTTGCATGTTTTTGATATGTCATTTCACATAATTTTTATATTTCGAAACAACGTTTAAGATAATTTTTATTTTTTTGAAAAATCATTTATTCTAATTTTTAAATAATCAAATTACCTTTTAACATAATTTTTATTTTGACGAATGACCATTGATTAGAAGTTTTAAATGTTCAAATTTCAATTATCTAGAATTTTCATCTAATCACATATCCATTTTGTATAATTTTTATTGCTTCGAAATATTATTTTACGTAAATTTCAATTTTCTACACTTTGTTTGTTATAATTGTTATTTTTCTAAAATCCACATAACCTAAAATTCACTGACACTATTTGCTATTTGACATAATTCACAAAACACACAAAATTTAAATGTCCTAAATTTTGTGTTGCCGATATATAATTTTTCATAATCTCTATTTCTTATAATAGTCACTGTACATAAGTTCCCATTTTCGAATTTTTAAATAACATATGATCCAGTCAATAGAAATTTCATTTCATCTAAAATATCACGTCTTAGTTTTTAAGCAGTTGTTTCCCATCTATGTGTTTTATATTTTTTGATTAAAATTGTCGGTAAAGAAAATAAAGATTTTTTTTGTTTATGTAGAATCTACATCCACTTTACCGACGTGATATTTTAGATGAAATGAAATTTCTATTAATTGGATCATATGTTATTTAAAAATTCGAAAATGGGAACTTATGTTCAGTGACTATTATAAGAAATAGAGATTATGAAAAATTATATATCGGCAACACAAAATTTAGGACATTTAAATTTTGTGTGTTTTGTGAATTATGTCAAATAGCAAATAGTGTTAGTGAATTTTAGGTTATGTGGATTTTAAAAAAATAACAATTATAACAAATAAAATTTGGAAAATTGAAATTTATGTAAAATAATATTTCAAAGCAATAAAAATTATACTAAATGGATATGTGATTAGATGAAAATTCTAGATAATTGAAATTTGAACATTTAAAACTTCTAATCAATGGTCATTCGTCAAAATAAAAATTATGTTAAAAGGTAATTTGATTATTTAAAAATTAGGATAAATGATTTTTCGAAAAAATAAAAATTATCTTAAAGGTTGTTTCGAAATATAAAAATTATGTGAAATGACATCTCAAAAACATACAAATTATATTAAATGGCGATTAGTATAAATGAATTTTAGGTTATGTAAGCATTCGGAGAATTAATAATTGTGACAAATAACCATTCGGAAGAATGAAATTTATGCTAAAGAATTTTTCGGCAAAATAAATATTATGTCAATAGATAATTCTATTATTTAAAAATTAGAATAAATGATTATTCGGAAAAATAAAAATTATGTTAAATAGTATTTCGCAATATAAAAATTATGTGAAATAACATTTCGATGATAAGAATTTTGATGTCTTGAAAATTATGAAATTGAAATTTGGGGAATAATCATGCGCCCCGAAATAATAAAAATTCTGTAATATAGAAAATCGTTTAGATGAAAATTCTGCAAAATACAAATTCGAATAAATAAAAATTCGACTCCAAAATAATTATGACAAATGAAATTCTATAAAATGAAAATTCTAACTAATGATTTTTAGAATATAATCATGCGTTCCGAAATAAATACCATTTAATTTATTCAAATAATAATTATTTGACACAAATAAATGTGTATAAACTTGAAAACTACGTTTAATTAGTATGGCAATCGCTGATGAAATGTTATATATAATGAAAACAATTTAATTTCTTAAATGAACAATTGAAAATTGGAAGTTAATTTAGAGTTACTACATACATATATTCTATAGTTTGCACAAAGTTCATTATTATATAATTACGCAAGTCAGACGGCTTTTACAGGACCATAAAGTTACTAGAATGCTTAATAAGCTACTTGATGGACACAAAAGCTCTCGCGTAGTCTAAAATCCAAGTTATGCGCGATATAATTAATAATCTTGCCATTTGCTTCGCCAATGTTAAATTCGGTGCCACGTAGATATTGTGTTTTGCGCAAAATTCGTCGTCTAATATTTTCTTTAGTTTTATTTCTTCTTCTTTTTTTTTTTTACTCGACACCATATCCCATTAGTTTTCTTATTTTCATCACAGTCGCGTGAGAACAGTCTGCCGGAAGCAAGAGCACGTGCTTTGACATCACACGTCACGAAAGAAACGAGATACGTGTGAGGACGCGAATAAAAAACTTAGAAATTGAATACAAAGTGGGTGGTAACGGCCAAAAAGCTGGAAATGTGCATATTGTTTTCAAAAAGTAGATAAAAAAAGAAACACTTTTTTATAAAAGTATTTTAAAATCAATGTTGATCATTTTCACTTTCACGTTCGACACTCTTAATTTCCACTTTAAGGATGAATGTTTTAAAATCTTGCAAATATTAAAATTATTAAAAAATTTTCTATATTTTGAGGTTATGTTCGTTTCTTTGTTAAGGGAATTTAAGGTTATGTTTGTCGGACAAAGTCTTGAACCTAACGGCAAACCTTGAGACTATACTCATAGTTAAATTTCACATAAATTTTGAGGTTATGTTTGTTTCTTTGTTAGGGGTAAGGGGATTTCACACCAAAATTTGAGGTTATTTTGTTGCACATAGACTCGAACCCAGTGGCAATTCTGGGAATTTGCAGCTATATTCACAGTCAAAATTCAAATCAATTTTAAGGTTATGTTCGTTTGAACTTGATTCATGATATCAAAAATCATTAATTTAGAGAAACATTTTAGAAAATAAATATCAAAATTTTATAAAATAACGAGGATAAAGAAAAATGAATAAAAAAAATATTTTTTTATCGAAATGATAAATGTCAATACATAGGGGAATAGTGTCAGGGTTGGACACTTGGCTTTTTTTTAAATAAGAACACTAGCGCCACCTGTGTGCGTACGTGACGAATCTTCTAGTAGTGTAACCTAACTTTTTATGGCATTACATTTTTGGAGAATCAAAAGTAGCGTCTCCTGTGACTTCGGTGCAATCGAAGAGACAAAAAAAGTTTTGTTTGACTTGTGAATAAACCTAAAAAAATGTGTAAAAAAAGCAAGAATGGTGGGCCGGAAAAATTTTTTATAATTTTTTAATTTTTTTAAACAAATTAAAAAAAAATTATTTGCTTTTTGAATTCTATAAAATAGTTGAAATTTGATTTAAAATGTTTATGGAAATTTTTGGGGTAATTCACAAAAATATATATAGCGCGAACGACAATTAAAAATTTTAATTTTGGTAATTTACGTAAATTTCCGCGATAATTTATGGAAATTTCGCTGTAATTTACAAAAACATATATAGCGCAAACGACAATTAAAAATTTTATTTCGGTAATTTATGGAAATTTATACAGTAATTTATAGAAATTTTGGCTATAATTTATAAAAATATGTAAAGCATAAATCGCAATTAAAAATTTTAATTTCGGTAATTTATGGAAATTTATGCGGTAATTTATGGAAATTTATACGGTAATTTATAGAAATTTTGGCTATAATTTATAAAAATATGTAAAGCATAAATCACAATTAAAAATCTTAATTTCGGTAATTTATGAAAATTTTCGCGGTAATTTCCAAAAATATTAACTTTTTTGTATAAACATCTTGTGGGGACAGGTCAAATTTTGAAGTTTTTAGCCTTAAAAACCACTTTTCACGAAAAATTATAATGTTAAATACAAAAGTAACTATTGGTTTTTGTTTGTAATCACAGAAATTACCTTTTTACATTGGAAGCGAAATATTATGTGAACATTATTTGTGATTTTTCTTTCACAACATGAAAAAAAGCAAGTTGTGCGCTACGCGAAGAATCACCAATATAGTCCCAATCAAAAATTTACTACTGGCTCAGTACTGGCACCCAGTATTGGCGTCAGAGTAAGCGGTTTGCTTATACGCTAATAGTATGAGAGTTTTCTCCGTGCACTATTATGAAATTATATCGTCACTTTCATCAGTAAACCTTGTAACTCCAATTTTAGTTAAAAATATACTTTCTTGTGTTCATTAAAAAATAATCAGTAGTAAAAATAATGAAGTTTTATTGTTCTCCTGACAAGTTGAATTCGACGGACTTGCGAAGTTTGCTGATTAATTTGAATACAAGTGTGGCTCATATAAGATATAATAAATATATTAATGCACCTCGTAAAAATTTTTCTTTTCTGGTATTTGAATATCTTGAAGAATATTTTTGCTTATGTTTTGGTGATTTTTCGAAAGAAATTTTTTTATTCTTGTTTAATACTCCTGTTCATTTTTCCCTTTTTGCTAATTGGGGATCCTGATGAACTTTCACTTAACTGATCACCTATGTACCATAAAATATATATTTAAACAATAATTTCACATTGTAGAAAAAAAATGTAAAGCCTTTTCATCACAGAAAAAGAATGTATTATTTTGAGACACAAAGAAAATCTTGTTTAAGATGCAAAATTTTGAAGGAGATTTATTTACATACGAATTCATTGAAATAAAAATTTTATTGAAAAAAATTCTGTTAATGTTTTGAAATTTAATAATTTAAAAAAATTTGAATTAGTGTACAATTTTCATTTTACTTACGAAATTTTTCATTCCTGGACTTTGAAGAATTTGGCGAAACTGGCGAATTCGAGCGATTAGAAATTGATAAAGTTCTTGCTGTTGACTTTTGTTTACTTATACCAGAAGTTGTAGCAATGGAGTTATCAACTATTTGATGACTTGACACTTTTTTTATATCATCTTTGCATGTGACAAAAAATTTAAATAACTTCGTATATAATTAATTTTTATTTGTCGAAATTAAAAATTTTACTAAAACTAAACCATTTTTGAATAAAATAAATTCAAAAGTATTAAAAAATATTCGTTACCTTTTTTATTTGTCGAAGTATTATTCATCTGCGGAGTATTCATTAGAGAGTTTTTAATATTATTCTCTGATATAATAATATTAGACGTTGGTTTTCTTTTTCAGAACTATTTTTATCTTCAAAGTTGCTTGTTTCAATGGTTTTATTATAAAATGCCCTTTCCATGCGTCGTATTCCTTGATCATAAGAATCTGCAATATGATTAGGTTATATTTAAGTAATAACATTTTTTATTCTACTCAATACATTATTGAAAAATTAAATTTTTAAAATACTCACCTGCTTCTTTTAATATATCAATTTCAAAATATTTCCAGTGAGTCAAAGGTTCTGCAGAATTTTTGGACATTTCTTGTAAATTTGTGTGTTCATTTTCTGGAGGATAATATGTGAATTTCCTATTTTTTGTCGTGAAAATCCAATTAGTAGCCACGCAATTAATTAAAGTCTTTTTCCTTTTATTTTTGGTTTGAAATGAAATAACGACAAGTCGTATTCTTCTTGAAATACTTCTCCATTTGTGTTAGGTGATCCTAAAAACAAGATTGAAAAATGAAATGAATAGAATTAAACTTATGTAACATTTCGAAAGATAAAATTATTCTAGTTTTACGACAAATAAAATGATTCAACTGTTATACAGTCGAACCTGTATAAAAGAGAGTTCAAGGGACTGGCAATTTTCTTTCTTTTATAGAGGTTTCTCCCTTATTCAGTTTTTCATTTACAGAGGTCTGAGATCGATTTTTCTCACTTATAGAGGTTTATGAATTAATGTTTTTTTAAAATAATATAATAATATAATATTCAATATTTGACTAAGAATGGTTTATTATTTTATTATTATTACGCCACCTGTATTATTTATTTACGTTTAAGAAAATCGGTAATTTTTGTTTGTTTTCCTGTTTTAATATTTTCAATTTCCTTCTGAAGCGCATAAATTTTGTTCAAAAGAGAAATATCTTTATTTGACGAACTTTGAAGAAATCTATGTACTGTATCTATGTACAATATTATTAACAATATCGTCATCTGTCAATTCTCCTGCAACAATTACATTCTCATCAACCTTTACAAAGTATTCAAAAGTTGGAGTTTAAATATCAGTCTCGGTAGTTATCAATGTGCTCCACTCATCGACACTAGGGAAAGCAACATCGTCTTCAGTTTCGTTTCCCTCAACAGACCAAAATCCAGCTTTTTTGAAGCAATTCTTGATGGTAACATCGCTTATAGAATGCCAAGCTTTGCTACCGAATTTTATAACAAGAAGCACGTTTATAGCAGTATTAACATTTTTATCCAAACAGGTTAAAATATGATTGACGACTTCTTTGCGATAATAACGCTTAACGGTTGTAATTGACTGGTAGTATTGGGAGAAAGAAAAATTACTGTAACATTTTAAAGTGTTGGTAAATCTGTGTGTGTAGTGTAATTGTCAATAAAAATTACAATTTTTCTTTTTTTCCTCATCATTTTTTTGTCAACTTTTTGCAACCACTCTTTAAATATGAATCTTGTCATCCATGCCTTCGTGTTGCTGTTATAATCTACAGGAAGTGTTTTTACACCTGCAAAAAGAAATTAAATTTATTGTTTATTTTTTAATAGTTTAATTAAATTTGAATACAAGTATTGTAAACTAACCTTTGAAACAACGAGGTTGTTTTTATTTTCCTATGACAAGTAGATAAACCGCGAGACTCTCTCTTACAAAAATCTCTTTTACTGAGGTTTTTACATGTAAAAATGGCGGGACCATCAATCAACTCTCCCTTATAGAGGTTTCTCTCTTAACCAGTTTCGACTGTTTATGAAATTTTCAAATAGAATACATTTTGCTTTGATGTTCTTCAAAGAAATGGTAATTTCTTTGTTGGCAATTTTCCAAGTTTCATAACTCCTACTTCTTTTGAATTGCAAGGGTAATTAACAATGTCACTTGTATCATTATACCGATTACCAGAAATAAAAATATTCTCTGATATTTTACTGATTTCTTTAATTTGAAATACTTCATCAGTATCAGTTTGAACAACACTATTGCACTTTTCTGAACTCAAGAACATTTCTCGTAGGACTACGCTTTCCAAGTATTCAATTTTTTCTCCGGAATTAGTAGAGTTAATTACAATATTTTTTTTCGACGAATTAATTTTTTTTTTTGGCTAATTCTGGACAAGCTTTTTGTTGGGAAATTCTTTGAACTATCTGCTCAAGAGGTTTACTTCTCCCTTTTATTATACGCTTTAATTTTCCCAAAAAAATTTCAAAAGGGAATGTAAAAATAAAAGACAAATCTGTTTCTTCATTTTCAACATCATCAGCCAAATGAATTAAATTGTGATTATTTATCACCTGTGAAACATCTCCATAAAGAGATGGCAGAAGTTCGAAGAATTTCACTAGTAAGACTCGTGCATAATATACCATTTTGAATGCTAATTCTGGATTGAATAAAATTCTAAAAGCAACAACAAGTAAAAAGTGCTGGTAATGATTAGGTTTTAAGATTTTTTTAAAGCAAAGCAATACATCCGACGTACAGTAAAAAAAGTCTGTACTGGGCAGCTTTTCAGTTACTCACATTGTCAATATTTAATTTCTTCCGTTGAAACTGAGCCAGTATAGGTTTAACTAAGATTTCTAAGATTAATTTCAAAATCTTTTTTTTTATAGCCTAACTTGACATTTCTTTTTGAACCTAAAAACTGTTGCAGAATCCATTTTACCATCCACAGAAACACAGTATGCATTGGATCTAAAAACATTTGCAGCACCGGATGGTAGTCTATGAATTGCGTTAAGGGAAATATTTAATTAGTTATTATTTAATTATTTAATTATTCACTTTGTTACGTCTCAAATGGAGAAATAACTAACGAAATAATATTTTATTTATGGCCGCTCGGTGATTCAGTGAATTCCTGTTTCATTTACAGAGCAGAAGGCTCTGAACTAAGGGTACAGGAAAGAAAGAAAATAGTGATTTTTAATGACAAGGTTACAAATTTATTTAGACAAACATTTAGAGTTATAAAATTGATCTTTGAGAGAGAGTATCCTGAAGCAACCATTCTTGAAATAAGGGGAAGTCAGCATTCCATTGCAACAAGGAATGTAAAGGTTACTACAAATTTTTATAAGGAGTTAGGAAGGATTTAGATAAAAAGTATTACAACTTACCTTGAAAATTTAGATGTAAGATGTATGAAAAAGGACCACTGCTTTGTCCTAATTATGATAGGAACTTCTGGTACCAGATATAGTTTAAGAGCTCACAGAAAAGTTGACGGGCTTTGGTGATGACCACAAGTCCGGAGTTCAGTTGACCGTAATGAAACACAAACAGTTAAATTCTTCCAGAAAAGGAAGAAAAAAATGATTTTCAAATATTATGTTAAGTCAAATCCTTGAATACTTGAATGAGCTCTTCTTGATGTGGAAACTTTTAACACTTGACACAGAGATTCTTCTAAGTCGAACTTAAGTATGAAATCGAGCAGAGTAACAATGCTTGTACTAGATTTCGTATGTGACGAAGACGTGCTGATACCAAAATATGAACTGAACTAGAGGTTTTGGTGGCAATTTCTGAACTGGTACCAAATATGAAGTAGAAGTAACGTGTATGATGAAAAATTCTGAACTGAACTCTCCGTAAAAATGTAGCCCTTTTATATCAAGTTTTCGTAAGAGAGACTATCAAATTTTATTGTCTTGTGTTGCTAGTTCTATCTCTCTCTCTTAGTTAAGAGCAAAAGAGGGTTTGTCTAGTTATAATACAGAATTAGAAAGAGAGCACCTCTGTCCTTGAAACGCAGGTGTAGGCGAGAAACACTACAGGGGTAGTACATGAGTATATGAGAGATTCTTTTTCAATCGCCCCAGCCCAAAAAGTCAATGTTCTGGGATTGGCTTCATACTTTGGTAAATTGTTGTCCTATATGATAGTAATAAATCCCTAAAATATAAACTTATTAAAAAAATATTTGTAGAAAGTAGAGGGGCTTGAAGTTTTGACGTTAAGGGTAACATTGTCATTTTCAAATCCGTATAACTATGACAAAAGTTAATGGATTTTAATTTATCTATAATGAATTTTATTGCATTTTTCACGTAGTTTTCAAAAATGTATACGAAATTTAAAAAAAAAAATTTTTAACCCCTTTTTTTTCAAAATCAACCCTTATTTTTCGATTTTCACCCCTTCGGGTATTTTTTTTTTTTTTTTTATTTTCATTGGAAAGCTGAGGTTTTTTCCGATGAGCTATGTAAATATGAAAATGGGACAACAATAATTTTGTGAGTAACAGAATATTAAATTAGGCGGTGCCTATCTAAATCCTCAAAGATGATCTCCAGGTACACCCCTTATCGGCACCGCCTACTTTAATATTCTGTTACTCACAAAATTATTGTTGTCCCATTTTCATATTTACATAGCTCATCGGAAAAAACCTCAGCTTTCCAATGAAAATAAAAAAAAAAAAAATACCCGAAGGGGTGAAAATCGAAAAATAAGGGTTGATTTTGAAAAAAAAGGGGTTAAAAATTTTTTTTTAAAAATTTCGTATACATTTTTGAAAAGTACGTGAAAAATGCAATAAAATTCATTATAGATAAATTAAAATCCATTAACTTTTGTCATAGTTATAAGGATTTGAAAATGACAATGTTACCCTTAACGCCAAAACTTCAACCCCCTCTACTTTTTACAAATATTTTTTTAATGAGTTTATATTTTAGGGATTTATTACTATCATATAGGACAACAATTTACCAAAGTATGAAGCCAATCTCAGAACATTGACTTTTTGGGCTGGGCGATTGAAAAAGAATCTCTCATATTAGAAAGAGTGCGCCTTCGTGTCAAATCGCAGCTGTAGGAAAGGGACACTTGTTTACGCCCTTTTAAGGAAAAAATTTTTAAATTTCAGTTTTTTTCAAAAGTATAATATCTATCTATTTATTATTAGTTTGATCATTTAAAATTTTTTTTTGGTTTAGAGTAAATGTCCTTATTACGGATGCTGTCCCGATTACCGATGCTTTAATTTCTTTTCTACTTTACAAAATATTGTGACAGTAAAAAAATAATATAAAATTTTTAATGGAATATTTGATATTCTGTTAATGATGTGAGTTATTTGTAATATATCTTAAACCTTAATTTATTTGTTAAGTAAATTATTGAAAAATTTTTGTCACGATTTTGCGAAAAATCAATTGTTTTCTTACGAAAACAGCTAAGAAAGCGCCCTTTTAACATATCATTTTTTAAATGTTTTTTTATCTTTTCAAATGTAAACATTTTAGTCAGTCGTTGTTTTTGGTTAGGTATTAGTGTTTACAAAGGTAGGTTATTTTTTGTTTCATTTTTTAAAAAATTGTCAATTGTTTTGGGTTTATATTAACATGTACCATTCTTTCTTCAAAAATTAGTACTAATTATTTTTTGTAGCTCAAAACAAATCTTAAAATAGGTTAGATAGGTTTTTTGTGTATGAATGGTTATGAGCGCATTCAATTTCGACAAGTCGGTAATTGGGACTCGGAAATAGGGACACAAGGCTTTTTCAGCACTCGGTAATTGGGATATATGCAATATTTTAATTTTTAATTACTTTCTAAAATTATATTAGTTTTTTTTAATTATATAAGAAAAACGGCTCTAAATGTCATATATTTATTTATATTTGCATTTTAAATTGACGATGTCCCTAAAGGCTTAGTAATAAAGACATTTACTCTATGGCATATCTGAAAACAATAAGAAAGTCTTGCAAAATATTTTGGAATTGGTCTCAGGAAACTTTTTGTTTATATAATTTTACCCACAGAAAAGCAAAATAAAATACATTTTAATTTTTAAAACTAAAATCAGGGTGAAAAAATTTTTATAAACAAATTATTTAAACAAAAAGATTTATCAGATTCACTCTAGAACATTTTGTAAACTAGTATTAATCAAGAAGAAAATCTATTTGTGCCAGTACTGGTTCAATATCGGCTCAGTACTAGGAGGGTGGTACTGCAACAGTACTGATACAATAAAAATACTAGTACTGTGCCAGTAGTGAACTCTGATATAATACTGAAATTTTTGGTTGTGGTAGGAGCTCCCTAACTATTAGTTATTTTTTGATAATTATTATTATACCTTGATTAAACCCTTTAATGCGTAAATAAATAAATAATTTAAACAGTCACCATGTAATAATCCATGTAATTAGGTCCGTGACTTATGGCGCATAAAATCATAAATGCAGCGTCACGCCTGAACATATTACACTTGGCAGATGTATGAAGGGCTTGATTCTAAAGTATAAAATAATGAAGTAGTATCTTCATTATACGTTATAAGATATAGTTCATTTTAAAGCACGTTCACCAAAGATTATTTTTATATTTATAATAAGCTTCAGCGTGGTTTAAATGGACTCACTGAATGGTGTAGAATTAATCACTTGGATCTTAATGTCAATAAATGTTGTATCATTTCTTTTAGTAAATCTAATACCATTCAGAGATATTTATATTTCGTTGGCAATGAAGAGCTTAATAGAGTAAACCAGGTTTGGGATCACGCTTGATGACTCGTTATCTTTTAGTTATCACATTTCCAATATCGTTAACTGTGCTCTCAGGTCACTCGGATTTGTTATTAGAAATGCTTTAGCATTCCATAACCCACGAACTCTGCGAAATCGCTTTATTTTTCATTTATTAGATCACAAATTGAACATTGTTCTGTATCATGGAGACCATATTATTATGCTCATTATCTTGTTAAAATCGAACGAGTTCAAAATCGTTTCCTTCGGTTCTTTGCTAGACAAACTAATGTTCGTTTTGACAGATTTTCACATGAATATGACAGCTTACGTTCATTGGCGAACATACCTATACTTACATCTAGACTTGACTGTTTTGATTTACTTTTCTTTTTTAAAATTTTAACGGGATACATTGATTACCCCCCCCCCTTACTATCACTCATTAAATTTTCTATTCCAAAACGTCATTCCAGACATTATGTAGGGGAATAGTGTCAGCGTTGGACACAGTTTTGGTTTTTTGTTTATAAATATTTTGTTTAGATAAATTCAGTCAATTGTGGTATATGGGTGGAAAGATCTACAAAAGAGGAACACTTTTGCTGTACACCGTAAATTGATTGGTCCAAAATTAAAAAAGTTATAAACATTTAAAAAAAAATCTAGTCAGGGTTGGACTTTTCAGTCAGAGTTGGACACTTTTTGAAAATCGAAACGCATTATTGGTAAAAACGTAAAATAACATTTGTAATGTTTTTTATTCTTATTTTTTCATGTTTATCTTTACTTATTGTTTGCAAATTGTAAAGCTTCATGGGTTTAAAAAAGGAATGAACTCAAATTACAAAAAATAACGCTTTATTGCTCCAAATAACTCAATGAAATGATGAACAAAATTTATACAATTTAAGTATTATTTTTCTAATATCTTTAGCACAATTTTGTACTGAAATATCAATAAAATAAAATTTGTTTGTATTTTTATTTATAAATTGTGTCAAATTCATAATTAATATGGGTGTTCAACCCTAACTGTATAAAGTGTCCAACCCTAACTAGAAGCATCATTTTCGAATTGTGCTAACCATAACCAGACATGTGTCGCGATTCGATTTTTCACTTTTTTTGTTCTTAAATTATGTACCCACAATACATTCAATAAGCTTACCTTGCCGAATTCTTGCTTTTTTTTATACATTTTTTAGGTTTATTCACAAGTCAAACAAAACTTTTTTTGTCTCTTCGATTGCACCGAAGTCACAGGTGACGCTACTTTTGATTCTCCAAAAATGTAATGCCACAAAAAGTTAGGTTACACTACTAGAAGATTTGTCACGTACGCACACAGGTGGCGCTAGTGTTCTTATTTAAAAAAAGCCAAGTGTCCAACCCTGACACTATTCCCCCACTGTTTCAAATATCGTACTTTCGTACAAATTACGGAATTAATTCTGTCATTAACAGATTATCTATAAAGACGAATACTGTTGCTAATGTCATTGACTTTTTTAATATTAAGTTAGAAGCATTTAGTAGAGCACTGCGAAATCTATTATTTAATAATTGGTTTCTTTCTTTCCTAAATAGCAACGTTATACAAATATATTTTACAATTTGTATTTAAAGGGTACTTTATTTTTGAAGTCCCGTAAATAAATAAATAAATAATGTTTTTCAAATTTTTTAATTTCAAAGGCATCCAAATTTTTTCACATTATTTATTAAATTAGTTACACATTTATTACAGAATAACAAATTTCGAGTAAATCCAATAGATTTTAGAAAAATTGGCAGCCATATTGGATCCACCATTTTGAATTTTTTTATTTCTGACTTCAGATTCGTAATCAAGAAGCCCAAAAATTTCAAAGTAACTAAATAATTTTTGTAATAAATAAAATTTGCAGACAGCAACAAAAATAAGTCGAATTTTTTTTTTCTGTGTATCAGAACTAATATAAAAATTCATCTGTAAACTTTTTCCACTCATTTCAATAAATAAATTTAATTTTTTAAACTTAATTCATATTATTTTTGTAATATTCCGAGGAAGCAATTTTGTCTGAGAAAATATATACAAAATGTGTATGTATGTACGTTTATGTGTTCGTATATACTTACACTAGTACATAAAAGAAATGGAAAATCGAAATAATCATTTTAAAAAATGCAGAACTCTCATGTCTTTGACAGTAATTTTTCACTTGTGTATATATATATATATATATAGTGCTCGAGTTTGTGTAAATGTGTAACCCCAACAAGTTTGCTTAAAGGTAAAAGTGGAGAAGTACCAGACTGCAATAAAGATGCATTATTTAGGGGCCCTTGCTCGGTGAGCAAGTCCACGCTACAAGTTTTATTTGCACTTTTATTTCTCAAAAACGCGTTACAGCCGGGCCCACACTACTATACATTTACTATGCATTGAATTGAATTCAAACTTCGTATGAGTATTCCTACCGTGTGTCCATTATACGACTTACGAGTTACGAATTACGAGTCTAACAGTCACACACAAGCACATACAATTCACATATGTATAGGTTATAAAGGCCATAGGATGAATATAATCGAAAAATTTAGGTCAGGTCATACATTATTTCAAAATTCAAGGTCAAGGTTAAGGGGCGACTACAACCATAAAAATAGATCTGAGCTTATTAAACGAATATGCAAATAATAAAAATTCAGACTAGTTCAAAAGTCAATTGCTAAACATAACCTCAAAATTTATATGACTTTATGATAACCCTACCGATACAGACAATTCTAAATTTTTTTATTTTGATACTGATTTGACAGTGTGTTATATCATTTTGTTAAACATTTTAAACTACTCTCGATAAGACAAAGTCGAAGGGAGACAAAAAAAACTTCGAGTTATCGAAAAATTTGAGTTATCGAATATTGATGATTTTAGGGTCGTACATGCAAAAAATTGAAACACTTTTTATTTGTTTGGAAATGATTAAATTTGTATTTAATATTTTAACGTTAGATTACAATTTTATTGTTTAAAATTAAACTGGTTTACAAAAGTATTTCGTCAGAGTTGTCTGTTTTTTCGATTTGATGAGGTTTTTGCAACGAAATTTTCAATTGTATTAGGGCTGAAAAAGTCTCATCAGGAACATTCTGTTGCTTTTGGGCGTATTTTTGTAGCCCTAACAAATAACACAGCCCCACAAAAAAAAAAAAGTGTCATGTACTTTTGACCGGAATACCCTAACCCTATGTATTTTGACGCGCTGAACACGAATCCGAAGTCCGTTTTGCTCCATCACGTCAGGATTTTTTTCTAACCTCAAAAAACATGTCGGATTTTGAGAAGTAGGCGATTTTTAAAAAAATTGATGTATTACCTTCAAACTTGGCATCTGGTGGTTTTTTGTGTCGCTGATTACGAATCTGAAGTTAGATTTTCAAAATCAAAAATGGCGGATCCAATATGGCGGACGAATTTTGAAAAAATTTTTAGATTTACTTCAAACTTGGTATCTAGGGGTTTTTTGGGTCGCTGATTACGAATCTGATGTCAGTTTTCAAAAATTGATAATGGCGTATCTAATGTGGCTGATAGGAGCCCATGTTGGATATGCCATTTTGAATTTTTGAAATCTGACATCAGATTCGTAATCAGTGACCCAAAAAACCCCCAGATACACTATTGCACATTAATTTTTGAAAAATTTCGTAAAATAATGTCCCCCTACCAAAAAAAAATTCAAGGGGTATTTCCCCCCCATAAATCAGCTTTTGGGGAAAATCAAAACATACGTGTCAAATTGTTTTCAAAAAACTACAAAACTGCCAAGTTTCTGAAAAATCGGCGTATGGCACTTCCCTAGTGTTACTTGTCAGCAACTTAGAAAACCTGTAGATACCAAATTTCATAATAATCTGACAATTTTTTAAAAATAATTCCTTAATATTGAATCAGACATATCGAATTTCGGAAATCTGACATCAGATTCGTAATCAGCGACCCAAAAAACCCCTAGATACCAAGTTTGAAGTAAATCTTAAAATTTTTTCAAAATTCGTCCGCCATATTGGATCTGCCATTTTTGATTTTGAAAATCTAACTTCAGATTCGTAATCAGCGACACAAAAAACCCCCAGATACCAAGTTTGAAGTTAATACATCAATTTTTAAAAAAATCGCCTACTTCTCAAATTCCGACATGTTTTTTGAGGTTAGAAAAAAATGCTGACGTGATGGAGCAAAACGGACTTCGGATTCGTGTTCAGCGCGTCAAAATACATAGGGTTAGGGTATTCCGGTCAAAAGTACATGACACTTTTTTTTTTTTGTGGGGCTGTGTAATTATTCGCTTGTATTGCCGTTGTAGGTAATTCAACATTGTCATTTTCTATGTGGTGAAACAATTCCTTCTTCAGCAGCATTTATAATTTTGTTTTTATTTTTCAAAATTGAAAATAAACTAGAGGTAGGAATATCAAAATCACTGGCAATATCTTTTTTTCGTTTAACACCCGATTCAACTTCCTTAATAATTTTTAATTTCTCGGTAATGCTGAGAGATTTTAATTTTCTTTTACTTTCCATATTGATAGTTCAAATAGACTGACTGTACTGAATGCAAGTTGAGGAAAACAGTTGTACTCGAGGAATATACAAAGAACTCATTAATTAAATGGCTATAAAGCGTGACTCATATAAAACTGTTTATTTACTAGAAATATAATTAACAGAAATTAGACTTATCGAGACGTTATTCGACACTTGAGGTCGGCTAAAAACTTTGACTTATCGAAAAATTTAAGTAATCAAAATTTGAGTTATCGAAAAAAAATTAACACGCAATGCATATAGGATATGGACGGGACGACCCAAGAATTACTTCGAATTATCGAAAAATTTGAGTTATCACGCTTTGTCTTATCGAGAGTAGACTGCATAATAATACACCTAATAATTTTTATATTCAAGCTAGAATTGTGTTTTTAAAATATGAAGAGATAATTCATCTTATATTATTCTGTGAGAAATGAAATGAGAAGGTTATATAACTCCAAGACAATATTCTATCATTCCCGACATTCCATGGTCCATTTTCGCAGTGGGTAGTTTGGCTTCTTGCGAATGACCAATAACTCGACGCCTTATCCCTCAAATTAGATGTTTCATTTCATTTTTTTTGTTGCTATTCTTTTTTTGATAGGTCTTTTGAAAGAGAGTCGAGAAAAGTGAAAAGGCATTGATATATAAGGATGAAGGAAACAAAGAAGAGAGAAAGAGAAAGTGATAAAATGAGACTTTGACTAGACGATGTGGTGTACTATGACTTTATTTTTATGTATGTGGAGGGTTGGTAATAGCTCGAGAGAACATAAGCTAGCCTTATATAGCGAGCTTTCTGGATACCACAGTCTTTGCCTACTCTTACTGTCACTTTTATTTGCACTCGCATACATGTATTTTTTTATCATCCTGACAGCAATGGTACAACAACCACAACAAGCGACTTCTTTTACTACTGCGAGGGATAAATTGATTCCAAATATCATATCGTGCTTTACACACACATACATAGACATAAAAATATTCCCCACGCATATATATATATGTGTGTTTTTTATGTACATTTGGGACTCTAAATTCGTTTTGAAATTGAACATTCGAAAGGGGAAATACCAATTTATGGCCAATAATTTTCAATTACTTAATTAAAATTTCTGTCTTCTATTACAATGAAAACTATAAACATTAAAAATAGAATTAATAGAAAGCTTTTAATTTCACAACAGTAAAGAAATTAATTAAATTTTCAATGAAAGATTTTGTTTTACGATTTTGGAAAAATAAGAATAATTGTTTAATAAAATAATGCACATTTTCTTTTTTAGGATTTTGTACTCAGTGGAAATTCTATTTAAAATGACTTTGGCAACTAAATCATGTATCTTCACCTCCTGGCAATTGGACAATTTGACCTAGAGGGTGGAAAATTGGTACACATTTGTATTTTCACGTGTAGATTATTATTTTCAAAAAAAAGTCGCGCTATCATCGTTAATTTTTACAATTTTTCACCTTAAAAAAAAATTGAAATAAAATGCAGTATTTAATTTTAAAAAATAAAAATCGGACAAGTGCGAGTTACACTCGCACTGAAATCGAGGGTTCCGTACCCGAAGCGAACTTATTTGGTATAAAAACAAATGTTTAAAAAATATGTGTTGTATGACAACTAATATAAGTGATACAAAAAGGAACAATTTTGTAAAATTCAAGAAAATTGTTCCTCTTCGTATCACTTATATTAGTTGTCATACAACACATATTTTTTAAACATTTGTTTTTATACCAAATAAGTTCGCTTCGAGTACGGAACCCTCGATTTCAGTGCGAGTGTAACTCGCACTTGTCCGATTTTATTTTTTAAAAAATATTTTACTAAAAAAATATAAGAAACATAATTTTATTTCAACTCGTAATATTTTTATTGTATTTACATTTTAAAAATATATTGAATATTAAATTTTATCTTTCTAAGTCAAAAAGAGATAAAACTTAAGATATTGATATAAGGCTAGTAGCTGCTTGTCAAGGAAAAATCGAAAGTTATCTAAAAAATAAAATTTGTTTATTAATTCCAGAAAAATCAACTCCAATCATCCTCGCTATATTTTTTTTGTAATCTACACGTAAAAATACATCAAAATATATAAATTTGAATCACTGTAGAAAAACTTTTTTCGTTTTTTGCGGAAAAATACATTTTTTTCTGAAATTTATCATTTTTCTTCAAAAATTTGATAAAAATTGATCATCAATTTTTACAATTTACAATTTTACAGCAAGTATGAACAGTCTGGATTGAATATTGTGTGCGCTAGGGAGAATAAATCATTTTTTTCGAAATTTTTGATTTTTCCTTGACAACGCTATGTAAATTAATCCGAATCAAGTTCGCTATAATTTTCCTGTAATTTTCACGTAAAAATACGTAAGTGTGTCAAATTTGAGCTCTTTATGTCAAAAGATGTGGCCGCTAGGGGGGGGGGGGGTACATACTCATTTTTAGGTATTTTTCGTAAAAATTCATGGTTTTTCCTTGACAACGCTATGATAATCAACTCCAATCATGCTCGCTATATTTTTTTTGTAATCTACACGTAAAAATACGTTAAAATATATAAATTTAATTTCCTTTAAATAAAATTTTATTCGTTTTTGGTGGAAAAATACATTTTTTTCCTAAAATTGTCATTTTTTCTTGAAAAACTTGATAAAAAGTTAATCATCAACTCTAATCGTGACCGCTTTTTTTCCCCTGTATTTTTCCCGTAAAAATACATTTGTATACTAAATATGATCTGTCTGGGTTGAATATTGTGTGCGCTAGGGAGAATAAATTATTTTTTTCGAAATTTTTGATTTTTCCTTGACAACGCTATGTAAATTGATCCGAATCAAGTTCGCTATAATTTTCCTGTAATTTTCACGTAAAAATACGTAAGTGTGTCAAATTTGAGCTCTTTATGTCAAAAGATGTGGCCGCTAGGGGGGGGGGGGGGGGTACATAGTCAGTTTTAGGCATTTTTCGTAAAAATTCATGGTTTTTCCTTGACAACGCTATGTTAATCAATTCCAATCAAGTTCGCTATAATTTTCCTGTAATCTACACGCGAAAATACATATGTGTACTAATTTTCAGCCCTCCAGATAAATTTATGTGGCCGCTAGGGGGGGGGGGTACATGATTTCAAAAAAACCGATATTAATAGGGTTCCGAACCGAGTACGGAACCCTAAAAATACAATAAAAATAGAGCGGAACTAATTAAAATCTATTTTTACACATTTTTTTCGAAAAATGAAAATTTTTGACAAAAAAAAACTTTTACCATTTTTTACCTAAAAATGATAAAACACAATATTCAGGGGATTGATTATGTAATTCCATTTTCGCTTTCAATGATTCTAAATTACACTCTCATTTTCATTCCTCTTATCAGAAATTAGTGAAAGTGAAAATTAAAATCAGTAAATCTAGAAATGAAAATGAAAATGACAATTAGAATAGTAGAATAGAATAAAGAAAATGAAAATATGAGTGGAAATTAGAATCATCCGCAGTGAAAGTGAAAATAAGGCTGAAAAATATAATCAGCGGAAGTAAAAGTTAAAATAAGAGTGAAAATATAAATGAAAAATATTATCAGCGAAAATGAAAGTTAAAATGAAAGTGAAAATTAGAATAAGTGGAAGTGAAAATTCAAAATATGAGTGAAAAATAGTATCAATGGAAGTGAAAGTGAAAATGACAGTGAAAATTAGAATTAATGGATGTGATAGTAAAGAAAAATGAAAATTAGAATAAGTGGAAGTAAAAGTGAAAATGTGGCTGCAAAATAGAATCAAAGAAAGTAAAAATGAAAGTGAAAATGAAAGTGAAAATAAAAATGAAAGTGAAAATTAGAATCATTGTGGAAATGAAAATGAAAAAAAGAATGAAAAATATAAACAGTGAAAGTGAAAATGGAAATATGAGTGAAAATTAGTCAGTGGAAGTGAAAATGCAAAATATGAGTGAAAAATAGTATTAATGGAAGTGAAAGTGAAAATGACAGTGAAAATTAGAATTAATGGAAGTGATAGTAAAAAAAAAAAATTAGAATAAGTGGAAATAAAAGTGAAAATGTGGCTGCAAAATAGAATCAAAGAAAGTAAAAATGAAAGTGAAAATGAAAGAGAAAATGAAAGTGAAAATGAAAGTGAAAATTAAGATCATTGTGGAAATGAAAATGAAAAAAGAATGAAAAATATAAACAGTGAAAGTGAAAATGGAAATATGAGTGAAAATTAGTCAGTGAAAGTGAAAGTGAAAGTGAAAATGACAGTGGAAATTAAAATTAATGTAAGTGAAGGTGAAAATAAGAGATAAAATTATACAATAAATGGAAATGAAAATGTAATTACATACTCAACTCCCAGGTATATTTATAGGTGTAAATTACAATAAAAATGTAGAAAACATAATTGCACATAGGTATATTTAATATTCTAAATAAAATCAGACAAAACTTTAACTTCTAACAAAAAAAACCTCTATTTTTAATAATCAAAGTTGAATATTTTATTGTGCGGAAAAATTAATAAAAAGAGAATTTAAAAAAATGCTTTTTTTAAAATTATATTTACTTACGATCATCTTCTTTATTGTGTCAAGATCTTTTCGTTTTCTTTTTTTTTTATTATTATTAAACGACAACGAATTTTCACCCTTAATGTATTAACCCATATACAGCACATAGAATATATTTTCTGCATATTCCAGAAATATTTCATTGAATAATTTGAAATTATTCCAAGCAAAGTGAATAAAACGTTGATGCAATTAGGAAAATGGCAATTTGTAAGAAAATATTGCAACAAAAGTTGCGTAAATATTGAAATTTTCCACAAATATAAAATAAAAAATTACAGCACACTGAAAAAAAAATTTATTTGATTCAATTACTCGATTACTTGACTATTATTAAATGAATATTTACTTGAACCAAATAATTTTTATTTGCATTAAATAAATTGTATTTTGAATCAATAATTTCTGTATTTAAATTAAATAACATTTCATTGATTTAAATAAAAATTATTTGGTTCAAGTAAATATTTATTTAATATTTAGTAACCGGTTATTTGAAACAAATAAATTTTTTTTCAATGCAATATTAATAAAATTACCTATAATTGCATCAACATTTTATTGAAATACTTTTTTTAAAGAAATATTTCTGAAAAATAGAGCTGTGTGGGGAGAATTTTTATTTTTTTTGTAAAGTTAAAACACCTAAGAATATACTTTACCAAAAGATTATTATTGGCGATTCGCCAGAGATGACATTCGGCGCAATGCAAGTAGTGAATGTACGTGTTTCGTCAGACATCATGCTGACAACAATGAAACCTCAGGAGAATTTGTAATTCCTTCAAAATAAAGATAAAAAAAATATAATACAAAGAGGGAGGGAGAGAGGAAAATTAATTCTCTCTACGAAAATTCGAATTTTTTTATTTTTTGATTCAACGTTAACTGAATTTTAATAAACTTATATTACGTAATAAAAATTACTTTAACTGATAAATAGCGACAATTAGAAGCAATCAATTAAAATTAATTACTTCCCGAAGAGTTTTCACGTTGAATATCTTATTAGTTGGAAGTACCTTTGCCAAATCCTCTCTCTCTCTCTGTCTCTCTACTTATCGCGCGTGCTCTCTTTCTCTCTAGGGTAGACTATTCTCTCGGCTGTGCTCTGTAGTCTCTATCTTCATCAAGAAACAATTACTCGGGCTTTACCTTCATATCGAAAATCCCGGAAATTCGCTGATCGAGATTGGAATCCTTTATTATAGGTATTTTTTACTGACAGCCGTGGTAGAAACTGAGCCGAATGCAGCATCAATTTTAAGTGAGATAAAAGAGAAAAGAATGTATATTTTATATATGGGAAAATTCAAAGGAACAAAAACACATCATACGAATTACAATAGAATTTAGGATTTATATTTAAATATACAGGTATTTACGTGTTAATGCTTTTGCTCTGTATTATTGAAACCTTTTCAAAGAAAACAAAAAAATCGGACAAGTGCGAGTTACACTCGCACTGAAATCGAGCGTTCCGTACTCGAAGCGAACTTATTTGGTATAAAAACAAATGTTTAAAAAATATGTGTTGTGTATTAAATAATATATGTGATACAAAAATGAACAATTTTTTTAAAAAAATTTAAGAAAATTGTTCCTCCTTTGGTATAAAAACAAAAAAAAATTTTAAATTGGTTTTGTATTTCAAATAATATAAGTGATACGAAGAGGAACAATTTTCTTAAATTTTACAAAATTGTTCCTTTTTGTATCACTTATATTATTTGAAATACAAAACAAATTTAAAATTTTTTTTTGTTTTTATACCAAAGGAGGAACAATTTTCTTAATTTTTTTTTAAAAATTGTTCATTTTTGTATCACATATATTATTTAATACACAACACATATTTTTTAAACATTTGTTTTTATACCAAATAAGTTCGCTTCCAGTACGGAACCCTCGATTTCAGTGCGAGTGTAACTCGCACTTGTCCGATTTTTTTCGTTTTTTGCGGAAAAATACATTTTTTTATTAAATTTATCATTTTTCTTCAAAAATTTAATAAAAATTGATCATCAACTCCAATCGCGCTTACATTTTTTCCCTGTATTTTTCACGCAAAAATACAGTTTTACAGCAAATGTGAATAATTTGGGTTGAATATTGTGTGCGCTAGGGAGAATAAATCATTTTTTTTCGAAATTTTTGATTTTTCCTTGACAACGCTATGTAAATTGATCGGAATCAAGTTCGCTATATTTTTCCTGTAATTTTCACGTAAAAATACGTAAGTGTACCAAATTTGAGCTCTTTATGTCAAAAGATGTGGCCGCTAGGGGGGGGGAGTACATAGTCATTTTTAGGCATTTTTCGTAAAAATTCATGGTTTTTCATTGACAACGCTATGATAATCAACTCCAATCATGCTCGCTATATTTTTTTTGTAATCTACACGTAAAAATACGTTAAAATATGTAAATTTAATATCCTTTAAATAAAATTTTGTTCGTTTTTGGTGGAAAAATACATTTTTTTCCTAAAATTGTCATTTTTTCTTGAAAAACTTGATAAAAAGTTAATCATCAACTCTAATCGTGACCGCTTTTTTTCTCCTGTATTTTTCCCGTAAAAATACATTTGTATACTAAATATGAACTGTCTGGGTAGAATATTGTGTGCGCTAGGGAGAATAAATCATTTTTTTCGAAATTTTTGATTTTTCCTTGACAACG